>NC_057735.1:30071455-30172545 GCF_004010195.1 Chiloscyllium plagiosum
AATCAGTCCTTGCCTTTCCAAATACATGTACATCCTGTCCCTCAGGATTCCCTCCAACAACTTGCCCACCGCCGAGGTCAGGCTCACCGGTCTATAGTTCCCTGGCTTATCTTTACCACCCTTCTTAAACAGTGGCACCACGTTTGCCAAACTCCAGTCTTCCAGCATCTCACCTGTGACTATCGATGATACAAATATCAGCAAGAGGCCCAGCAATCACTTCTCTAGCTTCCCACAGAGTTCTCGGGTACACCTGATCAGGTCCTGGGGATTTATTCACCTTTAACCGTTTGAAGTCTTTGTGTTTTTATTCATATTCAAAGTGAGCTACCTAGAGGTGGGCCTTAACCTACTTGCTATGCTGACAATCTACCAGAAAAGATGTTGATTGTTTGAGGGATCATTTACCAAAGCTGAAATTTGCGAGGAAATTATCATTAATCTGTGTAAACATTCCATGTATTCATTTGGAGAAGCATTTTTTTTTCATTAAGTTTCTGCTCACTCATTTGCGTATTGTGGAAAGCACATCTGCCATCAAGCTATATAACAAGGCAGCATTTGACAAGTTGGCCATTTAATTTTAAAAAAGCAGCTTGATATATTTAAGATTGATAATGCAGTTTGTCAAGAACGGTTACATATAGGTTATCACAAAGAATTTACATTTGGAATCACAATGTCAATCTATCAAGTGTTGATTAATGTAAATTAATGACAATGGCTTAAAATAACAAACAAAACCATTTACATTGGTGTACAGTTTTCAGTTTCTTAAAATTCTTTATTTAAATTGGATGCTTTTTAGAAAACCCTTTAAAAGCCACCCTTGCACTCAAAGGATCAAGCTTATATTTTCAAGCTTCCTTGAAGACTGGGTACAAATAGTAGAAATTTTCAATTAAAACTGATTAATCCTGGTGATGTGTCCAGTTTTGTGAAATCCAATGTTTTGTAATGTGAAGCATAATGGCAGTACAATTTGAGATGTATATGGTTGGCACTTAAAAAAATTCACCATCTTTTTTACCATTTATGCTTATCTTGGCCAAATCAACCAATTCAGTTAAGCATTATCCTCTAGCATTTTAAAATGACACACGAAAATACTGTCATGTTAGTATTGTCTTGAAAAGGTTAGTTTTCTGAGGGAAACAGTGTAGATATGCTTTCAGTGGTTTTCCAAAGTGTTGTTCCAATGTAACTATGGCACAAGATTATCCAAATCTTGGTGAAATTGACAAATGGCTTTTTCTTTGAGGTTTGCTCTGAAGTTACAAAGGAAGGTCGAAAAATCACCATGGAAAGACTTCCCCAAAGGTGTCATTAAAGGCTCAGAGATAAATTAATGGTAGTTCCCGTGTTGGACTAGTGTGGACAAAGTAAAAATCACACAACATCCAACAGGTTTATTTGGAAGTACAAGCTTTTGGAGCACTGCTCCCTTGGTCAGGTAGCTAGCTCCAATAAAGGAGCAGTTCTCCAATAAATTAATCACATAGCTAATGGCATACTATTGTGTAACATTTCATTCCGTACCATAGTATATACACAATTACTAAGAAAATTCCATTTTAATTCTATTGCCTGTTGTAAAGTTATATATTAACTCAAGAAAAAGCATTTTCCCCTGTGGAACTATGTAGACTCTTACATAGGACTTCGTAAGTAATTATCATAAGTAATTCAGCCGTTTAAGTCTGCTGAGCTATTAGATAAGATCATGGCTGATTGTCAATTCTTAATGCTTAATCTCAATCCCACTTTTACTACCTGTTCCCTCATAACCTTCAACATTCTTGTCTATCAAAATCTGTCTAATTCAGTCTTGAATAAATGCAGTGATCCAGCCTCCACTGCCTTCTAAGACCTGAAATTCCACATGTTAATCACTCTCAGAAAGAAAAAAATGTGCCCTTATCATCATCTTAAAAAAAAGCTCGTGATCATCTAAAAGCTTCAAGTTAAACAAAATTGATTATAGAAACATTTATATAGTGGATGATTATTTTTTCAAAAATATAGCTTAGAAGATGCAATTTTAATGGTTGTATTGCTGCCTGATATATCAAATTGTTAATTCCCTGCATGCATAATAAATATCTTTGTAATGTTTACAACTGAGATTGATATTGGACATTAAAATAAAGCAAAGAATTGCAGATGCTAGAGATTTAGAGTCATAGAGATGTACAGCATGGAACCAGACCCTTCAGTTCAACTCGTCCATGCTGACCAGATATCCCAACCCAATCTAGTCTCACCTGCCAGAACCGGTCCCATATCCCTTCAAATCCTTACTATTCATATATCCATCCAGATGCCTTTTAAATGTTACAATTGTACTAACCTCCACCACTTCCTCTAGCAGCTCATTCCATACCCATTCCACCCTCTGAGTGAAAAAGTTGCCTCTGAGGTCTCTTTTATAGTTTCCCCTCTCACCCTAAGCCTATGGCCTCTAGTTCTGGCACCCCCCTCCCCAGGGAAAAAAGACTTGTCTATGTATCCTATCCATGACCCTCATGATTTTATAAATTTCTATAAGGTCACCCCTTAGCCTCCGACACTCCAGGGAAAACAGCCCTAGCCTATTCAACCTCTCTCTAAAGCTCAAATTCTCCAACCCTGGCAATATCCTTGTAAATCTTTTCTGAACCCTTTCAAGTTTCACAACATCTTTCCGATAGGAAGGAGACCAGAATTGCATGCAATATTCCAAAAGTGGCCTAACCATATCCTATACAGCCACAACATGACCTCTCAACTCCTGTTCTCAATCCTCTAACCAATAAAGGAAAGTATACCAAATGCCTTCTTCACTAATCTGTTTACCTGTGACTTTACTTTCAAGGAGCCATGAACCTGCACTCCAAGGTCTCTTTGTTCAGCAACACTTCCTAGGACCTTACCATTAAGCGTATAAGACCTGCTAAAATTTGCTTTCCCAAAATGCAACACCTCGCATTTATCTAAATTAAACTCTATCTGCCACTCCTCAGCCCACTGGCCCATCTGATCAAGATTCTGCTATAATCTGAGGTAACTTGCTTCACTGACCACTACACCTCCAGTTTTGGTGTCATCTGCAAACTTACTAACTCTACCTTCCCTGTTCACATCCAAATCATTTATATAGATGATGAAAAGCACTGATTCTTGTGTCACTCCACTGGTCACAGGCCTTCAGTCTGAAAAACAACCCTCCCCCACCACCCTCAGTCTTCTACCTTTGAGCCAGTTCTATATCCAAATGACTAGTTCTCCCTGTATTCCATGAGATCTAACCTTGCTAACCAATCTCCCATGGGGAATCTTGTTGAATGCCTTACTGAATTCCAGATGGATCACATCTACCGCTCTGCCCTCATCAATCCTCTTTGTTACTTCTTCAAAAAAGTCAATCAATTTTGTGAGACATGATTTCCCACACACAAAGCCATGTTGACTATCCCTAATCAGCCTTTCCAAATACATGTACATCCTGTCCCTAAGGATTCCCTCCAACAACTTGCCCACCACTGACATTAGGCTCACTGGTCTGTAGTTCCCTGGCTTGTCCTTACCATCCTTCTCAAACAGAGGCACCACATTAGCCAACCTCCAGTCCACCTGTGATTATCAATGGTATAAATGGCAAGGGGCCCAGCAATCACGTCTCTAGCTTCCCACAGAGTTCTGAGGTACACCAATCAGGTCCTGCAGATTTATCCACTTTAATGTGCTTCAAGACATCCATCCTCCTCTGTAATATGGACATTTTTCAAGATGTCACAATCTATTTCTCTACATTCTATATCTTCCATGTCCTTTTACACAGTAAACAATGATGCAATAAACTCATTTAGTATCTCCTCCATCTCCTGCCTTGCTGATCTTTGAGGGGCCCAATTCTCTCCCTAGTTACCCTTTTGTCCTTAATGTATTTGCAAAAAAAACCCTTTAAGGATTCTCCTTACCTCGATTTGCCATGTGAAACAAACAAAATCAAAAATGCTGAAGAAACTCAGCAGGTCTGACAGAACCTGTAAAAAGAAACAGAGTTAACATTTTGAGTTAGTGACCCGTTCTGAAGGAGGATCAAACATCACTGGACTCAAAACGTTAATTCTGTTTTCTCTCCACAGATGCTGCCAGACTTCCTAACTTTCTCCAGCAATTTCTATTTTAGTGTGTTTAACATTGGAGATGTCCAATTCCAGAGTGAGACCTGGTTTGATAGACTAATAGTTTTGTTTGTGCTTTTTGTTTATCATGGTGCTTAGTCATTGAACATGTTCCTAAGAGGCTGTCAATGTACTCTTAACAAAATAACATATAAATTATGTTAAATTAGAGAACACAAAATAACACAAAACAAAAACACAAACTAAGTTACATTACCTAAAAACTATTTTGAAACAAACCTATGGCAAATGTCAGAATGAAAGGATCAACTTTTTTATCCTAAACAACGGCCTTATAGACACTCAAACCTCAGTGAAGTATTATCCTATTTCTACTCTTAAACTCCTTGTTCAGTTGGTTAGGCTTTGATCAGGTAAAGTTCTGCTTTTAGTCAATGCTATATTCCTTAGTTAATGTTTCTCCTTGAGACCTTTAAACAAATTGTACACACATCTCACTTGTTTTTTAACATGAGGCCCTTAGTTCATGTCTTCCACAGTCTGCTTCTGAAGTTTTCTTTTAAGCAACTCAGGATTTTCTATTCCCAAACCTGACAGCTTTGGAGAATGTTATTAACAGCACTTTTGTCTCAAAATGAACCTGCACTTTCAATGACTACTTTTGGATTTTGCTGTTTTCTGTGATCATAGTCTCCTGCTGCAATGCAACATCAGTTTTTCATTTCTTCTACGTTTTCTTTTCTAATTCACTGAAAAGAGCATCTGAAATATTTAACCACCTCTTTAAAATAGATTTAATCAACAAATCGCCAGAAAATCACTGGCATCACTGACCAAATTCAAAAATAAAATTAAAATTATATCTCTCCCTTGACACATGATGTATATAAATACAAATCAAATTCAAAGCTATACATAATTCCTCAATTTAAGAGCCCAAGTTTCCACTTAATAATAGTATAATATGTCTGCATTACATCATCAACACATTCTGATTGTCAGTGGATCATATTTCTGACAAGTTGGCTGCAATAAGATTAATTGAATCATATTTGAATTGACAGTTCAAGATAGATAATAATCTACTACCTTCTTTTAAATGATGTTTCCTATCAATTTGCAGAGAAAGATGACATCAGCTGCCATTGTGGAAACTGTATTATATATAGATTTAATAGATTTATTTTTTATAGGAAAATTTATAGATGGGAAGTCTACTCAGTTTTGAATTTAACTCAGTTTTGAACCTAATCCCAAATTTGAGATTTGTTATACCTGAAAATAGGCCAAATGGTTAATATATCTCACATCAAACATCTGGCCAAATGTTTCAGCTTGCACTGTGGCGGCCATGTTGTTGCTAGTTTCTATCGCTATTAAAGTGCTTTGAAAGAATTTGAATGGACACTGATGGGTGAGAATCAGTTAAGCATAGGGATGATAGAATGACGAAATATCAAGCGAAATATACTTGAACATAAAATATGACATAGATACAAATGATTCTGCATTGAAACTTGCTGGGACCACATTGTGAATACTTTAAGAAAGAGAGTTACTGGTCCCTAGCCAGAAAATAACATTAACTTGGTCAGGTCTGGGATCATAATATGATTTCAAGGCTGTCGTGGGGTATAAGGTCACACACAAATGAACGTTCTGTGATTTGCCGAGGTTAATACTAACAAGATTTTCACAATTAATTTTACCACGTATTGAAATCTATAATGGTCTTGCCAGTTGTCATGATGGCTTGGGAGAGGAAATGTTTATTCCTGAGTGATTTGCCAAAATTAACTGACGCAAGACCAGTATTAATGACAGACAGATTGGAGGTAAAATCAAGGTCTAATAATGCAGATGGCTGAGGTAATGATGCATCACCTGTAATTGGAGAATAAGCATCTAAAACACAGGTGAAACATAGCTTGAGTCAGCTAAATTTCAGCTGTAGACGAATCAGTTTGAAAGAGAAAATGGAAAAACAAATTAGAAAATATGAACTTGAAAGAGAAAGGTGAACATCTAAACTTTAACTTCAGAGAGAGAAATTAGCAACAGAGACATAAGACAAGGTAAAAGAAAGAGGAGTTGAAATAGGAAATAAATCAGAAAGCATGAATGGGTAAAAAAATTGTTCCTATGAAGATCTTTTGTGCTACTGGATTCATGGATTCCTAAACTGGTTTGTAATGGAAGGTCCCTGTCTTGCAATTTCCAATGCAAAAGACTTTTAAAGATAAATCAATAATCTTTAATATGAAGATAGAAACAGGGGGTCAAATCCTGATCAGAATATCTTAGCCATAATTTAGAAAGTAAAAGTGATATTAGAAAACCAGTATGTTTTTGTTGCTATTGAAAAGCACAGGCATAGAAAAGTTATTGAACACAGAATGGTAAACAATTGGCAAAATAGGAAAACTGAAGCGATCTTCAGAAAATGCAATTCTAGTAAAGGAAACTGATGTTAAAATGGTGACAATAGTGCACATGAAACATGTTCCCTCAGTACTTGCTAGAATGGTGGATGTGATTTGGGATAGTCAAGAGAATTCTTCGTTGCATATTGCCACAGTGAGCCAGGTTACTGGGAATTATCGAGGCCTTGTCTCAAGAAACCTTTATTTACACCTCCAACAATACAAATTAAATAAATTAGTATTTTGAGATCAGTCATTGATGGTGTCTGATGATATGACATATGTTCCAGACAAAATAGAAGATAATTATTGGGTGTCATTATGGGATTTATGTACCTGTTCCCTTGAATAATTAATTTGACAAAATGACTTTGGTGGACAAAATTGCTCTGTGATGATTGCTCCCAGCTTAGCTTTTGCAGGGGTGGAATTTATATTGGGTAGTGATTTGATAGATTTGAAATTCTTCACATCTCTGAGAGTTTCCAGAGAATAAGTTCAGATGAGGGAAATGGAGATTTTGGAGAAGGAGAATCTTGGATTTTTCACCATTTTTGAGGTAGCTGAAGCAAGCTAACAAGTCTAGTTAGGATAAAGTGAAAAATGATTAGCTCAGGACCAAGAAAGGTTAATATCAGAACTAAGCGAATCCCAAAAGCAGTGACAGAAACTAGGCTGTATTTTTTAAAAATTCACGATAGAGAATCAATTTGTGAAAATGAGTTTGCTAATCTAAAATAGAAACTGGCTACAACAGTCGAGCATCAGACATTGGAAAGTAGAATATTTGAAGGAGCCCTGGAAGCATTTAAACACAAACTTGCAGAAGCATGTTCAATAAAGATAGATATCCAGTTATAGCCTGATGAACATCTAATATCAGACAGCTCTATGAAGAATTGTGAAAATGGCTTGAATATGAGAACAAATTGATTGAATGCAGAATTATAAGCCTAGATTGACAAGCTTATCTTGAAAATAGAAATTAAAGTTTGAACTCAATGCAATCTGGAAAACAAGAATAATGAAATGTGCAGAATAAATAAGCATGTTGATATTTTAAAACCAACTAAAGAAAAATTAAAAAAACAGAATGAAGGGCAGTCAAGTAAATTGAAAGAGTCCAAGGAGCAGTTAGCAACAATGGAGAAAATTGAACAGAAGGCACATGTGAAGGATAACTCTGAAACAAAGGTAACTGAATGGACCAGTTGCTAGGTTGAATGAAAATTGAAAATGCAAAGGAAAATAAGACAGATAAATAAGAGAAGTGGAAATTAAGGAATATGTGCAGAAGGTACCGGCACTTTGGATGAGCTAGAACGTGGCTTTAGGGAAGAGAGAAAACTCTCTCCGTACACGTATATTCAAATGAAATGACAAGATCTGTTACGGAAGGTGTGATTTGAGGAAGCTCTTTTTGAAGCCAGTTGTCAGTCAGAAAGTGGTACTTCCATGGCAAACTTGAAGGACTCATTATAAGTGTACCTCAATGGACAGTAGAGAAGAGTCAGAAAACAAATCATGTTCTTCTGTGTTTAAGTTGGGAAACCCATGCAAAAACAATTCATATCATATAGCATGATAAATACACATACAAGATGAGGAAATCCATCAGAATATTGGTTTGCAGTTATGTCAGAATTGTTGAAAAAATATGGTGGAGGTCAGAGATATAGGTTTATCAAATTTTTCGAAAGAAAGCTTTAATGTATCTTGACTACACTTGGTTTACTTTGATTATAATGTGAAGGAGCCAGTGTTGGACTGGGGTGGACAAAGTTAAAAATCATGCAAAATCAGGTTATAGTCCAACAGGTTTATTTGGAAGCATTAGCTTTCGGAGCCCTGCTCCTTCATCAGGTTACTGTGGAGCAGGATCCTAAGACACAGAATTTCTAGCAAAAGATCACAGTGTCATGCAACTGATGCGATATATTGAAGAAACCTAGATTGCTGTTACGTGTTTCATCCTTTAGAATGAGTTTCAGTTTTTGGTTCATTAATATGTGAATCCCAGAATTTCTTTCAAGTCACATTCTTGAGATAACCTAAGGTTTTATAAAACAAGTTGATACCTCAGCTCAGACAATGCACTAAAGGCACACATCCTGCAGTCAGTCAGTGCAGACAGTCAATCCATGTAACATTTTATAAATTCCTACTTTAGAAATAGAACCACTCTGACTCAAGATTGGGATACAGACAGACTCTAACTTCACACCTTTAATGCATTGTCTGAGCTGACAATGCATTAAAACCTTAAGTTATCTCGAGAATGTGACTTGAAAGAAGTTCTGGGATTTACAGATTAATGAACCGAAACCTGTAACCCATTCTTAAAGATGAAAAACTTAACAGCAATTTAGGTTTGTTCAATATATCATTTCAGTTGCATGACACTGTGATCGTTTGCTATAAATTCTGTGTGTTATGATCCTACTCCACATCTACTTGATGAAGGAGCAGCACTCCAAAAGCTAGTGCTTCCAAATAAACCTCTTGAACAATAACCTGGTATTGCTTAACTTTTTACTTTGATTATGTTATGGAAAGGAAATATAAATTCTGTTGGTTTTATCCAGAGAAAGGATGTAAAGAAAACTGCAAGTGTTGACTTGTGTGTGAATGCTAAGATGTTCAAATCTTGTTGATCCCACTTGCTACATGTACTTACTTCTGACTGAGTTAAGCTTTTACATGGTTGTGACGAAAACAGCAAAAGGAATGTGCTGCCACACCAATGGCCAACCTACCCCTTCCCGTGATCACCCCTATCTGTCCCCAGTGTAACAGAGCCTGTCAAAACCACATCGGTCTGTGCAGCCACCTAAGACCTCACCCTGAGAGTGAAAGAGAATCAACCTCATCTGTGAAGGACCGCTGATGATGGTGACCTTGCTGTTAAGTGAATATGCAACTATGAAAATAAAATGGTTATCTGCAAAGTCTCTAACAATCTATTTGTTAGAAGTTTCTGTTCAGAACTTGTATTCTTAAATCGAATTTTGAGGAAACCTTCATTTCTGTGAAGCTTTTTTTTAACAAAGGGCTGAATTGATTAAATACTATTTTTGTGTCCATTTTGTCTTGTACAAACCTACAATCTGTGAATATTGTAGCACTCAAAGAATCAGACAGTTCTAAAGTATTCTTTATATTTAATGTTGCCTGGCAATAAGATCAAAGCTAGTTGCAAGGTTTAAAATACTTCACTCAAGACAGTACAAGGGTTATTGAAGAACAATTCAAAGCTTACAAACAATTGGTGAACAAGACTATTTGTTTGGTTGTGTGTGTCTGAGAGACAGCAAAAAAGCAGACTCCATGATATGGCAGTGCTACTCTTTAGCTAGATTGACAAAAACTAGATAGATTTTTGGAATTCAGGAAGAAATTTCAGGAACTGTTTGACACAGCAGAGCAAGATTAAAGCTCAGGGAAAAATTGGGTGTAGTAGGAATGTGTTGAAGCGAGCTGGCAAAGATAAAAATAACTGGACTTATGCTGGAAGAACTGGATTGCTGTTTCTAGAATCCAGAAAGAATAGTCATAGCAAAGGACAGTGATCAACTAAAACCAGTCCACTTCCTTAATGACTCTTGAGGTAATTTCAAAGCCAAATGATCAGTATTAAAGTTCTGGAATCCATTGTAAAATTTTTAGTAATGTTGATACCCTTCTTATCACTAACATCTGTGGAAAATTAGAGTAATCCATGGGATTTGTCTTGACTTTTGCAATAATGTTTGCAATTCTGGTCTCCCTTCTATAGGAAAGATGTTGTGAAACTTGAAACGTTCAGAAAAGATTTACAAAGATGTTTCCATGTTTGGAGGATTTGAGCTATAGGGAGAGACTGGATAGGCTGGGGCTATTTTCACTGGAGCTTCGGAGACTGAGGGTTGACCTTATAGAGGTTTATAAAATCATGAGGGGCATGGATAGAATAAATAGACAAGATATTTTCTCTGAGGTGGGGGACTCCAGAATTAGAGGGCATAGGTTTAGGGTGAGAGGGGGAAAAAATTAAAAGGGACCTAAGGGGCACCTTTTTCACGCAGAGAGTGGTGTGTATATGGAATGAGCTTCCAGAGGAAGTGGTGGAGGCTGGTACAATTACAACATTTAAATTTCTGAATGGGTCTATGAATAAGAAGGGTTTAGAGGGATATAAGACAAGTGCTAGCAAATGGGACTAGGTTAGGTTGGGATATCTGGTTGACATGGATGAGTTGAACCAAAGGATCTATTTTCATGCTAAACATCTCTATGACTCTATGACTATACCTGTTGTCCCCTTTGAGTGGTTTGATTCCAGTTGCCCACATCTACCTCATGTTATTTCTGCATGTTAGAATATGAGTAGTGTATATATTCAATTTTGTCACTGTTCTAATGGTGTATCGTAAAATCTGTTGCTGTTTGTTCAAAACCTTCAAATGCTCCAGCTTTACACTCTTAGCAACCATCAGAATCTCCCATTTCTCTTCTTCTGAAAAAGGTGTTAATGGTCCAGTCAGATCATAATACAAATTTGACAGCCTAATCTGTGATCGTCACACTATTGGCAATGAATAAAGTAAAAAATTGTATCTTCACATTGGATATGTCATTGATGCAACCATGGTTTGTTAGCATGTCTGCGAACATCAGATTAAAATTACATTGAGTTATGTCTCGAAAATATTGAAATTATTTGCAGAACTTAAGGAAAGTGAATTTACCTTCCCTTCCCAAATCTTCCATCAGATTGTTGATGTGCAGCAATTATTCCTAGTTCAAGTATGTAATGTGGTACTGACTAACTGCTTTACAATTGAGCTGCATAAATATGAAGAAATAGGATTGATACTCATAAGGCAAAAGTGAGGACTGCAGATATTGGAAACCAGAGTTTAGATCAGAGCCTGACCTGCTATGCTTTTCCACTGATACTTATAAGACTCCTTTGAGAGAAAAAGAAAGTCAAGCATCAGTGGAACATCATATAATTGTTGACTTTGGACCATGGAAATATCAACCTTGTAAAGTAATTGGTCAGAGTTGAATAACCTAACATTTACAATTACATTGACATTCTGGAACTTTACTTCAGCAATCAGGAAACAAAGAACAGGAAATATTCCTGCAAGTAATTGATTCTATTAGTTTAAGTAATAATGGAGCAAGTGTACACTGTCTCCAGAAAGTGAGGTCCAGATTCACTATCAGTTCTTTACTGATTCTGAGTTTCTGTGTTATTTGGAATCTCTACAGAATATTATTCTGAATCTGTACAGAGTGTTAAAGTTTTGTTTGGTTTGTTATGCTTGTTTACCCCTAGCACTTAATGCATATTGTTACATTTATCAAAATCTGGAATGAAACAATTGGACAAAATTGCTGCAATTTGAAATGAAAGATGAAGACTGAGAAGGACATGTTCCACACTACTTCAATTTAAAAATATAATTCAGGGATTTTATTGACTGGGCCAGTGGTTATTGCCAATGAAATGATGGAATAAGATATAAAAGGCAAAAAATCCCTTGAGTGCAGAAAGATGCCATTAGGCCTATTAATTCTGTGCTAACCCTCCGAAGAGCATCACACCCCTATGGGGATTTTTAACCATGGCTAACCCACCTAACCTATATATCCATGGAGAAAATGGGGCAATTTTTAGTATGGCCAAGCCACGTAACTTGCATACCTTTGAACCAAGGGTGGAAACCAGACCATCCTGCGGACACCCACTCAGACACAGGGAAAACGTGCAAACACCAGACCAACAATCATCCAAGTTTGGAATCTAACTCAAGTCCCTAGTACCGTGAGGCAGGAGTGCTAACCACTGTGCCACCATGACTTTTTGAACTGTTGCAGTCCATTTCACATATGTAAATTAACAATGCCTTTGGTTGGGAATTTCAGGATGTTAAGGAACTTCAGGATGTTAAGGAACTGTGATACATTTTTAAATCAGAATGGTGAGTGGCTTGGTTAGGAACATGCAGATGGTGGTGTCCGCGATACATGTCCTTCGAGATGATGGCAATCATGGATTTGGAAATTTCTGTGCAAGGATGGGTCTTTTTGATGAGCTCAGTAAGTTTTAAACTGATTAGGTTGATTTTCTCCACCCTGGATGCAGTGACAGAGTGCAGAAAAAGGGGAAATAATAGGGTGAGTTGTCCCTAGGGAGGAACTTGCCTCCATTTTGCCAGCTCATGAATTGAGCTCTGATCAAGAAGATCATGGGTCACTTTCTCAACTCATGACTAATTATGATGCTTATGTGATCTATTAATGGCCACTTAAGGACATCAACTCCCTACCATCTTAATCACCTGCCCTTCTAGCAGCTAAGAAAGATGACTTGTTTCTAGGATGGGAAGATAGGGCAATTTGCCTGCTGGGGGCCTTCCAATAACCCTGATATAGGGCAATTAAATCTACATGTGGGTTGTAAGGGAGTTGCTTCTGAAAGCAACCCTCATTCCCTTGCCTCTAAATCATGAATTCTCCACCTTCCTGCGTGGCCCACTCTGTGAGAAGAGTTATAAAGTGTACTTACATTTTCACTATAAACTTTAGGACCCAGAACCTACTGGTCACACATTGTCAGCCATCATGTTGGATGACCAGGATTGCCAGTGCTGAAGCTGGTGATGCACCATAAAACTTCCAGAGCTCACGAGTCAGCTCCTAATGGGCTGTTTGGAGAGATATGATGCGGGTTCTCAGTGTTGTAAAATTCACCACTAAAATTAGCTATTTGTTGTCCATGCAATAGTCCAGAACAGATTAGTCTTTCCTCAATGCCACATGCAGCAAGCCCTTACTGTAGTTTGGTGAACAGTTATTTTGCTAATGAGGAAATGTTAGTAAACACTGAAGTGTCTTGCATGTAATTTTGGCTTCATCTGGTGACAAGTAAGCTGCTATAATGCTGATATCAATATTACAAGTAGACAGGAGGATGGTCTGACTGGAAAGTAAAAATGGAAATAAGAAACATGAATATGCTTAATGATATATTGGTCAGACAGGCACTGAGTCCTTATCACCTGCCAAACCTTGGGACTATACTCAGGAGGATATCCTTGTTTTAACCACAAACCAAGCACCTTCCTCCACATGAGGTCACACCAAGCTCAGCTGTCAATATTACAATGTGCATGAAGGCTTGGCTGCCTTCCCAAAGCTCCGACTCAAAATTATATTAATATCCAATTCTTTATGTTCGAGAATTACAGAATGGTTACAGCTGAGTAAGAGCAAATCAGCTAGTTCCATTTGAGTAGTTTTTTAACGTAGTCCAAGAAATATTTTCTTTGCCGGTAATTATCCAATTCCATTTTGAAAGCCAGGATTAATATCTGCTCTGCTACAACCTTAGGCACTGTATTTCAGTCACATTTTGTTGCTGGTTCTTTTGCCATCAACTTAACATTAGTGCTCTCTGGCTGCTGACCAATGGGAATGCTTTGATCAAACCTCATGTGATTTTAGCACTTTTATCCAAACTCCTCTCAACCTTCTCTTCTGTAAGGAGGCAGCCAATCTTCGCCACTCTATTCATGGAACCAAAGTCTTCAACTCTGGAACCATTCTGTTAAAACTTTTCTGTGCCCTCTCTAAAGTCTTCAACTCTTTCTCAAAACACGGTGCCCAGAACTGAGGCGGTGAGGCAAAGCTAGTGTTTTTAATAATTAAGCAGAACTTTCTTTATTTTGAACTCTATAGCTAATATTTTATCTTGGTGCATGAAAGCTACTGTTTGGTTTTTTTAAAAAAATCATGTTCAGTTTCCCTCTGCATTCCTGATTGACATCTTGATCACTGGTCTTTTTGCACATTGAGAATGCCCAATGTACAAAACATACTGACCCCCATCCACCTAAAGTTAAATTTCCCATTTGTGTGAAGCACAAAAAGTTGATTTTCTCCCAAACACTGTTTTTATTGAGCGGTGCCAGCGTAGAGAAAACCCATTAAAATCACACCAGGTTTTAGAGTTTTTAAAAGAAAATGGAAAGACTACTGAAGAAGAGGAAACATTCTATAATGTTAATTCGAAATATTTTGACTTTTTCAAGTTCACTTTTAATATCCTGTACCTAAATGTGTGTGTGTCTTGAATGCAGTGATTCATCATAGGATGATCCTTGCCATTAATCAGTTTTGTGTAATTATTAACATGAATTTCCAATGCAAAAGTCCACTGCTGCTAAGCTTTTGTGCTCTCATTCAGTTGAACTGATGAATGTCACTGTTTAAGAAAGAAATGTCTTGTTCTGAAATATTGGTCTGTACTTATTTCCCCTTCCATTATTTAAAAGGTACTCTGCTTTGAAATGAAAATGGGCATATACTCTGTCTCTGACTCTGGGAGCCTTTGTCCTGACAGCTGTTCTGTTATGAATGCTTGGCTAGTTTTCTAAAGCTTTAGCACACCAAATCTTTGATTTATTAAGCCATTTTTTAGGAGTCTACAACAAAATCTACCTTTGATACAGTTTATACAATGTTTTCAGAAAATGGTATTTAAAGATTACCATTTTCCCCCTTGATTGTTTTTTGATTCAGTGTCAATAATAATAAATCTCAATTTCAGTGTTTTCTAAAATTCTTAGAGATTTCACAGTTTTCCAAACATTTAATTCCTATTGAGATTTCATAACTCCTGGCAATTGTACTTTTCTTTTATTCACTTGTGGGACATGGATGTTGCTGGCCGGCCAGCATTTATTGCCATCCCTAGCTGCCCTTGAACTGATTGGCTTGCTAGACCATTTCAGTGGGGAATTAAAAGCCAACCACATTGGTGTAGGTCTGGAGCCACATGTAGGCCAGACTAGATGAGAAGATGGCAGATTTCCTTCCATGAAGTATGTTAGTGAGGCAGGTGGGTTTGTTCGACAATTGACAATCGTTTCGTAGTCTTCAGTAGATTCTTAGTTCCAATTTTTAAAAAAAATTGAATTCACATTCCACCATCTTCCATGGCGAGTTTCAAACCCAGGTCTCCACAGCATCTGGATTAATAGTCTAGCGATAATACCACCTGGCCTTCCCTGTGGTGCATAGAAGGTGAAAGTTTATCAAGAATACAGGGGGGGGGGGGGGGAGGGTGAGAAAATAGTTGTATGGGGAAATGTGAGTCGGGATGAAAAAGAAGTGAGGTACAAGAGGGGAATTCAAAGAGACACAGAGTGTCAATAAAAAGTATAAACTGGCCTGAGGGTAGCCGGGAGATATGAGGTTGAGCATTGAAATTGAAGAATGATTACAGCTATATTAATGAACCAAAGCGGGCCTTCTAACTAAGTCACCTCCATACCTATGCTGTCATACACCCTATCATTGCTCTCAATACAATGCAATACAACACGGTCCATTGGTAAACAAAACAAAGCCCCACAATTTGGGTATGTCTGGAAGCTGCAAAAGTGAGCAGTTTGGGTTTTCCCAAGATTAGTTGAAAATTTGGCCATGTTTTTAAAGCTTAGTATCTTATCTGTCTCATTAACCCCTTTCTCAGCCTTTCATACAACCTTCAACCTGAGAGAAGACAGGCAGGGAAACCTCTTCTATCCGGATACTAAAAATACTCAAAAGTAGGATTATAAAATTCTTAGTAAACTCACTGAAACATCAATTTTTTTTAAAATTGACACAGCCAAGTGTAAGATCAAGCAATTTGAGACCACTTGCAATGAATGATCTCACATTTCAACTTCTTTAATTCTCAACTTCAACTCTCCATGGGATAGATTGTAGAGTAAATTATGTCAGTGTAATGCAAACCATTTGAATCAGTGTAAAAATGTAATGTACATACATGAAAATTGGGTGAAATCTTCTTTCTGTTCTTCATTATCATTTTGATTTTTTTCCCCATCCAATGTTTATAAGATTTGCACTATCCTAGCTTAGTTTAAGTGTTCTTATCTTTACAATGATTTATTACATTGTTTCTGTTCTGAGTTGGTGTGAAGCCAAATTCTTTCAAAGGGTAAGGCTGTATGATTGACAAGTTCTTCCTGAGTTGGAACACTGTGTGTAACAATCAGATGAGAGCTGACAATATTCATCATCTTCATGCTGATATGTTTTCTTCTGAGAATGGATTTGCTAGACGTTCTCAGAGATAATGGAGATAATTTTAATCCTGCAAAACTGATGCATTTGAGTTAGGTACCATTTTAAAAATGTTAAAAATCTGAATTGCCTTGAAAACACACAAATCTAGACGCATGCAGGTAACCAATCATTGAAATAATTTGTGGAAGCTGGGAGCCTTCTTCTTAACAGTGTTTCTACTTAAAACAACTTTACAAAATCACAGAATTTTCACAGTGGAGAAGGAAGCCATTCAGTGTCTGCGCCGGCTGTCAGTGCCTTTTGTCTTTAACCCTTCACATTGTTTTTATTTAAATATCAATGTGCTCTTGAGTATCTTAATTGAACCTGTTTCCACCACCTTCCAGGCACTGGTCACATTTCTTTTACTTGGGATGCCTGACAGAGAGAATGTGGCAAGAAGTGTTATTTGGATCAGGTAAATGCCTTTAGTGCACTATTTCTGGTTCAGGAAGGATTCTGTGAAATGCAGCAAGCTGACCACTTAACTCCATGATCTCCACCTTCTACCGTGGAATCATTGCCACTTGTCATTTGAGACCCTCCCTCCAAGTCTACCTCTCTGCTCCAAACTCTGCCCCGCCTCTAATGTTTCCTGATTACCTGCAATCAACCCCTATGTCCATGACAACAGCAGGTCTTTTGTTCTTCATTCCCAACACTTTAAAAATATGACTCCACCTAGTGTAATGATCAAAACCACTTTTCAGCTTCTATCGTCTTCGATTTTCCTGGCACTGTGCTGTACCTTGCTCTGGAACATTACCATGTCAATCAGTCTGCCTTCTGAGCAGGGAACCTATTTAAGAAAGAAAGCTCCGTGGAGTTGAAATTCTACTATGTTCAAGGAAACCCAGAGTTCTGGACATAGAGTAGAATCTTATGGATCCTGAATGATATGGGCTATTGAGGAAATCTGAGACAATCATGTAAGGAGTCATGCAAAGCCTTTCTTGACGTCAGGAGTAACTTATTGCATTTTCATTGACTCCATCAATACTTCCTGATGCCTCAGGAGAGCAACCAGCATAATCAAAGACCCCACCCACCCCAGTTATACATTCTTCCACCCTCTTCGGTTAGGCAGAACATATAAAAATTTAAACACATGTACGAACAGATTCAAGAACACCTTATTCCCTGCTGTTATCAGACTTTTGATGGACCTCTCAGGTGTTATTCCCGATCTCTGTCTCTGGACCTTCTCTGTGGCTGTAACACTGTATTCTACACTCTGTTCTGCTACCTGATGCACTTTATACAGTATGACCTCCCTGCAGAGTAGGCAAAACAACACTTTTCACTGTATCTCGGTACATGCGACAATAATAAATCAAATCAGATGACTGAGAACACACTGACCCTGGTCACAAACTTGGCTCAGGTTGGCAGGATCTGATATTGTTGGCTCCACTGGTAGGAGAAGAAGAAGGCCCTTCTCTCCATCATCCCATCCATTCGGATTTTCAGATCCATGTCCAAAAAGCAAGGTACAATTTCTCCTGCCCTGCCATTTCGGAACAATTGTCGGTCATGGTGCAATGCTGGTCTGGACTAATATTGCATGTCTGGGTGTCCAATGGCCTTTTTGGCTATACCAGGGAAGGCAGTCTGTTTGGGATATCCTGGCAATGCCAAGTTCTTCTGGGTGCTGTGAATGGAAGAATTAAGCTAGCATTGGCATCGTGCATTGCCACAGGAATAGAAAAGGCAATTGCTGAGCCTGCTATGATATTATGAGAAACCTCACTGAGCCTGGAAATGAGAAAACTCACTCAGGAAAACCTTCTGTGAAACATGACAAAATTGACACTTAGCCAAAAGTTCTACCTCTCACCATCCACTATTAAGAATCCCCGTTCCCAGACCTCATCTCAAACCCAAGATCTCAGGTTAATATATGAGATGGGCTCTTCATCAAAATTTGTTTTCCTGCCACTGTGTTGACAGGAATGGTGCAAATACACATTGCTGGCTTGCAGTATATGTAAAATAATTATAAACTATGAAGGCACAAAGTCAGTGAAAGATGAGTTGAGGCTGAAATTGAATTTATTATTTGAAACGATAGAACTTTGGAAACATTAAGTTAATTAAGTCTGCTACCACAGCGGCTTGAAATAATTGTCTAACTGCCAACGCAGCACAGAGATCAAGTTATGATGTTCACTGTAGATATTAAAACACCTGACATAACCTCTTTCAATCTATCACAGATTCACTGTTGCTTCAGTGTATTTTCTGTCTATTGAGCTTCTATCAATCCATTCTCCTCATTGATATTAGTCAGGTCAGACAGCAATGTTTTACACTCTGTGCTTATTTGGCTGTTGCAAAAAATAATTTACATAACAACATTGTTTCCAATCTGTGTTCTTACACAGTGATTCAGATAGAGAAAAATGTAACAGTTTGATAGGACGTGATTTGCGCATCTGCCCTAGGAGTATTTTCCAATTATAGCAAAACAACCAAAGCCACAAATCAATCTGATGTACGTGTCATCACTTCTATTTATCACAATGTCATGAACTTTACACAAGCTATAACATTTCTGATTGCAAATTAAAATCTCATTGTTTTGGAAGAATTGTTAAAGGGGACCTAGTTACAGAATGAGGGAACGTTTATTTAAAATTGAGGTGAAAAGGAATTTCTTTTTATAGACGGTAATGACTGCCTGGAATCTTCTACCCAAGAAAGTTGTGGAGGCTAGACCACTGAAACTCATTTAGAGAGGAGATGGATAGATTTTTGAAATATCAAGAGTTAAAAGCTGTGAGGAGCTAGCACAAAAGATGACTTGAGACCTGCCTGGCACATCAGTGATAATCTTATGGAATGGTGGAGCAGACTTAGTTGTCCTACTCCTGTTCCTATTTCTTATGTTCTTACGACCAGCTCTACTACCCACTGTGAAACAAAGCAAAACGTTGCAAATGTCCACAATGTTATTGACTGCTGAATGTAGGAACAATGAACAGGAGGAGGCCATTCAGCCTCTTTCTGTCTGTTCCACTATTCAATATGATCATGGCGAATCTGGTTGTGGTCTCAGCTCAACTCTCCTGTGTGGTAACCTTCACCCCCCTCCCAACCCTCTCCCAATTACCATTGACTCCCTTGACTATCAAAAATCTATCTAATTCAGCTTTTAATAAATTCAATGACACATCTTCCATTGTTTTGTTGTACAGACATTTCCATAGTAATAACAGGCCTTAACAGCCCCTCAGTAATAAAAAAAACCTTCTCCACATTTCTCTGTCCAAAAAGCAAGACTCCTTTGTCTGAAACTTTGTCCCCTAGTTCTAGTATCCCTCTCAAATAGCGTCACTACCATTGTCCAAAATCTCTGTGGTCCTCTAATTCTGGCCTCACACACATTCTGGGTTTCATTCATTCCATCATTGGTGGCTGTGTCTTCAACTGCTAGGGTAGATGTTGAGGAGATGTTTCCACTAGTGGTGGAATTTTGAAGTAGGGGACCTAGCTACAGAATGAGGGGATGCTTATTTAAAATTGAGGTGAAAAGCAATTTCTTTTTACTGAGGGCAATGAATGTTTGGAATTTGCTACCCTAGAAAGTCATGGAGGCTAGATCACTGAAGGTATTTAGTATTTAGAGAGAAGGTAGATGGATTTTTGAGATGAGGGGTGAGCAATCAATTTGCATATGGAACTTGGTTGTTTATATATTATAACAAAGTTGTTTTCCTGTTTAGAGCCACAAGTGACTGGATTTCCTAGAGCCCAGGAAACCTAGCAGCTTAAAATAGACAAGTGGGATTGAGCCCTGAAGTATTATGCTGTTACAGCACTACTAGCAGACCAGAAGAAACAAGAGCTCTTCCTCTAAACTCTAGAAAGTACGCAGCAAACTCAAAACACCCAATGTATGGCCATCATCATAAACCCCAGGCTACTATCTTATACCTCTAACCAACTATCTGATCATCATCTGAATGACCTTCTGCCCACAATCACAATCAGAAGACCAACCCCATTGTCATCCATTCCTTTTCCTACACTCAGGAATCCCATGACCCTGTGGTCTGCCATCGTCCACAACCTGTCTCGTTCACTCAATGCACTTACTTGCTCTGAAAGGCTTTGATTCAGTAAAGCTGGCTTCCTTCGGTTTCCTGTCTAAGAATCAAGTTGTCTTTTCACAGGAATCCCACTTAAAAGAGCCCTGAAGTTCAAGTTGACAGGTTATTTGGGAAAACACAGGTAGTGAATACATCATCACATTTGAGTTTTAACCCTGCCATGAGTAATTTTCTGTCCACAATGGGAAAAAAAGAAGTGGTATGCCAACAGATACATTATTGTACGTTCAGATATTGAGCAGTGCAGGCAGACTTTTGACATTTGAAGACATGGGACTGCTTCGAGGACAACATTGAATCTGCAAGAACATGTACTGTGGTTCTAAACTTGTACTGGAAGTACTGAGACATTAGAGTTTAGCAAGTTCCAGTTTGATGACTGATATTCATCAATTAATTTGAGCATTGAGGCTTTATTGATTGCTAGTGGTGTTCCTGAGTGCACAGTAGCAGAAAAGAGAAGTCATGTGAAAAGGCCAACATGGGTTTTTAACTCTGCTTTGTATTCATTGTCTGTTGCTGAAATACACATGTACTGGACCAAGTTGTGATATACTGTATGGTTGAATAACATATGGATACATACTTTGTGAGAGAGAGTCACACACATGAAATCTAGAAAGGCTGTTCGAGCGCACAGATTCAACTTGACTTTGCATTACCACTCTAAGAAACATGATTGAAGATTTAAAAAAAAATAAGGCAGAGTAAATGGAGAATATGCAAACTAAGGAAACAAGTTTTTTTTAATGAGAAGAGATGAGTTAATTTTAAAAGCTTACCATGTAAACTGATATATTATAAGGTTGTAAGTAATTAGTTATTGATCATATTATGACCCACTGGGGTAATGTGTTGGAAATTAAGCCCTGCTATTTTTCAAATCATCACAAATGTGAAAGGCTTTAGTTAAACTATCCGAGCTACCTGACTGACACATTTCAGGTCAAAAAAACACATCCTACTAGGTTTGTGTACTTAGCCAGGAGAACAATTGTGCGTCACTGAGATGGCAGTATTAGTTTAGCCAATGAAATGGTGCAAACCATCTTGACCAGTATTTGACATAAGAGCATGTTCAGTCTGCATGCATTGCATTGAAGAAATGTTTACACAGGAAAACTGGAGTTTTCAAGCAGATGCTTCATGCATTTGCTCTTTCACTGTCCAGTTTGTTGGGTGATTTTTCAGGACGGTGCACAGGACAACAACAGAGGTTTGTGGCCAAAACTGGATTGACGAACTGACCCCACAGGACTGTTTTCACCCAGATGTTAGTGGCAGTAATTTAAAATTAGTTGAAAGCTGGCCAAAAGCATCCAACACTTGTGGAACTTTCAATGGTGGTATGAAACAAAGAGGATTGTGCTTCTTCATACATTATGTAAGTATAATGATGGACTCTCATGAACATAATGGAAAGTGCCAGTAGTAGCATGGCTACCATATCACTACATTGTTAGTGAATGACAACAGCAATTTGCAAATGTTTATCTGTGTGCACAGCAGCTTCTTAAAGTGGTGGGGGTACAAGGGATGCTGGCGTTTTGGTGGATATTCACTGAGTGACAAGTTGTTCTGGGAACAGCGTTTGCTAAAATAGGACTAAAATCAGATATAAGGGTTGCCATGGGGCAGGGGAGGTCACTAATGAGGCAGCTTTGGTAAAATAAGACAAGAAATCTTACGATATCACACTTCGAAAATCCCTCAAATAACTGCAATGCAACTCGCATTTAGCTAAATCAAAATGAGATTCAACCCGTAGTATTTCATATATCTGTTCATTTTGCAAGCTACAAACAGCTCCATTAAACATAAAGTTTAAAACTGCAACTGTTCTCTTTTAGTAGTCTCTTTAATTCAAAGCATTATCTTCCAATTTTGGTCCATGGTCCAAAAGTAAAGAAAATAATTTGAAAAGTGGCTCTTAGAGCAGCTTTTTCATATATTGCCAAACTAATGGTGAGATAGTGGTAGGGTATAGTTTAGCATCTGCTACTGTAATGTGTCTGACAAACTGAGATACTTTTGTCTGATTTGGATACAGCGGCTGGTGCTTTAAATCACTTATACTACAATTTGAAAAATACTTGGAGCTGGATGCTTGTCTGTGAGGCCAGATCAATAATAGCCTGAGCTCAACGAGGGGTCTGTTTTGACACATGAAGTGATTTGCTGATTGTCCTTGACATGTTTAAGTGGTTGTAATATAATCTTCTTTCTGTGATCTCTTTGACATTGTTTTAACGTTTATTTGGACGTGATTAAGAGGTGTGAAATGTTTGAATAAACTCTGATAATGATACTTTAATATTCTATCTGATTGACATTTTATATGAACACCAGTGTTTTTTAGATTGATTGAAAAGAAGATCTAAGAACAGGTGTTTGTTTCTTCTTTCTCAGCAGTTCTACTACATTTCCCATTTTTAAAAATAATAATTCATTGATTACATATATATTTAGTGCACACTGGTTGAATGGGCATGGAATGAACTTGGTGACATAAATGGGCCTTTTGGTATAAGAGGCCAAAGAAGTGATAAGTGGCACAAATTGGCATAGAAAGTGTAAAGGGCCATGGCGAATGGTGCGATCTGTGACAAGGTTTGAGAGCTGAGGGCTAAAGGCCTTCCCATCTTCTAACATATCTGGGAAAATAGCTCAAAGAACTGGGGTGGACCATCTAAGCAGCTTCACAAAGCACTAACCTGCGCCCATGCCGACTGAAGATGTGCTTCTGACATTGATGGGCCCAATTCCATCCTACACCCACAACTGGGAAATCTTCCAACTCAAACTACAGGATTCAGGAGCCAAAATCTAATTTGTTGTGTGGTTCATTTATTTGGATAGCTACTGAGCTATAAGATAATGCTAAGGCAGTAAATGCTATACCCTGAATTTCAGGCCTTTTGATCCAACCGTCTAATTTATAAGACATGTACCAATGAGATGATATATCAAGTTTGGTTGATGTGCAGCTGGAACATAAAAAGCAAAGAATAGAAATGCATGAAGAACTATCAAAATGGAAACCAATTTTCAGTGGAATCTCTCGGGGACCGTGTAGAAGCTGTTGTTATCTTATAAATGACTTAATGAAAAGAACATGTCTCAGATGTTTAGGTTTGTGGATATTATCAAATTGGATGCAGTATCAGATTGCAAAGAGATATGAGCAGGTTGAGTTAATGAGCAGTGTGGTGATAGACAGAATTCAACACAGATATATTTATGTTCATGAGATTTGGGAAAAGAAATGAGCAGTAGTAAATGGCAACATGTTTGAGGAAGAGAAAACTGGAGGTTTCAGTGGATCTCATTACATTTGTCTGAATGTTTGATGAGTAAATATATATTTATATTCAGGGTGGACTTGAGTTTGTCTTGAAAAGTAATTATTAATTGTGAACTCCAAATAAACAAGATTGATGACATAGTATTGAATGGTTGAGTTAGTCCTTTGAAAAATGGTAGACACAGTACTCTGAGGTAAATATGTATCCAGGTTCGTTTCCATTAAAATGCTTCAGACTTTGTCCTTCTCAGCAATTCTGCTAGCAATGACTTGGAGGTGCTGGTGTTGGACTGGGATGGACAAAGTTAAAAACACACAACACCAGGTTATAGTCCAAAAGGTGCTTCCAAATATTGGACTATAACCTGGTGTTGTGTGATTTTTAAATCTGCTAGCAGTCAGTAATACTGATGTTTCAGCATTTTGTGTGTACCTAAATAATTGATTTTTTTTTTACTGCTTTGTCCCATCCCAGACTTCTGCCTTCCTTATCTTAACACTGACATGATGGACCGAAAGCCAGACATGCAGAAATATTCATGATTGCCTTTAGATTTGTTTTAAAAGCTACAAGTCTTCTTTGCTCATTAACATGGACTGAAGCAATTTTATCCTGGGCAAAAACTGCTCATGATTTGCAAAAGTCAACGTAAAATTAATATGTTAGTTTAGCACCTACATTCTAGTATACTGGTAATTTAACTCACTATATTAGACTGCAAAGACCATCACTGTGTAATTCATGATGTACTTGCAACTTTAATCAAAATAAACCATGATAAATGTTAATATGACCTGTCTGCTTGAATATTATTCTTTTTATTCATTAACTATATGCCATTCATATAGTTAATGAATAAAATGTATTTTGTAAAACATTAATAACTGAGCCTGATTTAACTCCTACTGTGTAACTGAGGAGATCTACAGTTTGTAATCCATGTTGAGTCTGAATTTAGTATCAATTGCCTTAGTTTAATGTGCAATATTTAATGTTTTCCAGTTTCCCTGTGCTGTATTGTAGACAATCCTTAAGTCTTGATAGTGATGCATCAGTACGTGGAAAGAAATTATAGCCATAAAAATAATTTCTCAATTACATTTTGGTAAGAAATGTAATTCAGTAAAGTGCGGTATATTACTAATGCAAAGCAGTCAGAAATAACACCTGAAAATGAGGAATGAAGTATTGCATAATGCTTCATAGCAACATTATGAGACATTTGACATCCAGCTCAGAAAAGAGATATTATCATGGGTGCTAAAAGCTGGGTCAAGGTAAGCATTTCAGGACTCAGCTTTATGATCCAACACATTGAAGCACTATCAAGCACTATAACAGGAGAGGTGATCAATTCATATTCAAGCTCCTCAAAAGACAGCAAGTGATTGATATAAAATTAGAAGCACAGACATTTTGCTTGACATGTTGAGTATTTTCAGCATTATTTCAGATTTCTAGAAACTGGAGTATTTACTTCTGTATTACTAACTTCTTGAACTTGATTTTATAGGTGGTGAAATAGGAGGAAGTGAGGTGGGGACATGGAGGTGGTGGGGATGTAGAATAGGAATGCGAGCTACATATCTTGATTTAATAAAGATATTCTGCATAGAATTACCCTTCCCTTTATCTGTGTAACTTAACCAGTAATCTGAAACAAACCCTCCTCTGTAAGTTATCGCACTTTTAACAAAAACATTTTAAAGCAGTTAGCTCATGTGGCGTGGATTCTATGTGGCCCTTTCTTCATTAAAAGTTTTCGGATTATTGCCTTCTGAAACTCCATTAAGTTTTAAGAGCAAAAGTAGGCCATTCAGCCCATGAAGAACAATTTCTTCTAAAATTATACTGAATTTTATTGAC
Organism: Chiloscyllium plagiosum; assembly: GCF_004010195.1. Classification (NCBI taxonomy): domain Eukaryota; kingdom Metazoa; phylum Chordata; class Chondrichthyes; order Orectolobiformes; family Hemiscylliidae; genus Chiloscyllium; species Chiloscyllium plagiosum. Next base: position 30,097,420 of record NC_057735.1, read on the forward strand.
AGCTTGTATGGCCTTAGGTGGACAATCTATTGTAAAATATTTGACTGATATTGAAATTGATTTATAATTTCCTGGTTCATTTCTCATAACTTTCCCAAATAATCAAAGTCATAAAATAGTTGCAAACATAGATGAAGAACAATTTGTCCCTTTGAGTCTGTACTTCTCTCTGTAGAGAGAGCTACTCTTGCCCTGCCACTTTTTCCCTGCACCCTGCAAATTGTTTGTCTAATCTTATTTTGAAATACATGATTTAATCCCCCTCCAGCACATGTTGAGGCACTGCATTCCAGATCCTAACCAGTGCTGCATAAAAGGCTTTTGCTCACCTCACCTTTTAGTTCTTTTGCTGATCATCATCAGGTTATCCTAAAGCTGTGTCCTTCAGCCAAGAGGCAAAGTTTCTCTCTACCTAACCTACGTTGCTCCCCAATAATTTTGAATGCTTCCATCAAATTTCCTCTCGAACATCCCTGCTGTGACGAGCATAGCCCCAACCTCTCCAGTCAGTCAACCTGTGGAATTGTTGCTGCTCATACTGGTAGATCTTCACTGTACCTTGGTGGAGGTGGGTAATGCAGATGCTGGAAATGAGAGTCAAGATTAGAATGGTGCTGGAATGGAATGGAAGAACTTTTGCCCGAAATGTCGATTTTCCTGCTCCTCGGATGCTGCCTGACTTGCTGTGCTTTTCCAGCACCACTGTAATCTTCACTGTACCCTGTCTAGCATACTCATAGCTATTCAGAAGTGCAGTGCTCATAAGTTTAAAAATACTGTAGTTGGGAGTGAAGAAGCATGTTTTCTTTTAAAAGGTTCATCATAACAGCCTTGCTTTTGCAATCATGTTTCCATTTATCAACTCCATGCTATGTATGATTCATTTAACCATTTTCACAACCTACAATTGTACTAGCCATCTTCCAACTTCTGTTACTTCGCATTTAGAAAGGTTGTATTTTTGTGAAGGAGAACTTGCATTTCTTAACTGCATTCCTTAAAGATATAAGGTGGCACGGTAGCACTCCTGCCTCACAGTGCCAGAAACCTGGGTTCGATTCCACCCTCGGGTGACTGTCTGTGTGGAGTTTGCACATTCTCCCTGTATTTACGTGGGTTTCTACCGGGTGCTCTGGTTTCCTCCTGTAATCCAAGATGTGCAGGTTAGGTGGATTGGCCATGGCAGATGCAGGGTTACAGGGATGAGGTGGGGCTGGGTCTAATGCTTTTCGAATGGTCTGTGCAGAGTAAATGGGCTGAATGGCCTGTATGGATTTTATGATATCAAAAGATATTCAATCTACTCCAGTTTATTTGTGGACTTACAGCATGCTATGAGTGTTTCCTCCTGCACAGTTTGCTGATGAAAGCCAGTTTGAAAGAGAGATTTGTATACTAATTAGAATAAACTAAAGGAAAGTATCAGGAAAACTATATAACTGTTGCCTTCGTAGTGTTAAAATTTTGAATGTCGAAAATATGGTGAAAGAATGAGGAATACATGCACTACATATAACAATATTTAAGAAGGCAAGAAAAATACTCTGCATTATTAAGTAGCATGAAGAGAAAGATGAAGACAATTATGTGTATTGAAAAGGAAATTTAAAAAGACTTTCATTTCTCTAGCACTTTTCACAACAACCAGAATGTTTCAAAATGCCTGTATTTTTGAAGGATGTTCACTGTTATAATATAGGAAAAGTGACAGCTAGTATGCACACAGGAATGTGATAATGACCAGATAATCAGTTTTCTGTGAAGTTGTTTGAGGGAAATATATTTGTAAAGACAGTAGGGAAAAATACCTACTCTTTTTTGAAATAGTGCTGTGGGATATTTTATGGGGCCTTGAGAATTAAATCACAGCCACGAAGCTCACAGCAATGAATTATAAACCTCATATAGTGAAGATATATTCCAACACCAATACATATTTCTGACTATTGACTTATCAGCTGACAGTTACTCATTTTCTTCCTATCTCCTCTATCTTATTCTCTAAACTATTCCAGGCACCTGCTTTTTGAGCCTGCCTCATTCTGAGTTTTATGAGCACTGTTCTTGAATAAATATTCTCCAATCAATTTCATTTTGAAGGATTTCCCAAAGTGATGAGTAGTTATAATAATGCAGTGATAACCATTCCATGACATAAATTCAAAAACTCAAACATGTGGGTTGACTTACATTCATCTGTACAATATCTGGCCCTAATTTCACTGGAGAAGTAAAGCTGAGCTAACAGTGTATATTTATTATGAAAGAAGCTATCCCAAAGTCTTCCAGTCATTTCCAGCTCATAATTTATGATTGATTAAAGAATAATAATAAATATAATGAAAAATCAATGATGTCTCTAATATCTGAAACATTCCATGGTCCCTTTAATTAGAAATCCTTCCTTTGACAAAATGACCAGTTCATCCCTCCCATCCTCACTGCTTGAACAGAGAATTCAGAGGCAGGCTGTCAATTGGTTTTCTCCGGCAAAGAGCAACTAAAAGTCCAGCTGCTCCAACAACCAGGTGTGTGACTTAAGATCATACAGTCTAGAAGAAAATAACCCAAGGTGAGAAAATTCAGTCTTGTATAGCTCATATGAATTCCTCCAATTTGATTTTTCTTTTGTCCTGCATACTCTGATCCCAAATGCAGGGCCAAGTGTGGCATGCTGAATGGCTTTCTCTTCTCCAGTTCCAATGTAAAGGCTGGGGACATATGTAAGTGTTATGAATGGCTGATGGTATTTTTTCAGTGCTGAACATGAAATCCAGATCAATATCAAAGAAGCTAATGATATCAATACAATCTTAAAAATTCCACTTGATCCATTTGTTAACATTATGTCGGGTATGACATAGTGTAGGTTTTTATTCCCATGTTCCCTGGTCTGTCCTACTTACTCTGGATATGAATAGCCCAAGGCAGTTGTAATAATGGAATATACCCAATGTTCTTTCTTGAAGCAAAGTACACAACAAACAATATATTGGTAAGATTTTTGCAATAATGTTAATAATCATGAATGAACCACTTTACATGGACTTGTGATCAGACCATTTTGTTTCAACTTCTCATCATTGATTAATCAATTTCCCCTAGCAAGTTTTTTTTGTTAACTACGAGGTAAGCTGTTTTTTCTCCTTGCATAAAAAGAAGCTATTCTTTCAAATCTTGACACTATCTAGTCTCCAGCAAATGGTCAATTTGACCTTTGGCAAAAATCACAAACGTGTCATGTTTTCCACATCAGTATGATCAATTAATTCATTAACACTTAATTGTGTCTCATTAAAAAGATGGTAATCTCTTGCCCCTAATGAATTTTGACATAAAATTTTAGGTCGCACTCACTGTTCACCACTTTTATGTTAACCAATCAGCTGCATGATACTTACACAGCACAATTCCATGACAGTCACAAATTGAGCTGATAAGTAGTCCACATTATCACAACTGATTCACTTTTAAACAAAACTTCAGCTTTTCCTCAGTTACTGTGATAGTAGAGTATTTCTGCTAACTTAATGTGAACAAAAATGCATGTTCCTTTTGCTGAACACACACATTTCAAAAACCTGTGACCTTACTAATCATTAGGTCATCACCAATATTAATATGCTTTATCCTTCTCATTTCATTCTAATTTAGTTTTGTTTAGGCTAACCCAGCAAATTTTCAGTTAATATTTTCAATTGCATTGGTTTCAGCTGATTTGTCAAAGTTAGTTAGTAATACAAATAGTAAATTTAAATTAATATGAACTTCACTTATCACTTCAAAATACTGAACAGACAATTCTCCTCCACTATATGTCAACATATGTATTTTGTCAAAACCCCCATTGCCATAATGCTTACTATCACAAGTGAACTACTTTATATGAACTTGTCAATGCATGGAGAGAACTGCATGCCAAAGAAATTAATCCAACTGTTCCCCAACCAGAAACCATCGATATACCCCGAGGTCTGAGGCGTTCAAATCGGCTGACCAAAACCTATATGGGAAATCCAGCAATGCAAGCTATCAGGGATGGCAAGAGATAATTTATGTGTCCAGCAGCTAATATTTCAGGGATCTTGAGTAATGCCTTTATGTTCACCTTCCACTTCTCACAAAGATTGTCACTTTCACAACTAGAAGGACAAATCATACTGCCTAATTTCAGATATCCTCTCCGAATGGTCACCTAATTTTGCATGTTTTACACATCCCAGTGTACTGGAACTTCCAGAATGTGTACAGTGTAAAATAAGGTATTCCTACAAATGCTTTACCAAGAAATGTTAAAAAAAAATTAAATTCCCATTCACGAGCAGCTTGTATCCTAAGAGTAATTCTGCAGAAAAATAGACTTCCTACAATAGTCAGTTTTGATAATATGTTAGAAAAAGTGTAGTCACTGTTATGATGAAAGAAACATCAACCAATATGTGCACAGCAAACTCCCTTAAGAAGCAATATGACAATACCTTGTTGAGTGAATGATAGATATTGGTCAGGACGACAGGGATGATTACCCTGCACTTTGTTGAAACAGTTACCGAGTTTTTACAGCAAAAAACAAAATTACTGCAAAAACTCAGCAGGTCTGGCAGCATCTTTGGAGAGTGAGTGCAGAGTTAATATTTTGAGTTAATTGACCCTTCTTCAGAATTAATGGGATCTAGGAAAATGTGGTGTACAGTACATGCTGAAGGCTGGTTTGGGTGGGAGGTGGTGGACAAGGGTGGAGTTGGAGGAGTGTGAGAATAGGCAGAGATGGAACCCAGAGAGAATTGCGGTTAGGAAGACAAGGAGGGGAATAATTCTATGTCGGGAAGAAAGAAACACATATGATGGGGACTATAAGTAGGTGAAAATGGGTTTTCATCTGCCTGAGACCACAAATAGAGTTACATTTGCATCATCCACAACACAGCATCTCTGACAGCACAGCATTTCTTCAGCAGTGCACTGGAGAAATGGACTAAATTGGTTTGGTCAGTAGAACTTAAACCTATAAACTTGTGACAGAGAGATGACAGTGCTGCCAACTAAGACACATTTGACACCTGACATGACTGGTGCTGATATTAGCAACATCGGTTACTTTGAATATGTGAATAGATTTGGAAAATAGCAGATAAATGAGTATATGAAATCAAGAAAGATCCATCTGCTAGTATTAGTCAGGGGGATTATCTAAGCTGCCTTACTTGAGAACCTTTCTACAGGTAAATAAATTGTTTGCTGTTAGTTTCCTGTAGCTTAATCAACAGCATTATCAGTTGTCATTCAAGCCAAAGTCAGAAATATATTGCCAACTGACAGTGTTCATAAATTACTGGCTTTAACTAAAAATGAACATGATTCATCATAAGATATAAGCAACCATTTGTAATTCAGTGATAACTAGGAGCACAAAATCTGTATCTTTCGCATAGCTGAAAATGATGCTAAAGAGGCAGATGCTTCTGGGGATTTGTTAAATGGAGAATGTGGCACATTGTATTATTCCTGGCCTGGGCGCCTGTGGAAGAGCACTCCCATAGGCATGTTGCGCAGGCGCCAGACTGTGCCAATGAACTATATTGTGACATCAAACACCCATAACAGCTGATTGCCAGCATGAGTGACAAACTCTTGAGTATACGACATATGTGATACATCAAGCAGTGTGAGAGCTTGGTGATGTAATGGTTTGGAAATGGCCTTTGAAGATACTTTCACTGACCTCAATAACTATGTCAAAACACTAAACCTCTTGTAGCGATGCTGCTACCAAGACCTCTTCACTGTGTCAAATTTTTAAAATATTTCTGAGAATGGTCAACAGTTTTTGAGGATTGGGAGTGCATGGGGGTGGAGAGAGAGGGCAAACTGTTTCCCTCCATATGCTGCAAGAAATATTTTATGAAGGTTCCTCATATAGACGACAAGGAGTTTTTCCTCTTTCTCATAACATCTATTCAGGAATTTATGACAGTTATTTTCATTAACAGTTTTGTGGTCTACTTTTTACATTGTTGCAATTCTCTACTGATTTCTTTGAGTTCTTCCACACAGTTTTATTCTGCATGAGGTATATTTCATAGTGCCAAAACAGGTTCACAAGCTATCTATTATAACTACCTAATAGTCATCTGTGTGTTGTTCAGCCTTTTGTTGCAAATTTAGACGATTCCCTGTTATTTAAACAATTCCTTGTTACTTAAAGGTTTTACCAGAAGTTTCATTGCTTTATTCATTCAGATGTGGGGCTGCATAACAGAAGGTCCCAAGGATATTTTAATGTGGTGACATTTATAGCATGGTCAGTACTCCAGTGAATCAGTGGCAACTATTCCACCACCAAGTTTGACACTGGCATTAGAAACCCATGCATTTTTGTGATTGAAGTGTGACTCATTATTCAATTGTTTGTGTTGATTTGCACTGCAAATTTCGTGGACTGGGTAACCATCCTCGTCGGAGCAGAATTCTCCTCATTCCTTGCCCTCCTTGGGAGAAAGTACCCATGATGGCAGGATTTCATTGTTAGAGAGGTTTGTGGCTGGGTGCAGACTTCAGTCAGGCCAAAAACAGTTTTGAGGCAACCATACAAACTGTCAGGAGCCAAGACCATTTAGAAGGCCCACCTTGGTGCTGTGGGACTCAGTCCCACTCATAACGAAAGCTGTAGGACCTGTTAGCTATCATCCCTCACCCTCCACAGATGTTACATTCCCCATCTGTACCATCTTATGCCCCTGCACCCAACCCCGTGGTCTCCCATTTATGCTTTCTATGATGAGAGCCTAGACATCCATTATTGGCCAAAGCTGTTTGATTGAGATCTTTCACTCTCTGATAATATAACAACTGGGAGTAGGAGTAGAGTATAAGAAATAGGAGCAGGTGTAGGTCATTTGGTCCATCAAGCCTGCTTTGCCATTCAATAGATCATGGCTGATTTTTTTCATGGACTCAGCTCCACTTACCTGCCCACTCACCATAACCTTTCATTCCTTTGAAAAATCTATCTTTGCATTAAAAACATTCAAAGAGGTAGCCTTAACTGCTTTACTGGGCAGGGAATTCCACAGATTCACAATACTTTAGGTGAAGAAGTTCCTCCTGAATTCAGTCCTAAATCTGCTCCATCTCATTTTGAGGCTATGCTCCCTTGTTCTCGTTTCACCTGCCAGAGAAACAACCTCTTTACTTCTTTCTTATCTGTTCCCCACATCATTTTATTTTTTTCTGTAAGAACCCCCTTCATTCTCTCAATTCCAATGAATAAGCTATCTGGCCCCTCAAACGTGTCCTGTCATTCCACATGATCATGGTTGATCTTTCACAGGCCTTAACTCCTCTTTGATGGCAGCTTATCATAACCCTCAACTCTGATATTTCAACAATTGATCCACCTCCTCTTTAAATACTTTCATTGAGTTAGCCTCTGCAATTCTCTGGGCAAGAGAATTCCAAATATTCACTACTCTTTGGGAAAAGAAATTTCAATTTTAAATCTCAATTTTAAATGTGTCCCCTTGTTCAAAATTCCCCGACGAATGAAATATCTTCTCAACATCTACCCTGTCAAGCACTGTCAAAATTTAACAAAGCACATGACACTACACTTTGCTACAGTAAAATCCATCTGCCAAGCTTTTGTGTATTTACTCAACCTCGAAATAATGCCTTCCAGATTCTTTATATCCTCACCACAACATGCCCTCCCATCTATTTTTGTATTATCAACAAATTTAGATATATCACACTCCATCCCTTCCTTTAAATTCATTAGTACAGAAAATAGAGACTTGACATTGACAGACTAATCCATCTGACAGTTCACTAGTTATGTCTTTACAACTAAAAAAGGCACATTAATTCTGAGCCTCTGTCTTCTCTGTGAAAACTAATCCTCAATCCATGTTAATAGATTACCCCCAATCTTGTGAGTCTCTATCTTGAACAATAATCTTTTATGTGGTATGTTATTGATTGCTTTCTTGAAATCCAAATACATTATATCGACTAGTTTGCCTTCATCAACCCTTCTAATGTATTTAGGGAACACTAACACGTAAGCATAATTGCCCTTCCACAAGGCCATGTTGATCACTTTCAGCTATTCTAAATGCCTCGCTATTTTCTTGTAATAAGAGATTCTATCGCTTTATCATTGGCAGATATTAAGCTAACCGACCTCGAGTTGTCTGCTTCTTGTCTCTCTTCTTTCTTCAATGAGGGCATCATGCTAGTTTTCCAGTCTGCTTCTGGAATATTTTGTTGATTGCATCCACTGTTTCTGCAGCCACTTACTTTGAAATCCTTGGATGCAGGCCATATAACCATGATGACTATCTGTCCTTCTCTTGGCAACTTGCATACCTATTGTTTTTGGGATGTTTATAGTGTCCTTCACCATGAAGGTACAATATTGATTTCAATTATCTGCCTGCTGCTCATTATTAATTTCCAATTGCATTCTTCAAGGTTTCCACATGTATTTTCGATACGTTCTTTTTATTTCCACCTGGCAAAGCTCTTCGTGTGTGTTTTTTAATATTTTGAATCAATTTATTTTCTTCATCAATTTTCCCCCTCTTTCCTAGCTTTTTAATCATCCACTACTAGTTCCTAAAACAGTTCCCAATCCTCTGGCCTAACAATACTTTTGTGTCACTTTGTATGTCTTAGTTTGTAATTGGATACTCTCCTTGACTGCTTTAGTTTAGCACAAGTGATTCATCCTTCTTAATGAATCTTTTGTGACTGGAGTAAAGTTTTGATATCTTCTTTCAATTGCACAATGTTTACTTACACAAGTTAAAGCAGTTTTGCATGTACTTTCAGATATTTATATTTTAAAGGGCCTGGATGATTGACTGAACGAGAAATCCTTTTCAAGTAATTTTTGTTTATAAAAGTCTTTTTCAGAGAACTTATTGTTGTTATATGAATCAGTGTCTTTCTGCAGGGGTGAGTAGGTCTGTCACAGCTGGGCATTCAGTGTATGAGGGTCCATGAGTATTCGGAAGAGGAAGAGAGAGAGAAATTATGGATTCTAATTTCTCTGCTTTCTAGCCCCTTATCTCCACCCTCCCACCCTTTTAATCCTTCACAGCTTCTGTCAAGTACCTTTGTGATATGTTTAGTCCCCAACAGAATAGTACTGCGCAGCACAGAAAGAGGCCATTCAGCCCCTGGAGTCAGCAGCATTTCTCTTCAGATGAAATCCAATCAGTCACGGCACCATACACCCACCCATTCATTCTTCTTTTCCTGTTTGAAGTGTTTATCCAATTTCCTTTCAAGTACTAATCTGTATTCAAATTCCACCTTACAGTCTGTGATGGAATGCTTTCCAAATCTAAAAAACATTGTTTCTGTAAAACCCTTTCCTCAACATGTGTGGTTCTTTTGCAAATTAATTTAAATAAATTTAAATATGGGCCATCTTTTTATCCTTTAGACATCAGAAAGTTTCTACCTATTCTGCCAACATCCTTGATAATATTGCAGACCTCCAACAAATCCCTTCAGGCCTCTTGGCTTTGAAGAGAGAAATCTCAGGCGTCTCTGTAATCATTCATTCCTGGATCCATTCCAGTAAAACTGTTCCGAATAATCTATAAAGGCTTCACATCTTTCTGGTGCACAGAATTGAAAACCATCACCACAGTGCAACCATGCTGTTTTGGATAGATTAAGTAAAACCCTTGTTACTCCATGCCTCTATTTATAAAGCCAGTTCAAAGCTGTTATTAGTGTGATACACTTCATGATTACATCTTTGTCAGGCAATTGTGCACAATTTGATTGTTCATATTGTTCAACAAGATTTGCATCTTTGGAGCTGGCTCCATAACACAGAATTCTTTAAAGGGCTTTTCTTGAGAGTTACTTTATAATTTCAGAGATAACTCTTTGTTTTTCAGAGACTACTATTGTTATTACTACTCGTTCATTTATTAGGTGTTATGGTCATGTAGCAACAATACCTTTTGTATTTCACTTGACATATGGACTACTTGGATATATACATTAGCAGAATTAGAAGAATTCACCAATATCCTCAATAATCAACCCTCTATTAAACATAAAGCTATAACATACCAAGAAGGCGTCACTTTCCTAGATGTCACAATATTTAAACTGGTACACGATAACATGCATAATTCAGCAAAAGCGTTTTTTAAAAGTAACTGATAGACACTTCTGCACACGCAAACATCTATTAATGAGGTCACAATTAATGTGCTTTTATTGCATATGCACAAAGTTGGATAATGTCAACCATCCAGTTACTATCCCATTTACTGCATCTCCTCTGCTCCCTGGAACCCAACACTCTGTCCGCAACAATGGACCTGAGCTCTTCCATGTCAACAGAACAGATGCCCTTCACCAGAGATGATCCCCCTTCCCCTGTCACTGATCTGGCCCCACTCTCTGCCATGCCAAACCCTAACACCATCCTGCCCTATACCCAAGACCATCTATCATTCCTGACAAAGTGACTGTCTTTGATGTTGGACCCTCGAATCAGAGCACAGCTAATGACTGCTTTGAAAAATGGCATGTGGTGTGCTTTCCCCTGATTGTTCTGCACTATGAATGGAAATATGGGGCTTTGCATTTCTGAACGAGCCCAAATTGGAATAATCTTAGAGAAATATGGTGTTCTTGCATTTCATAATAAAAAGGATTAGAGTGGAAATTGCCACTCTGCAAAAGCCACCTCAAACTGAAGTCCATCAATTTGGTGAAGGCTGGAAGCTATGATCCAGGGAACCTCAGAAGACTGGGATTGGTAATCTAATGAGCTTTTGTGGTTGAAGTTGGTTGCAAACAATTCAGCCTCGTCTTTTGCACTGATGTGCTGGACTCCCACATAACTGAGGGAGAGGATATCTGTCGAGTATCTTTCTCCTATTGGTTGTGAGATTGTTGAAACAGAGACCCACAGAATCAAGCAGTAAGCTCTGACTTTCAAATTTCTCTGACTTTCAAATAAGGAATTGTTGCTTTTTAGTTTCTCAGGTCAGGAAGGAGGAATTGCAAGCTGCATGGAAATGAGAGCGATAAGCTAAAAATGAGATGCAAATGCATGCAAATAAGATAGATGCCATTTATTCGAAAGATTCAAATTGTGTCATTCAAGCCATAAGGAGAAAGTCAGAACATTTTTCTTGGCCTTAAGGTTCAGATGTTTTCAATCTTGTCATATTTTCCACATTTTTGCCATTGCCCACGTCATTAAAGCCAATGTAAAATTACATCTTGCGTACACCCGTGTAATTATGGGTGCTATTGTTGATGCCAGGTGGCTATCTTTCATTCTTTCAATGTTTTGTGGTCATCATTAAGCTAGAATTTTAGATTTTTAAAATTAATTTAGATTCCATGATCTACTATTGGGGATTTCAAACCCATAATTCCATTGTATTACCATGTGCCTCCAAATTACTAGTTCAGTAGCCACACCACATCACCATCACCTTTCTCAATCTACCATGGGGCTCATAGCTGAGACCGTTTGAACATACCTTCCAAAGACCTTCCTATCGTGATTGTAGTGAGGTCAGCCAGGTGGACCTCATTGAATGAGTTCCCTTACTGGGGCTGTTAATCTGGTCCAATCAGGGAGCCCCGGCTGATAGATGAAAACAGGAGTGTTCACTGGCCACCCGGGTGTTTTCCTATCTTCCTGGTGGCAGAATTTGAATAAATATTCGTGCACTTTGTGTCTTTCACTGTGTCTCACACGTATACACACACACCATAGGTGCTGGGGAAAAAATAAGCACTACCGCACTTATGTGGTAGTGTGGGAGTTTAAAAGGAAAAAAAATATTAAAAAAATATAAAAAAAAACAGGAATGTCAGAGCCCGGGTGTCCTTGGAGAAGGAGCACGCGGTGTCGACCAACACCCTGGAGTTGTTCAGGGAGAGGTGGGCGCCGCAGGGAGTGGAGTGCATTATTTCTCCCTCCAACTCTATTTTGATTTAGTTCCTACCCTCCCCTTCACTGTTTTGATCACACAGCACTGCCCTTTGATGTGAAGGGCAGTGTTTGTCACTGGCCACCCGGGTGTTTTCCTATCTTCCTGGTGGTGAAATTTCAATAAAGATTGGTGCACTTTGTGTCTTTCACTGTGTCTCACTCGTATGCACACACACCATGGGTGCTGGGGAAAAAATAAGCACTACCGCACTTAGGCGGTAGTGTGGGGGTTAAAATAAAAAAAAGAAGAATTTAAAAAAATCTAAAACAAATTTAAAAAAAACAGGAGTGTTTTTGATTTAATCCCTGCCCTCCCCTTCACTGTTTGATCACACAGCATTGCCCTTTGATGTGAAGGGCACTGCTTGTCACTGGCCACTTGGGTGTTTCCTTTCTTCTTGGTGGTGGAAACTTGAATAAAGATTCATGCACCTTGTGTCTTTCACTGTGTCTCACACCTGCACACACACACACAACATGGGTGCAAAAAAAAAGAGAGAAAAAAACAGGAATGTTAGAGATCCTGAAAAAAAATAGGAGTGTTTTCAACTCTGAGAGCTGGCTCGGAAGGAGCTGGATCAATGTCAAGTACTATGCATGTGTAAATAAAGCGTAACTTTGTAACAAGATATTGGCATCTGTGGAGTTATTTTTGTTTCCTCATCCAAATGACAGTTCACAAAACTGTGAACCAGGAGTCCAAAACTGGCGTGACTTGAAAATTTCAGTGGTCAAGGGATCTTTTATTGTTATTCATTCATGGGATGTGGGCATTGCTGGCTCGGCTAGCATTTACTGTTCATCCCTAATTTTCCCAGAGGGTAGTTAAAAGTCAACCATATTGCTGTCGTCTTGAGTCACATGTCAGCCAGACCAGATAAAGATAGCAGTTTCCTTCCCTAAAGGACATTAATGAACTAGATGGGTTTTTCTTTCCAATCAATAATAGTCATCATTCGACTCTTAATTTCAAATTGGGGTGAATTCAAATTCCACCATCGGCTGCGCTGGGATTTGAGCCCGGTCCATCATTTCTGACCCTGCAATGAGATCTCTAGTCCAGGCTTATGACGTGGTCCAACAGCCAACTTTAATTGGACTTGTGAAAAATTGAAGCCCTAGGAATAAGACTGTAGAAGTCAAGAAGTCCATGGAGTCTCCCCATTTCTCAAAAACCCAACCTTTAAACAGTTTTGTTTTTAAGATTATCAGCAAACATCTGATAACTCAAATCATATTGCATTACTTTAATAGAGGTATGAAAAATTAAGGTTATTAAAATAAAGTCCTATCATTTAAATAATGAACCCAGAAATCTCAGTCAAATTAACATTGTAGGCTATAGCATCCAGGATAGTACCTTTTACAGCTTTTATTTTCATGTATATTGAGAGAGGAAACCATGGAAAATTAGATACAGAACCTGCATGAAGTTTGAAGAAAATTACAATAGCATTGCCTTAAACTCTATGACAAATTGCAACTGTCAGTTGTGGTAACTCATGCTCAGACACCCTTGAAGATCTGTCACCTGTAAGAAACATTATCCAGTTCAAATTGACTATTCTGTCCTTTTAATAGGAGGGTCCGTGACAATTACATGATTTCAATACCTTTTCTATGCACTTTCAGTTTGTGCAGTATAACTTTCAGTTGCTTTCATTGTTTGATGCATCACTGATCAAGTAAGGGTAAAAATAGTTGTTCTCTAGGGTATATATATCAAGCTTTATATCAAGTTTTAACCTGCAGAGACACTGCTAGATTGGGGGTAAAAATATGAATGTTTACATTCAAGTTTTACTTCTGCAGGATCTTTGGAAAAGCTAATACAGAATGTTTAACATAAACTTTCCTGGAATTATTGCTTGATGATAAATGAAAATACACGTCCCAGCATTTCCTGCTAGGGTTTAGCAGTATCAAAATCCTTCAGAAGTGCCTGTGCTGTGTTGCAACTTTTGTCTCATATTGAAGCTCATTGATTAAATCTGTTTATTGATTAATTGTGTTCAACAAGTAATAGGAATTAGGTAAAAACAATGACTGCAGATGCTGGAAACCAGATTCTGGATCAGTGGTGCTGGAAGAGCACAGCAATTCAGGCAGCATCCGAGGACCTTCATCTCCTTCCCCACTGACCTATTGTACTCTAAGTAATAGGAATTGTTGATCTGCTAGACTGGAATTCACATTATAACCAGCAGTTGCTGTTTGCCACATTTCAGCTGCTAAGTCCTTATTCCATCAATATCAGAATTACTTGTCTGGAAGCTTGGGTGCATTGGCATTCTACTGTGAATCTTCTTGAAATAAAATAGAATTATTCTGAGGCCAAATGGCAGAATTTTTGATTTGTATCAGCACCTTTCCTATTTAACACAAACAATCTATTAAAATAATCAGCAACAGAAAAGTGTTAAAATCTGCTTTTGATGTTATTGGTAGTCAAGAAAAAAAAACTGTTCATCCTGCAAGTATAAACTAAAAATGCAAAATTCTGGAAGGGTCGGAACAGTATTCAATTGAAAAGAGTAGGAATGGACTGAATATTTTGGTTTAATGTGGACCCTTCATTGAGAAGGAAACTGGAAGACAAGAAATGCTACTTCATAACAGGAAGTAATATAAGCAGGAAGGGACACAACAATTAAGAATCAAGTCAAATATGCTGACAATTGTCACAGAGATACAAATGACCTGACTGGCAAATTAATTATCAGCCTTTCTATGATGCAATTTTTAATATAGGCTTGTGGAATAGGACTGTAGAAGTCAGGAAGTCCATGGAGTCTCCCCATTTCTCAAAAACCCAGCCTTTAAACAGTTTTGTTTTTAAGATTATCAGCAAACATCTGATTACTCAAATCCTATTACATTGCTTTAATAGAGGTATGAAAAATTAAGGTTATTAAAATAAAGTCCCATATTTAAATAATGAATCCAGAAATCTCATTCAAATTAACATTTCAGGCCATAGCATCCAGGATAGTACCTTTTACAGCTTTTATTATCATGTATATCGAGAGAGGAAACCATGGAAAGTTAGATACAGTTAGGTATTGGGGAGAGCATTTGGAAAATTGGGTGAAATCAGCAGAAAGGAGATTCTCTGTGTGGAAAGCAAGTTGCATTTTCCTTTGAACAGCAAAATGAGAATCTCACTAGTAAGCAGTGAGAGGCCTATTTGCATATATTATCATGTACTAACATTTCCCTCATTATTAGTTAATCTCATTTTATTAATATGTGGCTTCCCATTCTCCCACCTGTTGGTTAGAGACTAGACAGCAACTATCCTGGTATGAGCTCACAGTGGTTACCTGGTGACACAAACTCACTGCTTACTCCTCTGGGCCTCCATCTTAGGCACCAGCTGCCAACATCTCAGACACCCCCTATGGCCAGCAACACCACACATTGCCCTTCCACAGATGTTAGCATAGGTCACATATCAGCCTCACTGCACCCTCATCATCCACTTACGAGATAGACCTCACTTCAGTGCTATGCTTTGCAGTGCATTGGCACACATATTTGGATCTCTGTTGCAGGGGCACTATATGTGTAAGTTTTTTTTGTTATTGCAGAATTCACATCTAAACACAGGAAAATAATTTTAATTGAAATGCATCGGAGAGAATTCAATTTTGCCAAAATTTGACTTTATTGGTTTGATGCATTTGTATTGTTCAAGCGCAAACTAATATTGCTGGAGATGCAGCTGTATCCAAGTTGATGTATTAATTTAAAATTGTATATTCTACTTTGCACACTAAGGGCATCACACTCAGTGCTCTACCAAGCAGACTGAAGTAAATGTTGGCTCAGTGGTTAGCACTGCTGTCTCACAGCGCCAGGGATCCAGGTTTGATTCCAACCTCAGACAACTGTCTGTGTGGAGTTTGCACATTCTCCCAGTGCCTGTATGGATTTCCTCTGGATGCTCTGGTTTTCTCCTACAATCCAAAGATGTGCGGGTTAGGTAGATTGGCCATGCTAAATTGCCCATTGTATCGAGGGATGTGTAGGCTGGGTGGATTAGCCATGGGAAATGTAGGGTTGCAGGGATAGGGTGGGGGCGGGTATGGATGGAATGTTCCTTGAAGGGTCAATGTGGACTCGATGGTCCAAATGGTCTGCTTCCACACTGTAGGGATTCTGTGTTAAACCAGATGATGATTTTTATTGTTAATGATGCTTTGACATTTGGACAGAATATGCCCCACCTTTCCATTAAACAGTAGAAATCACAACAATCCTGGTAATGCCATTGAATTGTGTTGAAAGAGAATAAGGTTTATCAGAGAGCTGGTGTAAAAGCTGCAGAAGCTCCTTCACGAAGATACTCTGTCGGCATATGATGTCCGTTTGGCATTACTTGTCAAAATCTGCTGACAGTCAACCTTGTATGTATCAAACCCCTGAGGAAATATGCAGCGTTTAGACAAATGTGTTAAGAGGACTATATATTTCTTATTATGTAGGCTTAAATTTGTTACCACTTTCACCACTTAACACAAAGCTGTTACATGGAAGGCCATTGCAATTCTGCACAACTAGTCCCAGGAGACATAAGATATGGATGTATTGTCTTTTCTACTTTTGTACTGTGTCTAATGCAATGTTACTGCAACCAGCAATCGATGTGCGGATCTCACACTCAGCAGCAACCCAGTAGATTTGCTAAGATTGATCACTAGGAAGGTTGAATTAACAAAAGTTCTTTGCATCAGCCTCAAACCTAAGAAGTGTGCAAATACACCAACTGGAAAATCAAAATGCTAAAGGACTGAGGGGAAGAGATAGACGTAAACAACCGATATCAATCATCTATACAAAGGATCTCTGAATCCAAAACATTCCTTCTGCTTTCTCTCCGCAGAATGCTGCCAGACCTGCTGAGTTTCTTTTTTCCCAGCAGTTTCTGTTTTTGAATCATTTATGCTTATTTGCTGTAACATTCCATGATTCGCAGCTTTGTTTCTCCACAGCTTAGGCTATAATTGCTGATTATATTGCAAATTACTAGCAGCATTAATTAAACGTTAAACAGTAGATTATATAAATTTATGTGTACCATGCAGAGTTTTGCATTGCAGGTACGTATCTTGATAATTCTGCCACAGCCAGTGGCATGCACAAGACTTTCCTTCCAGCTTTACAAGTTCATAAAAGCTGAATACTGGTCAACTAAGAGGACCGCATGGGCAAAGGGCTTAAATATCCATATCATAATCAGTTCCAAAAGTACGTATCTAATACAACCAACCTTTCTCAAAAAGTGAATTGAAATATTCAATATATGTAACCACAAGTGAAGCTGTCATATTTATTATTTAATTGATTTGTCATCAACTGATGTAGCTAGATACTTTCCTGTGTTCAGTATTGTTTATACTATATTCTGTTGATCATATCTACTGGGATTGTACTCTGGGACTGTTGGTACTAATTCTGGAAATATGTTTAACTGATTCTTGAGAAACTATTTGTGTTCAACATTGGTTGAATAATTAATGGGGCATAATATACGGAGTAACAAGAGTCAGAGTATATAAAAATATGTTAAAAAGTGAACAGAAGAACAAAGTGAGGAGTGCAAAAATAGAAACTAATTTAGGCCAGAAAAATCAATATTTCAACAAAGGGAGCAGTTAGAAAGAATTAAAAGCCACAAGTTAGTTAAACAGGCGTAAATGGAAGGTGGCCATAAAATAGCTTATAATTTGAATAATAACCTGGGGGGGTTCAATGAAAGTCACAGGAAGTACTGCACGATGCTTCCATAGATATGTTATAAGATTATTGCAAAATCTAATTTAAACAATTCAAGGTTTCTTAAACACAGTACAAATTGAATATTAACTTCAGACAGTCCATTCTGAGTAGGCAGATCAGCACATACAAAATGAGTGAAATGTGCAAGAAGGCTGGGTAGTGCTATATAAAAGGTGAAATATAATTCAGTATAATAGGAAGACAAATGGACAACGAATGTTTAATGGTGTTAAAGATGAAGTTGAAAGATGTTTATAAGTACAAGTTAACTTCTTAATTGATCTTTTCTACCATTGGAGAATAGCAATACATAAATGAAATGAAGTGATGAATTGTACAGCCATGTTTGTACAAGATTGAAGATGTCATGCACAAGTTCAGGAACATTCTGGTTAAGGTACACCTTTTATAGTGTATCCAGATTTTAATACTGAGATCTAAAGGACATATTTGAGAACCGAAAGCTGTTCAAAGAGTTCAAAAGTCTGCTTCTTGAATTATGAATTTGAGGGATAAATGGTGAGGAATGAACTTACAGATCTACAATTACAGTTTATGCAATACATAAACATGAAAATAAATGTTTTATATTTTAAACTAAATTACAATGGGCTAGTTAATGTCAAATATAAGGCTAATGTTGGTTGCACGCAAAAGGCGAAATATGCCGAATGTGAAATATGCCTCTGGCTAAGTATTGAAAGCAAAATTGCTGGAATTAATAGGCCAGATATTCCAATACCCGGAGACTCATTGTAGCAATGCAGGCTTGTGTTGAGTGTCTGAACCATGCAGAATCTCCAAAGCAGCAGACTCTGTGGAAATTGTCTGGGAAATTGAAATTTCCCATGTATGTGAAAGCCTACATAAAAGCCCCTTAAAGTTGGAAACCTTGGGAGTTAAACTTAATACATACCCAGGAAAAGTTAGAGGTTTAAAAACCTATTGTAATAATTGCAAAATCATAGAATTATTAATGCAAGGAAAGAAACCATGCAGTCCACTAAGATTGCACTTGTTCAATTATCAAGTATGAATTTCTTGCCTTTTCCTTTACAATTCTTGTCCACTCTTCTCTCAGAACTGACTATCTAACCAATTTGGACCTGTAGCCAAAATCCAGAACTCAACTTCTTCCAATCTTACTTCATTAAATCAAGGTTTAAGGCCATTTATTTATCAGTATGTTACTGTTTTGTAATATTAGCATGCTTTTAAAATATGGTGACCTGGTACTCTTTCCTCTTGTATTTCCAGACTGACTGACTAAAATGCTATGTCTGTGTTTGTTTCAGTAAATAAATTCACAAAAAATGTGAATCCAATAAATCAGCTAAGTGATTAAGGAGTGTTGTCAGTCCTGTTTACTTGCCTGCACATTCATTTATTGACTTTGATCTGTACAATTAAAAAGTACACTTTTCCCTGTATATGGAACAGAATATCTTCTGTAAATATGATGATGATGATGATGCAGGAAGTGCTTGAAAAATAACTGCAGGTTCATGGCAACTTTTATTATTAGTGCACAAAGGAAATGCCACAATACATGGTGAAAACATTCATAAATTTTCCACAAATTTCTGAACAACTTGAGTCACTTCATTGTTAACCTTGCCAAAACCCATAGCATGACCAGTTCATCATGAACCTCCTCATTATGTATCAAGAAATTGCTAGATTTCAGTCAATAGTGTACAGTCAATATGAATGGATCTTGCCACAGCTATTTGGGCTGGTAATTCATGTCATAAGGATCTTCTTAATTGTGTGATTTATGGTCCTTGCATTATACTTCTTGAAGGCCAGACAAAATATAATGAAACTGTAGAGCACCATTGCACAGGTAACAAATTGCTCTTATTGTTTGGCCCTGATTGCCCTGGAGAAGGCTGTGGTGATTTGTCTTCCCACTGAAGTCCTTGAGGATGGAATTCTAGAGTTTTGACCTAGCAACAGCAAAGAAACAACAATATAGTTCCAAATTAAGATAGTGTGGGGTTTGGAACGGGACTTTTATTGGAGATCTGCTGCCCTTGTCCTTCTTGGTTGCAGAGGTCACAACTTGGAAAGTTCAATCACAGTTAGATTAGATTCACTACAGTATGAAAACAGCCCAAGTCCACACCGACCCTCTGAAGGTTAACCTATCCCAGACCCATTCCCCTATCATATATTTACTCTTGACTAACGCACCTAACACTATGGGAAATTTAGCATGGCCAGTTCACCTGACCTGCACATCTTTGTGACTGTGGGAGGAAACCAGAGCACCTGGAAGAAACCCACGCAAACACGGGGAGAATGTGCAAACTCCACACAGACAGTTGCCTGAAGCAGGAATCGAACCCGGGTCCCTGGCGCTGTGAGGCAGCAGTGCTAACCACTGAGCCACCGTGCCGCCCCAGTTGTGGTAGTTCTCTTGTAAATGGAATGCACTGCTGTCTCTGTGCACCAGTGATGAAGAGGGTGAATGTTGAAAGTGATGGATGGTTGCTAATCAAGTGGATTGCTCCATTCTGGATGGTGTCAAACTTCTTTATTGTTGTTGAAGCTGCACTCACCCAGGCAAACAAGAACTATTCCATCACACTCCTAACTTGCACCTTGTAGATGGTGTACAGGCTTCAGAAAGACAGGAGATTAGTTATTCACTGCAGAATTCCTAGCTTCTGAGTTGCTCAGTACTTACATGGCTAGTACAATTCAATTTCCGTTTAATGATAACCCCAGGATGTTGATAGAAAAGAACTGAATTATGGTAATGTCATTGAACATCAATGAGTAATAGATGTTAATCAGGTAATAGTCAATAAGTGGCAAGTAACATTCATGCCAAACAAATGCCAATCAATGACAATCTCAAACAAGAATGAACATCAATGAGTAATAGATTCTATTGCATTACCATCATTCAATTCTTTTCTATCAACATCCTGGGGTTACCATTGAACAGAAATTGGATTGTACTAGCTATGTAAGGACTCAGCAACTCAGAAGCTGGGAATTCTGCAGTGAACAACTAATCTCCTGTCTCTGGATGTTATGCAGGTATTGCTGCATATGTGTGCTTCAGTATTTGAAGAATTGTGAATGGTGCTGAACATTGTGCAGCCATCAACAGGTAAGTCCATTTCTGACTTTCTGATAGAGGGAAGGTCAGTAATGAAGCAGTTGAAAATGGTTGAGCCTAGGACACTACCCTGAGGAATTCATGCAGAGATGGCCTGGAGCTGAGATGATTGACTTCCAACAACCACGATTATCTTCCTTTGTGCCAAGTATGACTCCAACATGATTCTAATATGATATTAATTCAGCTTTCATTTTCTACCGTTCCTTCCTATATTCTTTAAATTAGTGAACTAAGAAAGTGAACACAATATTTCCCATTGATCTCTTTGTGCTGTTTTCAACATACATTTCTAAAAGGAATAATTTACCTCCATCTGACAAGGACGGATGGTTTTTTTAATGATCATATTCAAAAGAGGACACCTTTAACAGTGTTGCACTCCTTCATTATATACCAGAATGTCGACCTAGAACTTGCATATAATTCCTTGCTTGAATATATAGTTTTCTAACTCCGTTAAATTCCAGAAATGGAAAATGGAACGATGGGGTAAAGTTGGACAATCCCAATCCCTTCTCCTCGCTTCTCAGAACTCTTTTTGTTATAAGTAATGACATACTTACATTAATTGCAATTAATTACATTTAAATATACCTTTTGTAGGCCATTATCAGGGTCATTGAAGAGTTCTGTACAGCTTCCTCTTCAATGAAGCGTAAGTCAGTGTGGTGAGTTTGTTCCTCTGCATTGCTTTACGAGAGAAAAGAATTGGTATCGTGAAACTTAGGTTCCTTTTCTTCACATTTCCATGTGTTGTGACTTCACAATTGACACTCGAGACACTAGTCTGCAGAACCATGATGGCACCTTTCAGCAGTGTTGTCTGATCAACATTTGAAGCTCCACTACTATGAACCCTACTGCAGTATTTACAGAGCAGACCACAATTGATGGGATGGTTTCATTGCTTTGAACTAACTACACGAACTAAAGCTAGATGTTTCAATGCCCTCTGGCATTGTATGCATATTCACTGCTAAGTACACCTAAAGAAGATCCTGGTGTACCTTAATGGACAATACAGTAGCAAATAGTCTACTCATGTTTCTTGTTTGTATTGGATTTTAAAGTTATTTGCCTTATCTTGATATTAGATTTAGAATGGAATTAGAATTAGCCTTTATTGTCACATATACACAAAAGTACAGTGGAAAGTTTATACATTGTCACACCAGGCCTTGGCTCCACCCCACATCGGGCCTTGGCTCCACCCCACACCGGGCCCCGGCTCCACCCCACACCGGGCTTTACCTTGAGATTCATGACACTGGGAGATCACTTCAGAGCACCACGCTGAGCCAAGGATGCCCACTGGGCCGAGAGGACACCACATTGGGAGGCTGCCCCAGGAGGTTGGTAGGTTGCTCAGGTACACTGAGAGGCTGCTGAACCAGGCTGGAGATCACCAGGCCACACCATGCTGGAAGGCTGGTGCTGGAGGCCACTGATATCCCAACATAGGGATCCCTACACAAGTCAAGGTCACTATATTTCAAAGTAATTTGTTTGGTAAAGCATTCCAAGTTCAATGTAACATATAAGCATAAGCAGAATTTTGTCCAAGAGAATATCTAGATAGCCTTGCAGTTCCCAAGCTGGCTTAAGGAGGAAAGTGCATTCTGTGTCACTGACCAATAATTGAATATTATATAATTGAATCTTTGAATAAAATCCAAAAATATTGTGAGCTAAAGAAAACATGATGCCATTGCATTTTTAAACAACTGTCAACTTTGCTGTCAATGCCAGTGCCTTTATTTTGTATGTTAATTGAATTCTTAAGAGCACAAGCTAAAACAACTGGCAGGAGTTGACTGTTAAAAACGGTGCCTGCCCTTCAATTTGAATCCAATTATGTTCACATCTATTTAACATTATTACCACCACTAACTGCTTAAACTGCAGCATGTACAGCCAGTAAAGCTCTCAGTTACTGCAGCAAGTTCAGTGCTGGCATGCAACACCGTTTTTAATAACAAAAAATGAACAAAGGTGACATTGTGGAGCAGTGAGATGTAAATTGCTACAATACTGTTCATAAATTGCTACATACAGTTGTTAATTTCAACTCAGCAGCAGGGAGTGGTGTAAGGTAAGGCAGTCACTGTCCAAGAGGAGGAAGAATTAGAGCAAATGACTTCACAGTGCTGATGCTGTTAGTCAACCTAAAGTGCCATAATGTAAAGAAAATGTAATTATGGAGCATAATATGTTATTGAACTTTGATATCAGTGATTGAAATTCAAAAAGATCATTAAAACAACAAGTAAACAAAGTCTAAATCAATAGGCAAAGTACTATATTACAGGATGTAAGTTTGCTCACTGAGCTGGCAGGTTTGTTTTCAGACATTTCATCACCATGTTAGGTAACATCATCAATGAGCCTCCAGTGAAGAGCTGGTGTTCTGTCCCACTTTCTTTTTATGTGTCTTGGTCTGTTAAGATGGACCATATCATTTCTGGCTCTTTTTCTCAGCAGTTGGTAAATGGGGTCCAAATCGATATGTTCATTGATGAGGTTCCGGTTTGAATGCCAGACCCCTGGGAATTCCCATGCGTGTTTATTTTTGGCCTGTCATAGGGTGGATGTGTTGCCCCAGTCGAAGTGGTATCCTCCTTTGTACGTAAGGATACTAGTGATAGTGGGTCATGTCTTTTGGTGGCTAAATGATGTTCATGTATCATGGTGGCTAATTTTCTGCCTGTTTGTCCGATGTAGTGTTTGTTACAGTCCTTGCGTGGTATTTTGTAAATGACATTTGCTGGTTGTTGGTATAGGGTCCTTTAGATTCATCAGTAGCTATTTCAGTGTGTTGGTAGGTTTGTGGGCTACCATGATGCCATCAATGAACACATTGGTTTGGACCCCATTTACCAACCTCTGAGAAAAAGAACTGGAAATTATGTTATCCACCTTAAGACACCAAGACATGTAAATAGAAAGCGGATCAGAACACCGGAGACTCACTGATGATATTAACTGGTATGGTGACAAAACGTCTGAAAACAAACCTGCCAGCTCAGTGAGCAAACTTACAACCTGAACCTCAACTTGAGCTACAAATCTTCTCAAAAATCACAAACTGCATTACATTATTCCCTTTGATTAGAGGGCCAAGAATCGGAGGAAACCAATTTAATGTAACTTGGCAAAGGAACCAATGACGATGTGATGACATTTTGTTTTTAGGCAACAGGTATTTGAGATCTAGAATGCAGTAACTGACAATAAGATGGAGACAGATCCAATCAAGTTATCCAAAGAGGGAATTAAATAAACACCTAAAGAGATAATGATTTGCAGGGTTACAGGAAAAGATGAGGGAGTGCTTGTGTGTTTATGGCTGATTTTATATTGTTATGAATATATTTTCACAGTTGTACAGTTTCTTGTAGATAGGTATGTGTTTCAGACCTTGTTTTCATTGAGGAGGTTGGGACATAGCGTAAATGTTACTGCTCCAGTAATGTAGACACTGAGATTGATATTGGGGCACTTACTCACAGCCTACACCAGCAGCGGACTCAATAAATTCAATCATTGATAACATGTTTGGTTCACATGTTTGGGAAGGAAATCTGCTTTTCTTACCTGGTCTAGCCTACAGTGATTTTAGACACACTATAGTGATGTTTGTTCTTAGCTGCTCTCTGAAATAGCCTCAAACTTTATCAGTTAACAGTCAATGAGGAGTGGGTCACAAATCTTCCCCATCCCATGAAACAATGATGAAAAGAATGTCCTGGCAACTTAATTATTGTGTAAAAGCTATCATTTATTTACAATTTGTCTATAGCACAAAAATATTCTTTTGAGTAATTTATAGAGTCATACAGCATGGAAACAAACCCTTTGGTCCAACCTGTACATGCCAACAAGACATCCCAATTTGACCTAATCCCAATTGCTGACATTTGTCTTATAATCCTCTTAAACCCTTCCTATCCATATCTCTATTCAGGTGCCTTTTAAAAGTGGTGCCTCCACCAGTTCTTCTGGCAGCTTGTTCCATATATGTGCTGCGCTCTGCATGAAAAAAGTTACCCCCCATGTCCTTTTCCAAATTTCTCCCCTTTCACCTTAAACCTATGTCTTCTAGTTTTGGACTGCCCCGCTGTAGGAAAAAGACCTTGGTTATTCACCCTGTCCATGCCCCTCATGATTTTATAAACCTGTATAAGATCACACCCCAGTCTCCGACACTCCGGGAAGAAAAGTAGCCCCAGCTTATTTAGCCTGTCCCTAGAGCTCAAACCTTCGAATCCTGGCAACATCTTTGTAAATATTTTCTGAGCCCTCTCAAGTTTAACAGCATTCTTCCTGTAGCAGGGAGACCAGAATTGTACAGAGTTTTCTAAAAGTGGCCTCATCGATGTCGTGTATAGCCAGAACATGACCTCCCAACTCCTGTACTCTATGTTCTGACCAACGAAGGCAAGTGTGCCAAACACCACCTTCACCATCATGTCTACCTGTGACTCCACTTTCAAGGAACTATGCACCTGCACCCCTAGGTCTCTTTGGTTGGCAACACTCCCCAGGATCATAACATGAAGTATAGAAGTTTTTCCCTGGTTTGCCTTATGAAAATATAACACCTCACATTTATCTAAATTGAACTCCATCTGCCACTCCTCGGACCATTGGCCCATCTGATCAAGATCCCTTTGTGCTCAGTGATAATCTTCTCCACTGTCCACTACAGCATGTACTTTTGTATCATCTGCCAACTTACTAACCGTACCTCCTATAATCCCATCCAATTCATTTGTATGAATGACAAAAAGCAGTGGACTCAGCATTGATCCTTGTGGCACACTGCTGATCACAGGCCTCAAGTCTGAAAAACAACCATGCACCATTACCCTCTGTCTCCTCCCTTCAAACCAATTTTGTTTCCAATTGGCTAGCTCCCCCAGATCCCACATGATCTAACTTTACCAATCAGTCTACATAGCAGAAACTTGCCAAAAACTTTGCTGAAATCTATGTAGACAACGTCTACTGCTCTACCTTCATCAATTTTCTTTGTCACCTCTCCAAAAAACTCAGTCAATTTAGTGAGACACTATTTGCCACGTATAAAGCCATGCTGACTATCCTTAATCAGTCCTTGCCTTTCCAAATGCATGTAAACTCTGTCCCTCAGAATCCCTTCCAACAATTTACCTACCACTGACATAAGGCTCACCGGTCTATAGTTCCTCGGTTTTCCTTAAAGCCCATCTTAAATAATGGCACCATGTTAGCCTACCTCCAGTTTTCTGACACCTCACAGGTGGTTATCAATGATACAAATATCTCAGCAATGGGCCCATGAATCACTTCCCTAGCTTCCCACAAAGTTCTGGGAAACACCTGACCTGGTCTGAGCAAGTTATCTTCCTTTATGCATTTTAAGAACTCCAGCACCACCTCTACTGTAATATGAATTATTTTCAACACATCAATATTTATTTCCCCAAGTTCCTTAGTTTCCAAGCCCTTTTCCACAGTAAATACTGATGCAAAATATTTACTTAATATCTCACCCATCTCTGTGGGTCCACAAATAGACAGCCATGCTAATCTTAAAGAGATCCTATTCTCTCCCTAGTTACTCTTTTGCCCTTAATGTATTCGTACAATTTTTTTTTGGATTCTCCTTAACTCCATTTGTCAAAGCTATCTTATGTTCCCTTTTTGCCCTTCTGATTTCCCTTTTAAGTATACTCCTACTGCCCTTATACTTCTCTTAAGATTCCCTCGATCCCAGCTGTCTAAACCTGATAAATGCTCCTTTTTTTTGACCGGAATCTCAATTTCTCTAGTCATCCAGCAATCCCCACATCTCCCAGCCTTGCCCTTCATACTTTCTTAGTTATGAATATGTAGATGAGCATGATCACTAGAAATGTTTGATATCATTTCACAGAGAATATTACAGGACACTCAGTGCAATATTACTTTTCTACAATGAAGTAACTTAAACACCCAATCACATGATTGATGAAATTGCAAGTGTGCTATTTCGCACAATATCTCACTGGTAGGCATATAAATGTTTTTTTTTCAACCTTAATGGTTAAAGTGGAAAGAATTGTGGGAGATTAGCATCCTTTTTCAAAGTGCTTCCTGTTTGAAATGTACATTTCCAGAATTCTGGGCTTTGTTTTCACCCTAAGGAGTGTCGATTTCTGAGCTAGTTTTAGGAGAAATATGCTCCATTGGAAATTACAGGGACTGTCATTCAGATAACTCAGAGCAAATTCAGTGTCTTTTAATTCTAGAATGCTTGTTAACTCCCTTTGTATTCACTGCTATTCAGTATAACACAAATGATACATCTAACTGTATGTGCAGGAATCATTACAAAACTCCAAAGAGGATCATGCAGTTGGATTTATTCCACTTGAATAAAGGTGCATGTATCATTAGGAAAGTGAAAGGGTCACAACAGGTTTAGAGTGGGTAAAACACATCCCAAGAACTTTCAACTGTCATGGATGGGAGTATAGAGTTCTTGAAAATTAAAATATTTTTCAGCATTTTATTGTTAGGATCCCAAGACACCCTGCCAGTCACACAATCATATTCCAAACACCATCGGCTTATACTGATCCCCACGGACCAACATTGCAAGCAGCAATGTAGCATCAACACAATCCAGTTGTATTACCAACACTTTTGGGAGTCAAATCACCTTCTGGATATGAAAGAAATGACAAGAGTACCATGAGAGAGTACGGCACAATCTTATAGTTACCCTCTTGATTAAAACAATTATATTTTACATAAACACTCACAGAAATTGCTGGAAAAGCTCAGCAGTGCTGGCAGCACATGTGGAGAGAAATCAGAGTTAACATTTTGGGTCCAGTGACCCTTTTTCAGAACTGATGGTATTAAGGAAAACATTCTTTTTCAGTCAAAGATAAGGTGGGGAATGGGGGAGAAGAACAGTTGGACAGACAAAGGAGTGAATAACAATCAGCCTGGGACCCGAAATGTCGATTCTCCTGCTCCTCGGATGCTGCCTGACCTGCACCACACTCTTGGCTCTGGGAGAATGAATAACTACTATTGGGTACTATTAGTGGCTAACAAAGGATCATGTGTAATTGAAGGCCATATGTTAACAGGGCTTGGTGTATAGGGGTTGGAGTAAGCACATGGAAAAAGGTGCCTCAAGTCTTAAAATTGTTGAACTCAATATTGACTCCAAAAGATGTAGAATTTCCAACCAGAAAATGAGGTGCTGTTCTTTTAGTTTGCACTGAGCTTTTGGGGAGTGCTGCAGCAAACCTGAGATAGAAACATTGGCCGGGAAACAGGGTGGTTCTTTGTCTGTTGAACTGTTCTTCTGTCCACTTCTCGTTTATTCCTTACCCACACTCTCAACCCGATCTTCTGCATAGAAAACAACTTGTATCAGCTACCATTATGAGGAAGGGTCACCGGACCCAACCCTGAGTTCTCTTCACAGATACTATTGAGCCTTTCCAGCAATTTCTGTTTTTGTTTCTGATTAATGCATCCACAGTTTTTTTTTGGGATTTGATCTGTTTTAAGTAAACGTGGAGAAGGCTGAATCGAAGAGTGTGTTGCTGTAAAAGCACAGCCGGTCAGGCAGTATCCGAGGAGCAGGAGAATCGATGTTTGGAGCATAAGCTCTTCGGCTTTTCCAGCACCACACTCTTCAACTCTGATCTCCAGCATCTGCAGTGCTCATTTTCTCCCATGGAGAAGGCAGATTCTACTGTAGCATGGACAAGCGTAGGTGAAAAATTGGTTCTCCAGGCACACAAGGATCCTCACCTGTGTGACATTCTGGTCACTTTTTGCTTTGAGTAAATTTAGTTTTGGAATAGTTTTGGAGAAATGGAAGAGCATGCTTGCTGAGAGTACCTTCACGTACTCATGTCTCCCAATTTTGCAAACCTTTCACGATCTAGATTTCACGATCTAGATTGTCACAGATGAAATTTGTTGTTATGGTGGTTTGTGCCATTGATGGAGCAAGAGTGGCTGGTTTGGTATAGAGTTCTCTACTTCATTGACTTTTCCTCCTTCCTTGTCAAATGTCTCCCCTGTGCCAACACCTTATTGACATGACTTCTTTATAAAGAACAGCTCTGCGGGTGCTAATTCCCTCTACCATTTCACTGGAGAAGATATTTCTCTTTGAATGAGCCTAAAAAAGTATCCAGCATACTGACTGAGCAGAGGAGACATCAGAGCCACACCTCTCGATAGCAGAGCCACACACCAGTTCTCTATTTAGATGAAATCCGAAAATGTTCAGTATTGGAAAGCTCACTGCAAAGATTCAGTGGATGGAAGGAGATTAAGCTTGTTCTCATAAAGTCATTGTGCTATTTAGAAATCTGTGTATATTGAGAACAAAGTCAACAGATTAGATTTTTGTGTGCAACTTGTTGTCTAAGGTGAGAAATATATATTTCTGTCAATGTAAATGCTTAGAGTAATAGAATCATATAGCAAGGAAACACACTTCAGTTCAACTCAATCAATCAATCTGATGAAGTCCCATTTGCCAGCACTTGGCCCATATCCCCCTCCAAACCCTTCCTATTCATATATCCATCCAGATGCCTTTAAAATGTTATAATTATACCAGCCTTCACCACTTCCTCTGGCAGCTCATTCTATACACGCACCACCCGCTGCATGAAAACGTTGCCCCTTTTTATATACCTCATCCTTCCTTTTAACTTTCATCTTAAATCTATGTCCTCTAATTTTCGATTTCCCCACTAAAGGAAAAAGACCTTGGCTATTCACCCTATCCATGCCCCTCATATGACTTTATAAACCTCTAGAAGCTAACCCCTCAGTCTTCAAAGCTCCAGGGAAAATGTCCTGCCTATTCAGCCTCTCCTTATTGTTCAAACACTCCAACACATAAATCTTTTCTGCATCCTCTCAAGTTTAACAACTTCCTTTCGAAGAAGGGTGACCAGAATTGTACGTAGTGCTCCAAAAGTAGCCAAAAAGTTTCTAAAAATGCTGTGTACAGCTGCAACATGACATCCCAACTTCTCTACTCAAAGCGCTGATCAAAGAAGGCAAGTGTGCCAAACACCTTCTCCACCATCCTATCAACCTGCAACTCCGCTTTCAAGGAACTATACACGCACCCCTAGGTCTCTTTGCTTGTCAATACTCCGATGAACCCGACCATTAACTTTATAAGTCCTGTCTGGTTTTAGCGAGTTTTGAAAAGATTTGTAGCTCAGGTTGACGTTTTGAATGTAGGTTTGCTCGCTGAGCTGAAAGGTTCATTTCCAGGCGTTTCGTTACCCTACTAGGTAACATCTTCAGTGGGCCTCATGCGAAGCAATGCTGAAAATTCCTGCTTTCTATTTATATATTTGGGTTTCTTTGGGTTGGTGATGTCATTGCCTGTGGTGAAGTCATTTCCTGTTACTTTTCTCAGGGGGTGGTAGATGGGGTCTAACTCGATATGTTTGTTGAGTTTCGGTTGGAATGCCATGCTTCTAGGAATTCTCGTGCGTGTCTTTGTTTGCCTTACCAAAATACAACATCTCAAATTTATCTAAATTAAAGTCCATCTGCCATTCCTTGGCCCACTGTCCCATCTGATCAAACTCCCATTATACTCTGAGATAATCTGCTTCAGTCTCTACTACACCACCTATTTTGGTGTCATCTGCAAACTTTCTAACCATATCTCCTATATTTTTTCCAGATCATTTACATAAATGATGAAAAGCAGGGCACCCAGCATTTATCCTTGTGGCACACCACTAGTCACAGGCCTCCAGTCTGAAAAACAACCCTCTACCACCACCCTCTGTCTCCTATCATTAAGCCAGATCCCATGTGATCCCATCCTTTATTATCCAGTCTACCACGTGGAACCTTGTCAAATGTTTTGCTGAAGTCTATATAGACAACGTCTACTGTTCTGCCTTTAATCTCATTGGTAACTACTTCAAAGAAAAACTCAATCGCATATATGCTAAATACTCTAAGTCCTGTATTCTAAACCTTGAACTACTCCATCTAATTTAACATTTCAAGGTTTGTTTGATTATAATTTTGAAATAAAACAGTCTATTAACATCAAATTATTTAGTAGAAGTTAGTTAAAAAAATAGTTAATTTTTTTGTATCAGCAATATTTCTATATAATTTGTAAAATAGCTTATGTTTGTGTGTCTTTTGTTATAAATGCATGTGTCCACATTTGTATGAAAAGCTGGCTAACTGAACTGGTCATACTGTAATCATAAGAGAAAGTGAAGACTGCAGATGCTGGAGATTAGAGTCAAAGAATGTGGTGCTGGAAAAGCACAACCAGTCAGGCAGCAGGAGAGTCGATGTTTCAAGCATAAGCTCTTCATCAGGAATGTGGGGGAGGCCCAAGGGGGCTGAGAGATAAATGGGAGGGGGTTTGGGCTGGGAGGGTAAGGTAGCTGGGAATGTGAGGGGGGATGGTGATAGGTCGGAGTAGAGGGTGGAACGGATAGGTGGGAAGGAAGATGGGCAGTTGGACAGATCAAGAGGGCGGTGCCAGGTTGGATGGTTGGAGATGGGGGGAGGGGAGATGAGGAAACTGGTGTAATCAACACTGATCCTGTGTGGTTGGAGGGTCCCAAGGCAGAAGATGAGGCATTCTTCCTCAAGGCGTCGGGTGGCTGGAATCTGGCAGAGGCGGAGGCCGAGGACTCCCATGTCCTTGGTGAAGTGGGAGGAGGAGTTGAAGTGTTCGGCCAGAGGGCAGTGCGATTGTAAAGTGTGTGTGTCCCAGAGACGTTCTCTGAAATGTTCCGCAAGTTGGCATCCTGTCTCCCCATTGTAGAGGAGACCACATCGGGAGCAACAGACACAGTGGATGATGTTTGGAGGTGCAGGAAAACTTCTGCCAGGTGTGGAAGGATCCTTTCATACCGTCCTGTCCGGGTGGCTGATGATTGCCTCAGTTTTGCATCTTCCAATTCCATAGCCTGGCACGGGGAGAGAGCCCAATTTTCAAACCAACTGGAATCTGCTATCCAATTTGCCATGTGTTGTGTGTTTTAGCTATAAGTAATATAAAACCAAAATATTATATGAAGTAAGCTCAAAGGGAAGGGATGGTATTGATTTTGTGGAAGAATATACAATGGCAAAGAACAAATCATGTACTCTACATCTCTTTGGGTTTTTATTTCCATGGAATTGCTTAATTTCACCTGAAGAGTAGATATTTTAATCAGCCTGTTTAGACCACCTTATGATCCACCACAAGGGTAGGCAAGGTATGAACCTACGTTTTCAGGCCCAGAACATCTCCGGGTCACACATGCTAAACATGGCACCACCATGTACCATAAGACCCCTCAACTGATGAGCACTCTTAGTCTTGACTCTCTATCTTGATTGACGAGTGAGCATTAATTACACACACAAAAAAATACCGTTGTGTAATATCCTCAAACTGTTAATCCACAGGGTCCTAAACCTTCACCAAAATATACTAACTCCGTTTCATGGCAAAAATAGCAGATGAGCCGAGTAACCACAAGTTTGATCCTGGACACAGCATTTTCACAGGGTCAGGAATGGAGTTGGTTAATGCTTTGTGCATGTGTGGTTCATTAAGACAGCTTGTCATGAGTTGATGAAACTCAAGTTGGATTTAGGTAGCCCAGGAGTATGATCCCACAAGTGTGTAGAGTAGACCTGGTGAGAGAAGGTCTGAACTTTGTATATTTCTCTGGATAACCACAGAATCCTTTTGGAGAGTAAACTACCGCTTTGGAATTGTTAAAAATAGGAATGAGTGTACACAAAATTGTAGAAAGTCATTAACTGTCAAGTTCATTGGATCAGTCAACAGACCTGTCAAAACCAATTGTTAAGAAGATCTGTCAAGAGGACTGCTAAAAGTGTCAAGGGAATCTGTCAAAAGTTTCAAGAGGTCCTGCCCAGAGGAACTCTCAAAATGTGCTTTCAACCTGTCAAAGCATTTAGAAATCTTGTCTTTTAAATCTTTGAAAAAATGTCTGGAGTGTTAAAAGAAAGAATAAGCTTTGCTATTTCACTATGTGTGTTAACATAAGTCTGGTGGTTTCCCTCGTACTGCATGACTGTTTTCACGGCCATCCATTATCACAGTAGGTAACTCCTGTTCTACAGATTGATTGACAGTTATAATTGGTCACAGATGCTTTTAAGTGGGACTATGAATTACAATACTTGCTTTTAATGGGGAATGTGAACTTGAATGTTTTTTTATTGTTAAAAGACTTAAGTAGATGAAGACATGTAAATATAGCAAAGGTATTTTTCTTTAAGAAAGAGGTCTTTTTATAATTTTGTGAAGTCTGCAATAGACACTTTGAATTTTATTTTATCTAATTTCTACATGGGTCCTGAAGTCTTGCCATGATGGATACTGGATAAGTTGACACGCTATGTTTTAATCTTTTAAATTTGGGGACACAGTGTCAGACCTTTACATCAGGCCTCCTCAACTGCTCACATCTGCAATAGCCTCCCCATTATTACTAGAGTCAGATACCCTGATTTCCAGTGAGCCCTGCAGCACAGAAACCTAAAGGT
Organism: Chiloscyllium plagiosum; assembly: GCF_004010195.1. NCBI lineage: Eukaryota > Metazoa > Chordata > Chondrichthyes > Orectolobiformes > Hemiscylliidae > Chiloscyllium > Chiloscyllium plagiosum. The sequence continues at coordinate 30,130,899 of NC_057735.1, forward strand.
GACACCATTTTAAAAGTGGGGTCCACAGAGTCAGGAATTTACCTGAATTTGTAAACTTGCAAGTTCATCCTGATCAGTATCTAATTAGTCATTCAAGAGACCTGATGACTGTATCATTGATTATGAGGAAACTGCATCACTTAGCTAGAACCAACTAATTATTCTTGAAGCTATCATGATCCTGGACCTTCTCATTTAATAAGCTAGTTACTGTACTTGCATCTTTATGAAAACATGGATGGAATTCATTTTTTTTTAAATGCAGAATCATTCATATCAAAACTTATACAATGAATTGGGAACAGCTGATGTGGAGTGCCAAATATTTTTTATGTCTAGGAAACAAAAGCAATTATCATTTTAAATAATTTAAAGTGTGAATATTTTAAATATTCACACTTTAAAGGCAAATGTGAAATTATTCTTTAAAATTTTGTGACTCTCAATACATATGTGAATTTTATCATGTGAACTTTGCTTGTCTATGCTATTCAGAAGAAGATCAATTTAATAATAACCTTTCAAATTAAGATCACTATGACCATCTCATTACAATGTTGAGCAATGTCTAAATTAAATCACGTGGCCTTGTTTTAGTATCCCTCCAAATGCAAGAATCAAATATATGCTGGAATTTTATTGGGCTGATGGGGATCATGGCCAGAGAACTGATGTGGAACCTGTGTCAGTTTCACTGGGGTACTCGACAAAATTAATTACCTCCAGACACTTTGGTGTCTTCCCTGCCAATTAGGTTTTGAGTAGCAGACATCCACTGTGGAAAGTTGCCTGCCAATTGTAGTATAGCAGATCCACCTGCTGTCAGTGGCTGTGGTGACTACTGGTGAAAATTTACCCATCGGGGGCTGAGGATTGTTGTTAGACCCCAGATCAATGGTGAGTACAGGCAGGCGAGGGGCAAGGCTGCATGACTGGAGACTTGGGCAAGGGATTTGGCTTCCAGCAGGTTTCCATTCTCACCCTGATGCTGGGTCCCTTAGCCAGGAACTGATTGCCTGACCAGGCTCATTGGTCAGCTGTCTGAACATGCAGGAAAAGAATGCTTCTTCTGTTTAAAAATGCTTTAAATCAATCCATGTAGATCTGTCATGACATCTGGAGCAAGTGGAAGCCTCAGATCACTACTGAATAGTAATGGGATCAGTGATAGCAAACATAAGAAGGAGGAGTAGGCAATTTGGCCCCTTCATCCTGCTGCACCATACAAAAAAGATCATGGCTGATTTGCCTTAAGCCTCAATAGCTCTTCCATTCCAGCTCAGCTAAGCAGTCAGCTCCCTTACATTCCAAAAGACTAGCTACCTCCTCTTTGAATGCTTTCTGTGATCTAGCCTCTGCACTCTGCAGCGCAGAGAATTCCAAACATTCAGCACACTCTGAAAGAAGAAATTCCTTCTGATCTCAGTTTTAAATTAGTGTCTCCTTATTCTGTAACTATGTTCCCTATTTTGAAATTTCCCCACTCAACATGCCCTCTCAAACCTTATATATTTCAATAAGATCACCACTCAGTCTTATGATTCTATTGAATAATGACCTAATGTGTTTATTCATTCTCGATAAATCAGTGTCTTTATCCTGGGTATCAATTAAGTGAAACCTTTCAGCATAATCTCCGATACCAGTACTTTTTTTAATATGGAGACCAAAACTGTACACAGTATTCCAGGTGCCATTTCACCAAGACCCCATGCAGTTGTAAAAAGATTTCCCTGTTTTTCAACTTTAATTTTCCAGCAATAAAGATCAAGATGGGTGTCTGTTAGCTCATTGGTGAGCCTAGTTGATGTCAACCAGTAGCGGCAGAAATCTGCATCAGCCCCTTCTACCCTCTGACTTAAACAGGGGGAGATTTTGCAGCCACTAGGAGATTGACATGAACATGGCTGCCACATTTCCTGCTGTGCTGCTCTGCATTAAATTCAACCCATGATTTTGGCAAGAAATGTACATGCACAAATATTGTAGAGCACTCCATGATATTTCTTTTGCAGTGCCTTTTGATGTAAAGAGGGACGACCATTTTCTTCAATAAAAATAAGCAGTTATTTTAAACTAATTTGTTTGCTTTGTTAACACCATAACTATGTGAGAAATAAAGAAGAAGCAAGAAAGGAAGCAGGAAACACTAACTTGTGAATGAATCCTTTAATTCGAACCTACTCATGTGTTATTGGATTCAAAGGTTTTAAGTAAAAAAAATCAACTTGTTTTCCTTATTTATGTTCACATTTATCTTAGTATTCAGGTTATGCAGATATGTGTCAAAAACACTCAGACAGAACCACAAGAAGAGTGTATTAAGCTTTAATTCTATTGTGCAGTCAGACACCAAATGTATATCAATATACAGTAGAATTGCTCCAGCAAAACATAGTTCTTAAAGTAATAGTAAAAATATGAATAGGAGGCTAACTTTCATGGTGGATGTTCTGTCATGACTCTCAGAGCCTACTTTCACCCTACTTTCCACTCCTCATCTCACTAATTATACCTCTTTAGCATTCTTGTCAGGCAGTTATGCAGGAGGAGAGATAAAATCCTCACTGTTGGCTGGGAACTTCTGGTGTATGAGCATCTGACACCATACCTAAAGCCTAGCTGCACTCTACTTCAGATGTTGCAAGCCAGGAACTACTGTCTTCATAGGAAACTGTAATGCTTCTGAAAGGGAAGCTGACATCCCATCCATGAATGGGATGAGTCAGAGAAAAGCCATTCACTACGCCATAGATCACCAGAGGTAGCCAAGATACCAAAAACAGTCGGCTTGGACACAGGTAGCAGCCCAATCAGAGCTGTCTCCAGGGACAATCTGAATGCATTAGAGTGCAAGTAGTCAATGATATTCTGCTCTTCTTTTGGCTATCTTGCACTCACACAAACTCTGCCACTGCACACAAACCTCACCAATGCTAATGGGTTGGGTTAGAGTGGTGCTGGAAAAGCACCAGCAGGTCAGGCAGCATCCAAGGAGTAGGAAAATTGACATTTCAGGCAAAAGCCCTTCATCAGGACTGAACTACCAACATTGTTATTGCATACAGCATCGTAACTCAACACCTCTCATCCCCTCATCTTCAGCAGCTGCTCTTCCTGCTCTCTGGCTAGAGCAGGTCAGCATCCAAATACATGTAAAATGAATGATACTTAGAAATGAAGCTAAAAGCTGTAAAATATATCATTTGTAGGTGTGTGGTATTACTGTGTATCTCTACACACAAAGTGGACCAGACAGGATTATACACGTCAAATGTGTTTCTGTACTGTAACATGAAGTGCTGAAATACTGAAGTGGATTCTGAATCAGTCATGACATTGGGGTGAGGCTGGTGATTTCCCAATACTGACTTCAGTGAACAAACGGTGGAGGTCATTGCACTCTTTGAAGCATCCAAGGACATCATGGTGAAGACAACTTGAGAGAAGCAAATGGTGACCTGTGTCCACCAGATAACCACTCTGATTTGTAATTACAGAATTGTCTTTGTCTAGTTTCATGCGAGATGAGGGAGAATTACAATTTGTGAATAAATTTTATCACCTATTAAGGTGATGAAAATGTGTGGAAATAAGAAAGCATCACTTAACAGTGAGATTCTGATCTTATTATTGAAACCATCTGGGCAAAGTAGAAATGTTTTTCTGAATATCAAGAATCAGATTTCTTTTAGATTAGATTACTTACAGTGTGGAAACAGGACCTTCGGCCCAACAAATGCACACCGACCCTCCGAAGAGCAACCCACCCAGACCCATTCCCTACATTTACCCCTTCACCTAAAACTATGGGCAATTTAGCATGGCCAACTCACTTAACCTGCACATTCTTTGGACTGTGGGAGGAAACCGGAGAACCTGGAGGAAACCCATGCAGACACGGGGAGGATGTGCAAACTCCACACAGACAGGCGGGAATTGAACCCGGGTCTCTGGCGCTGTGAGGCAGCAGTGCTAACCACTGTGCCACCGTGCTGCCCTTTTATCCTCACCTTATTTTCCCACATTTCTCGCTATTGCCTATATTGCTGGATTCACTTCATTTTTCCTTATTTTACCTGAGTTCACTTTGTGCTGTAGATGATGTACAAATGTTCATCATGTAAATACATTAATCTCCTCCTCATTAACATGAGGCTAACCACAGGTAAAGGACCATTGGAAAGTGGGAAGCATTCACAAATGAGATAACGAGATTCCAATGACAATATGTTCCTGTTAGGGCAAGGGTAGTAGGAGTAGGGAATGTGGAATAACTAGAGAAACAGAGACTTTGTCAAGAAAAAAGAAGGCATATGTCAGGTATAGACAACAGGGATCGATTGAATCCCGAGAGGAGTATAAGGGCAGTAGAAGTATATTCCAAGAGGGAAATCAGGAAGGTAAATTGGGTTAGACCATAAGACATAGGAGCAGAAGTTAGGCCATTCAGCCCATCAAGTCTCCTCTGCCATTTAATCATGGCTGATAAGTTTCTCTACCCCATTCTCCCATTTTCTCCCCATAACCTTTAATTCTCAAGAACCTATCTATCTCAATCTTAAATATATTCAATGACCTGGCCTCCATAGCCTTCTGTGGTAATGAATTCCATAGATTCATCACTCTCTGGCTGAAGAAGTTTCTCCTTATCTCTGTTTTAAAAAGTCTTCCCCTTTATTCTAAAGCTGTTAACATCCCGTTAAGGAGAATCAAAAGAGATTCTACAAACACATTAAAGATAAAAGAGTAACTTGGGAGAGAATAGGGTCCCTTAATGATCACCAAGCCTGTCTGTGTGGAACGACAGGAGTTGGGTGAGATATTAAATGATTATTTCACGTCAGTATTCACTGTACAGAAGGATATGGAAGCTAGAGAACTTGGAAAAATAAATGATTTCTTGAAAAGTGTCCATATTACAGAGGAGGGAGTGCTGGATGTCTTAAAATTCATAAAAGGGGATACATTCCAGGGACCTGAATGATGTTGCCAGAGTTAGAAGGTTAAAGCTATATGGAGAGGCTGATCCTACTTTCCCTGTAGTGTCCAAGTTGAGTGGTAACCATATAGAGCTTTATAAAGTCGTGAGGGGCATGGATAGATTGAATAACCAAGGTCTTTTCCCCATGGTAGAGGAGTCCAGAGCTAGAGAGCATAGGTTTGAAGTTAGAAGGGAAAGATTTAAAAGGGACCTAAGGGGGAACTCTTTTTTTTACACAGAGGGTGGTGCATGTGTGGAACAAACTGCCAGAGGAGGTAGTGGAGGCTAGTACAATTACACTATTTAAAAGGTATCTAGATGGGCACATGAATAAAAAGGGTTTAGATGGATATGGGCCAAGTGCTGGCAAATGGGACTAGATTAATTTCAGATATCTGGTTGACATGGATGAATTGTACCGAAGGATCTATTTGTATCACAGAGTTGGGCAAGTAATTTTGGTTTTAGCACGTTCCTCCCCACATGGGACTAAACAAAGGATTTCAAAAGTGAACTCATGTCAGGGAGGCACTCTCTTGAAAGATGCATTTCTGTACTGATAAAGCCAATTTATTTCTGTTTCATATACTTGTCTTTCATGTAGTTCAGATAGTTCATTGGGTAGAGTATCTTCAATGGTACTGTAAGTATCCAGTTATTTGTGTCATCCTGACAAATTTGTTTAATTCTCTGAAGTTCATGGCAAGACTCAAGATTCTCTGCCTCTTGACAGTAGAGTTAATTGTGAACCTAATGCAAATTTGGAGCCTATGAAAAGAACTATTTACCTCTTGGTACTACTAAAAACGAATCTGTCCAGGAATAATTTGAACAATGTCTAATTAACAATTTGTAGTGAGAGAGTTGGTCATTTTCCAACATTGTGTTTAAGCAATTAAGTTGCATTTCTGATTTATTGTCAAGACAACACTGGAATGTTTAGTGTATCAGATTTCACTGTCTGATATGATGTATTATTGAGTTTTTACATTATTTCTCATTATCTTTTCAATTGATTCTGATTGATCAGCATCTGCGTTGAACTATCATGGTTTCATTATTAAAAATATGCAAATCACTTATCCCTCAATGATGACCTATTTAGCCTACCTGCTGCCTGCCTTTCCTCATTTCCCCTCCCCCCCACCTTATCTCAGTCCCAACCCACGGACTCAGCACCACCTTCTTGACCTGCAATCATCTTCCCGACCTCTCCGCCCCCACCCCCTCTCCGGCCTATCACCCTCACCTTAACCTCCTTCCACCTATCACATTCCCAACATCCCTCCCCCAAGTCCCTCCTCCCTACCTTTTATCTTAGTCTGCTTGGCACACCTTCCTCATTCCTGAAAAAGGTCTTATGCCTGAAACATCGATTCTCCTGCTTCTTGGATGCTACCTGACCTGCTGCGCTTTTCCAGCAACACATTTTTCAGCTGAGAGGGATATGGGCCAAACACAAGAAAATTGGACTTGTTTAGTTTGGGAAATCTGGTCGGCATGGGCAAATTGCACCGAAGGGTTTGCTTCCATGCTGTTTTACTCTGTAACTCATGTGCAGAGTATTGTGTTTCATTAAAGAGAGAGATCAAGCTGTTCCTTTGCTGTGAAATTTCAGTGGGCTTTCAGTCTTATTGTTGCTACAGTATGATGAGGACTTTATATAAAGGTACCATAGTCCCAGTGGATGATGAGGCTGCTCTCTGATTAGAATGTGTTCAACCTGAGGGTCACCACACCTGGGGTGAGGTTGAGAACTGGGACATTCACGGTAATATCAGCTGGTGTATGAATTGGACCTCTGCAGCTGATGTCACTCTACATCGCAAACTAGCTGTCCAGTCAACTAACCGAATGCTGCAATGCTAACAGCAAAGTTCCATTGAAGAACAGAAACAGAACTGTTATTGCAATGGGTAATGTATTGTAAAATATTAATTATGGGTAATGGAGAGAAATGGGAAGTAAGGCAAAAATGAAATAATCTGATTCTCTATCAAGAAAAATATTTAGATTTTTCCCTTTAAGTTTCAATGCTAAGATCAGAATCTCTCTTACAAGTGGCACCAACTTATTTCCAAGTGTTTGCATTTCATGAATATCAAACTATATATATTTTACTAATATTAACTCAGAAATAATCAAACACAGTTCAAATATTCCTGCGTCAATATGGGTCTGTATTTGTTAGTCAGCTATGAGCTTGTTTTGGGAGCCAGGGGACTACTATTCATAACCAATTATTGAAGAGGTAATGATTATGACAATAAAGTTGCAATAGATGGCACATTTTTAAGAGTGAGTAATAGCTCATGTGTAGCTGGATTAAGTGTTACTTAGTCAAATGAGAAATTTGCTAAGTGTTGGTTTATCTATATTGATAATTACAGCTGACTGAAAAATCATTTTTGATGAAATTATAAAGGTGTGAGGGATGTGGAAGTTTCTCTACATGTTATCTACAGTGTAAATTGTCGGAAGATATAGGGCATGGGAGTTATGATTTTCACACCAAAAATCAAAATCCAACTCAGTCCAATAAAAATCATGCTTTCAGAGATGCATCTGAAAGCTTGTCTTATTTGGAAGGGATACTGTATATTGTAACATGAATCTATTATTTATTCCTATTCATATAAATTAAAAATATGTTCCTAAAGTTGTCTATAAATTCAAAAGTTTTTTTCTCATGAGTCTTAATTTATATTTTACTTTCCTCCTCAAATCACAGAGGTATTGTAATGGTTAATCCTGTTCAGTTTGTTCACCTCATGCAAGTTTGTATTTCACAATATCAAATACCAAATCCCAAATTAATAATTCTGAGTTCCATTCTTAAATGCAGATACCTTTATTGCAAATTAGGTTCTCATTATCAGCTTCAAATGCTATCTAACAAAATACACATTTGCAAAGCACAGTTGGGAAAGAATAATTTAATCTAAATCAACCTAAATCGGGGAAGTTGAAGCTAGAATTTATTTTCTAGCTCATCTCTTTTCGACAATGCAGAGGGAGCAGGCTCAAGAAATGTTGCCTTGGTAATTTTCAATTTCTGTCAGAAAATGACAAAGTCAGTGAAATTTCTGGAAGGGGAAATAACCAAACCTGTAAGCAATAGAAATGCATTTTGTTAGGTCAGCAAGATGTGTTGCGTTCTGCTTCCAAGGTTATGGTTATTTCAAAAGGGATTACAAGATTTGACCACTGTACAAGAAGCAAATTTTTTCATGCAACCTCAGTTCAGACTTGAGGGTTATGGTTCATGAACTTGCTCATCAGTTCTATGAACAGTGGAACACCAAAATTGAATATGACGGGTTTTTTTCTTAACACCAGTGACTGGTTGCATTAATGCAATTCTGTTGATCTAATAGAAAGGACACCTTCAAGGAAGTAAAAATACAGAATAATAAGGCAGGAATCACGTGATTGTATATTGAATCTATTGAAACCTGTGACACTCATGTTTAAGCACTAATTTGAGTTTAACAGATACCAGTCTTAAACCACAGAAGAAAAGGGTGTTTGTTTGTAAGAAGCGCAGGTAAATTCACTTTTGTGTGTCTCATAATGATATACTGCCACCGAAAATATTGCTGAAAATTAGAAGTGAAAGGCATAATCTTTCCAAAGAGAAGTATGGAGAAAGAACTGCAACTATCAATAACAAATTCCATGAGATTTCAAATCAGATAAAGATTTACATGCCTAATTATCCTTGAGCATACTAACTTACTGTCTTCCTCTCAAGACTGTATGGTGGAGGTGGGATTGCACAGTTAAACATCTAACACTGTGAGCCTAAAGTATCACAACTTGAGAGTCATGTACCATCACGTGACAGAGAAAGAGAGAACTGGATAGATATCTCATGGAGGACTCTTGCTCAGCAGTGTAAATTAATGAATATACATCATGTTAATCTGTAAATAAAAGTTTACTGTTTTAAAAAATGGAAGAACTAAGAATGCTAGAAATCTGAAACAAAAACAGAAATTGCTAGAAAGGCTCAGCAGGTCTAGTTGCATCCATGGAGAGAAATCAGTTAACGTTTTAGGAACAATTTCTGTTCTTGTTGCTTATTGTTAATATGTGTGCAGACTACTGCAGAGTCATTTTAAAAAAAATGAGATCTCCTATCACATTGACCAGATGATGAAACAGAACCTATGAGCCTAATCAGGAAGTAATGTGAAAAGTACGAGTAAAGGCTTAAATGGATACAGCGTGCCTAGAGCAATTTGAAAAGAACGGTTGAGGACTACTGAATATAAAGACTGAAAAATGTTTTTCAAAACTTGACCTGTATTATTTTTGTCATGCCCAGTGTCTGAGGATTGAGAGCTTTCTGCTTCACTTTCATGAGCCTGACTCCTCCTCAAGCAGAATATAAATTCATATTACTAGCCCAGTTTATTGAAAAAATACATTTATTCACCACCTGAAATTTACCAGCAAGTAGACTAGTTAAGCAGCTATCTTAAGCAAATACAAAGGTGCTTCTTTTGTCCATTTTATACAAAATCAGGATTGATGTAAATTACAATAAATTTTCACCATTATTGCATTTAATTGCATGTCACATTTCAAAAATCATATGCTCATGCAATGAATATAATGACCATCACATCAAATGTCAATGAGACAATAATTATTATTAATATATCTTGTAGCAGGATACACAGGATTAATTATGGCAGGATTGACATATGAAGAACGATGGGACCAGTTAGGACGGTATTCACTGGAGTGCAGAAGAATGAAGAGTTCTCATTGAAAATTTTATAGAAAATTTTAACAGGACTAGATAGGCTAAACACAGGGAGATGTTCTCGATGAATGGGGAGTTCAGAAATCGAAGGATACTAAATGGGCTATTTATGACTAAGGTGAGAAGAAATTCCTTCACTCAGAGAATGGTGGCCCCGTGGAATTCTCTGCTACAGAAAGCAGGTGAAGCCCAAAAATTGAATGTTTTTAAGGAGGAGTTGGATATGGTTCTTACAGCAAAGGTACTGAGTTGGATGATCATCCATGATTATATTGAGTGCTGGAAAGGCTTGAAGGGCTGAATAGCCTACTCTTGCACATACTTTTTATGTTTCTGTCAGGCAAAGGAAATACGCAATTCATTCGATATCTACCTGTAGGCAACTGTGCTTTCAAGAGGTTTTATACTGAAATAAATTGAATATAGACCTATTACCAGCTTAATTATGATTTTGATAGAAAGCTGGGCAATTTACAAGCTTACAGCCTATGCATGAATTCCAAGTATTTGGCTTGGATCTTGAATCATCTTAGTTCCAGATATATCATGCAGTCAAGAAGCCAAAAGCATTGCTTTTGACTGACTGTTACCTGATACTTGTGAAAGGGATAGGGTTATACATTTTTGCTAATTTCATTGATTAGTTCGATATCTCGATTTGGGTTTAACAGGGATTAAGCCTAGTTAAGCATAATTAATCTTTAACTGACTTATGACAATAGTCCATCATCTAAGAAGTGATTATCAATTATCAAGGTGCATTTTGTATAGAGGTATAGGTCAAGTTGAACTAACTCTGTTATGTTAAAAAGGGTAGTAAAGCTGATATCTATTGTAACAATTGCAGTTTTGATGGAAATAAAGTGTTGGTTTGTTTGCAAACTGAGTTTTGGCTTTTGACTATCTTGGCATGGATGATTTCTGACATTAATACTCAGTGATGGCAATCTCCCTGGTGGCAGGAAAAGAAGAGGCTATTGCTGGACCCATCATCTAACCAGGAGTAATGGTTTAGCTTTCCATGCTTCAGAGAGGAAAGCCTCCAAGGATGACTCTAAAGTTTAGTCCTTGGGCCATGGAGCCTCTGGGTGGAATGATGCTGCTTATAGCTTTCAGATGGGACAATAGAGTAATACCAGCAACTTGGCAGGATAGTCTGACTTGGTCCTTTTAGTTAGTTCAATTGGCTATCCAACTCTGATCCATTGGCTGAACCACTTCCAGAGGGAAACAGCATGTGGTGACCTGGAATGGATCCAACTAACTTATATGGAGTGCCAAATAATTCTGTTGTATGCTTGAATCCCATTGTTATTTATCTAAAATTCACATAGATAAGGACATATTATGGCATTCACTGCATGAGATGTCAGTGACATAATATCTAAACTGGATATTTGTCAGACTTCATTAAGTTGTATCACACACCTCTTTAAATTTTCTCCATCACACTGAAGTCTGTTTACAAGGGAAGGAATTTTACCATTTATATTATTACACAACAGTTAATTTACAGCATTTTAAAGGTATATTTGACTGCTGCCAGTTGGGTTCCACTCTCAATGCCAGCAAAAATAGATTTATTTGATTTACAATGCAATGCATTATTGTGTCTGATAGACAAAAGAGTGCTATTATTCAACATGGGATGAAAATTAAATCTCTGTTTCATTTCATCAGGAATATGGGCATCACTGGCACAGCCAGTATTTATTGTCCTCTGTAATCAATCTTGAAAAACTATTTTCTTAAACCATTATAAGTCCTTGAGGTATAGGGACACCCACAGTGCTGTTCAGAAGGGAATTCAAAGATGATGACCATGAAGAAATGGCAACATAGTTCCAAGTTAGGATAACATATGGCTTGAGGAAAACTTACCAGTTGGAAATGTTCCATGTATCTGCCTCCTTTGTCTTTCTAGGTAGTGGAGGTCACAGATATGGAAGGTGTTATTGAATAAGCCTTGGTGAGTTTCTATAGTACACCTTTGTATATGATACTTTTGTTTTATCTATTCATTCTTGGGATGTGGGTATCGGTGGCAAACCAGGACTTATTGTCTGTCCCTAATTGCACTTGAGAAGGTTCTGGTTAGCCTTCTCGATCCACTGCAGTCCACTGGGTTGACCCATAATGCCATTAGGGAGGGCATTCCAGAATTTTGACCTTGTGAGAGTGAAGGAACGGCAACACATTTCCAAGTCAAGTAATGAGCGGTTTGGAGGAGAACTTGAAGGTAGTGGTGTTTGCATCTATCTGCTGCCCTTGTTCTTCTAGATGGAAGTGATGTGGGTTTAGCAAGTGCTGTCTGAGGATCTTTGGTGAATTTCTCCAGTGCATATTGTGGAGAGTACACACTGTTGACAGTAAATACAGCTAAAATGATGCATTTGTGATGAAGGAACTGAACATTGAAGGTGGTGGATTGGATGCCAATTAAGTGGGTTTCTTAGTCCCTGATGGTATTAAGCTTCTTGAGTGTTGTTGGAGCTGTATCTATTCGGGCAAGTGGAGAGTATAGCATCAAACCCCTCACCTGGTACTTTGTAGATGGTGAATAAACTTTGTGGAGACTGCAGAATTCCTAATACTTGCTTTGATCTTGTAACTTTGGAATTTAAATGGCTAATCCAACTGAATTCAATGGCAGTAGCAATGTCATTGAATGTCAGAGAAGATGGTTTGATTCTCTCTTGTTGAAGATGGCAATTGCCTTGAATTTGTGTGGTATAAACATTATTTGCCATGTATCTGCCCGAGGCCAGTTATTGTACAAATGAACACGGACTGCTTCAGAAACAAAGCAGAAGTTGCTGGAATAGCTCAGCAGGTCGGGCAGCATCTGTGCAGAGAAATCAAAGTTAACATTTTGAGTCCATTTCTGTACTGAGGAAGGGTCATCAGGCCCGAAACGTTAATTTTGATTTCTCTTCACAGGTGCTGCCAGAACTGCTGAGCTTTTCCAGCAGTTTCTGTTTTTGTTTCTGATTTACAGCAGTTCTTTTGGATTTTACAGACTGCTTCAGTATCTGAAAAGTTGCAAATGGTGCTGATCATTGTGTATCAGCAAACAACTCTACTTCTGACCTTATCGTGGAGATGAAGCAACTGAAGATGGTTGGGCCAAGGATCCATCCTGAGGAACTCCTGCAGAGTTGACCTGAGATGATTGACCTCTGATTAATGTACCCATCTTCCTTTGTGCTCAGCATGACTAGGACCAGCAGAGAAGTTTCCCTCTGATCTTAGGTCGAGCTGCTTGATACCATACTGGGTCAAAGCTGCTTTGATACCAAGGGCAGTCAGTCTCAGTTCACCTCAGGAATTGAGCTCTTTTATCCATGTTTGGACTGAGGCTGTATAAATGACCTGAATGAGTGAACCAAATGCAAAGTTTTCAAGTTTGCCAATGACAAAAATACAAGGTATGATTGTGAGAGGTGAAGAGGATGCAAATAGTTTTCAAGGCAATTCTGAGACATTGAGTCAGCAGGGAAGCAATCAAATACATTGTTGATATTGTGGAGCTGATAATACAGTCTCCTGTGTGCAACACAATACAGATGCCACCAACGGTTCCCTTAAGCATGAACTAACCTTATGAGATAAAGTGAATGCAATAGGACACAGGACATCAAAGTGTGCTGGCAGGGGTTGCGAGGCAAGACTACCATTTCAACAAAAATAAGAACTGCAGATGCTGGAATCGGATTGGAATAAAATGAAATCAGGAAGTTTTGGAAATAGCAAGTCACACACTATCACTTAAAATTAAACACCATTAACATTTCAGGTCAATGATAGTTCAATGTTGAAAACCATTCCTTTTGTCTTTCTAATTTGGCTGTTGTTTCCGTACCATCGAGCTTGTATTCTGTTTGAATGCTGTCGTAATCTTATGCAGTCTGTAATTTTGATTTTTTTCGAGGCCTGAAGAATCTTGCACACTGTCCATACCTAGAGTCACAGCTAACTCTTCAAGCTGGCCTCCCATCTCAGGGTGAGCTGGTCACCTCAGGCACACGGTGGACTTTGATGCCCCATTCTCTGATTCCATTGCTAATCCCTTTGATTCCTGTTAAAAGGATGGAATCTGATTTGTATAATGTAGAAACTATTTGAGGAGTATCCTGGATTTTTAAATTACTTTCAAGAGCCTTAGGGTGAATAAATTAATGAGAGTTGGCACTCAAAGAATTATAAATGTTACAATGTAAGTGTTAAAAATATCACAACATTAGGTTATAGTCCAACAGGTTTATTTGGAAGTACTAACTTTCAGAGCACTGCTCCTTCATCTGGCACAACCACCTGATGAAGGAGCAGTGCTCTGAAAGCTAGTGCTTCCAAATAAATCTGTTGGACTACAACCTGGTGTTGTGTGATTATTAACTTTGTACACCCCAGTCCAACACAGGCACGTCCAAGTCAATGTAAATGTTATACTGTAAGGACATGCTCAATGAATGGAAAAGCCTTTCCTCCCATTTCATAATACTAACATTTTAATTTTCTTTCAGTATTTTTCAAAGTTTTCAAGGCCTTTCACATCACATCAGAGTAGAAATATATAAGAAAGACTTGTTCATGAGAAGTATGGCCAGCATTCATTGCCTGTTCTTCACTGTCCGAGTATTGTATGGCTGCAGTTTGAACTGCTCGTTGGTGTGTATGTAGGAAGGGAGTTTCTAACAAACATTGACCCAGCTACAGTGAAGGAACAGCAATATTGTTTCAAGTTGGGATTGTGTGTGGCTTCGGGGGAACTTGCAGATATGAATCTACTACCCTTATCCTTCTAGGTGATCGAGGTTGCAAGTTTGGAAAGCCTTGCTGAAGGGGCATTGGTGAGTTACTATGGTACACTGTGCGTCAGTGCTGAAGGGAAATTATTGATTCCATTCAGCAAGTGACTGTGTGCAGCCTCTTCTAATCACATTTTGTGTTAGCTTTACTCCCACGTTTGATGGATGTTAGACTTACAATTGAAAAGCAATGTAAAAAATTGCTGTGAACACCTTATGGTCTATCATTCCATAGCATGGCACGATTGTACTTGATTTTTAAGTCATCTTCATTTTCTTCTTGTTTCATTTTGTTTTTAACTTGCCCCAGTTAGTGTTTTGTAATATTACACACAGTAAGCACTCAAAACATTTAATAAGGCTGTCAATTGTCCTGTGACAATCTGTGTATCAGTGGCCACTTATCTACAGAGCATGCTACCTCCAAAATGACCAGTGCAGCCATATTCTGCTCTTAAAAAAAAGACTTCCCAGTATTATACTTCACAATTCATCAGTTCAGATATTGCATGCCATGATTTCTGACGAGACCCTGACAAGTTGTCAGGATGCTCATTTGTGATTATATCTCCATTATATTGGTGCACAGACCAATGACACATTAACAGCTAAAGAAGTATATTTTACTCACTTCTAAACAGTTTTATTCTATTGTTTTGGCACTTTGAGTTGCAATGGCTTCTGTGTCAGTTGTACATTTTGTGTTCATATAATCGGCATCTATTTGGGGAAAAAGAAGTGTTTCAACCCAGAAAATTCTAAGCACCTACACAAGCAATGCTTATGGAATGAACATATCAAGCTGTGATAGATATCTAATGTTGACAGTAATTGTTAGTTCCAAATGAAATGTAAGTAGCAGAACAATGGCAGAAATAGGAAATATTATGCTTGAATACACTTTATGGGATGATTCTTCTGACATACCCTCAGACAAAATATGTCATGCTTTTAATGTCTACACCCTACCAGGATACTAGAATCAGCAGACAGTATTGCACCCCCTTAAATATTGTAAATTGTCTTCACAGTTAATAAGTCACCAAAAAGCTAGATACAGAACTATAACATCAGCTTTAACATCATCTGCAATTACCATACAGGGAAAAAAAAGCTGTCTCAGCTTCTGATACTTCAGCTGTGGCGTTGAAGTTGTTCCACCGTGTTGGAGATATACTGCAATGTTAATCTATGGGACGTAGCTAAATGACCTTTCTTCATTTAGCCAGCTGCCAAGCACAAGTCACAAGCTGGTCTACCCTGAGAATTACATTAACACCTGCTATTGGATTCTTCATTTCTGCTTCTCACATCCTCATTGTCTCTATTCAACTTGACAGAGGCTGCTAAAAGTTTCAGATGTCTTTTGTCAAGGGGAGGATCTGACGCAAGATTCCAGGTAACTCCAGGACACTAGTGCTTTGTTCATGTTAGTCATTGCACTATCAGAATTTAGGCCTCTTTTTCATCAGGATTCGAACTATGAACTGATTATATAGATGGGACAAAAACAGAAATGAAAGCTGTGAGAGCCAATTATTAATAATATAGATCAATGAATACAGCTTCCCCATACTGGTTGAATAAGATTTCCTGTCTTGCTTTTTGCTAGCTCCATACTTTTTCTGCAGCTAGGAGAAAACGAGGACTGCAGAAAAACAGAGTCAAGAGCGAGGTGCTGGAAAAGCACAGCAGGTCAGGCAGCATCCGAAGAGTAGGAGAATCAACGTTTCGGGCAAAAGGCCCCTGCTCCTTGTATGATATCTGACATGCTATGCTTTTCCAGCACCACACTCGCAACTTATTCTGCAGCTCTCTATTTATTCAAGAATCCTTAAGTTTAACATTTTTACATCACATTTTCTAGAGAAGAATAACTGTTTTTAAAGAGGACATCATGAATAAAATACACTGACAATTCGATAAATGCTTGAGACAAAGTACTATGCAGGGCTAATGAGATAGAGTAGGAGAGGAAACTGACTTCATTGATCTGTAGAGAGCCAGTATGAAGCTGATGGGCTGCATGGTATGCTTCCATGCCATAATCGCACTGTGTTTTCTAATGTTTGGACCTATGCTGGAAGGGGGAGGGATGAAAGATAATTGCAAAAAGAGGCCAATGGTGTCCCACTGCTGTGGTAATATCCCTTGATTTTGGAAACCTCTGTGGCACAGCTGCTATGCATTGATGCCCCACAGGCCAACATCTGCCCCGCTGGAATTTTACTGTCGTCATCAGGAGGGCATGCCTAAGTTTCGGGGAACCTGGCAGATAAACCTGAGCCATCTCCGGATGGGGACCTTCCTTCAACGGCATTCCATGACTCCTGCATTTGACCCCAGACCTTCAGTGGAAAACCTCAGCCCAACAGCTCAAAATGCATACCATTTCATCCACTGTGGAACATTTGGATTCGAGAGACAAGATAAAAGCAAAAATTGTTTGTACCATATGATGTCAAACATGTGATAGTTCATAAATAAAAAAAAGGGAGTAGCGTATCCTTTTTAAAAGAGTAACTCACCCAAAGAGAAGCCAAAATGCTGCACGTCGAATGCAATAAAGTTTCAACAAATGTGTGTACTGCAGTTAATTTGAATGTTCTTTACACCTGCATGATCATTCTCAACTGAGACCAATTAATCAGCTGAGAGTTAATGAAGACCTAATGCAGCATCTGGATTATGCACTGTGCTTCAAGCTAAATTTTCTTTTGAGAAGGAGCATTGGGTATTACTGAGATAAATTGCCTTTGATTTAAATCAGAGCTGTTACTTTGTAACATTTCTCCAGAGATGGTTGGGTTAGAGAAAGCTACAATTTTAGTTCTTACTCCTGGTTGTTATCTGTTCCGCTTGTTACAAGTGGATGTTCACTGTGAACAAGATTTGGATCAAGTGCAGCCCCATTCTGTCGAAGAACTTGAATACTTGTTTACAGCATTGCTTTCTAAACTTTTATTCCTGCTGTGACCTTATTTCAAGAGTTGAATGTTGTGATGGCCCTTCAGTGAAAATTATGAGAGTATGGGAAGGAGAAGTGGGTGCTAGGCCTGTTAAAGAGTGAGCACAACTGTTAAACCTCTGACAGAACTCAATGTCAACTATTGTTACCTCATAGCTTATGACCTCAACATTTCAGCCAATAACCAAACTCAAAGTCCTGAGCCCCATTAGTTCGTCCTGATACCTGAAAAACAACCATTTCAGAGAAGACATTAAAGCTTGTCAATGGAATTGAAAATCAGAAATAGGTCAATATTTGATTATGATTTTCAATTCAAAATCTGCATATGTTAATATTATTTAAATTGCACAATGGCATATTTCAGCTTACTTCGCAGGCAAATTAAAATTAAATTAAGTGATTAGGCCTTGGAGACAGGAAAATCTCATTTTAGAAGACCTTTGGTTAGCAGCTTGATTGTAATTTAGATTATTCAAATGTGCGTGCAGTTAAATACAGTGAGGTTATTTAGTAATGAATTGGTCAGATTTAACAACAGAGGGAATTGTTCTACAAATTACTTAGAGTGAAAATGGCTGCCCATTGGGAGTGAGCCTCATTAAATGTAATAGCCCATATCTTCTGACTGGAAGATTGTCATTGCTGAAGTGTGTACTGAAAGATGCACAAAGGGACCTTGCAGAAGTCCTGATGTACTGAGTATCTAGGCGTTGCTCAAAAAGTTTAAACTTCTAACGTGCAATTAGTCTGCATCTGCAGCACATTGAAAATGTCCACAACTCTGAGTTAAACTTGTACACTTCAGAGTGCCCCAGCTCTTAGCCACACTGTTACACAGAAAATGTGGAAGGAGTTAAAACCTGCTGTATTCTTGGTTAACTATAAAACTGATAACCCCCTCATCTCCCCTGCATCACTGAAAAAGCCCAAATACCAACCATGACCCATCACCCTCCTGATTAGACCAACCCCAACCTGATACCAAATCCCCTGACCCAACACTTCTTCTGATCTGAGCTTCCTTGACCAACCTACTTCCCTTAGCACCTATTTGTACTCTGCCTTCTCATCCACCCACCTTTATCCTATCCCTAATTCAACTGGTTACAACTCTCTCATCTACCTATTATTGTAGTAAATTACTCAGGTATGTTGCATTTTAAATAAAAAAGGCCTTTTGCAATCTGGCTAATTACTGCCCCACTGGTTGACTCTCGCTCATGACCAAAGTGGTGGAAAGGTTTTCTATTAGTAAGTGGCAATATCCACCCATTGGTGTTTAATTTTGGCTCTACCAGGGCCAGTCAACACCTGATCTCACTTTAGTCTTGGTTCAAACATGGTCAAAAGAGCTGTGCTCCAGATGTGAGGTGAGTGCAATTGCCCTTGACATGAAGGCAGCTTTAATCAAGTGTGATATTAACAAATTCTCACAAAGCTGAAGTTAATAGGAATTGGGAAGAAATTTCACTGCTGGTTGGAGTCATAACTAATATGAAAGAAGATAATTGTGGTTGTTGGGAAGGCTGTCATCTAAGTTCCAGACATCACCATATGATTGCCTCAGTAGTGGCCTAGACCCAAATATCTTCAATGTATGATCAGTGGCTTTCCCTCCAACAGTGCTAACCACTGTGCCACCGTGGGTGGCACGGTGGCACAGTGGTTAGCACTGCTGCCTCACAGTGCCCTCAGTAGTGGCCTAGACCCAAATATCTTCAATGTATGATCAGTGGCTTTCCCTCCAACATAAGATCAGAAGTGTGGATGTTCAAAGATGACTGCAAACTGTTCAGCACTGCTTATGATACCACTGATAATGTAGCAATCTTTTTCCATTTGCAGGAAGAGTTGATACCATTTAAAGTTGGAAAATAAGTTGTGAATAACATTCATAGTGTCAGGCAACAACCATCTTCAATAAAAGGGAATCTACCTCTCTCCTTTTCCAATGAAACTACACCATTGCTGAATCCCCCACTGTCAGCATATTGGATTACAATTGCCTCAAAGCTAAACTTGGCCATTGGCAATCCAGGCCAGTGTTTCCCAGGCAGCCTCAACCAATTAAAATGAACTCATCTTCATGAATGTAAAACATAACAGCTTTGACAAGATGTTTCTTTTTTTCAGAAATGCTTAAATGTGTGAAACATCTGCCTTCCTGCCAGAACATACTCATTGAGGTTTACCATCTGTTTGTAGCATAACTGTTCACAGCAAGGCAAGGACTACATTGCTAGCTATTATGAAGATAACTATGACTATGAAATTTTAAGTGTCTTGCTCCTTCCAGACTGACAGTGGAGATATTAGCAACATCTTGCTGTTTACTGTTGCATAAGGGGTGGTCACTTGGGCCTTCTACACAAAAAAAGAACAAATTAAATTTAATTTTCTCTGGTCAGAGACAAAGCAGCAGAACTGAACTGTAGACTTATACATGATGCAGCCAATTCCCAGCTTGTAGATGATGCTGAAAGAGAGCCACTTTTTAAATTCCCTTTCAATTGGACAAATCAGATGGCAATTAAGAACCAGGCACATCTGTGCATGTACAGAGTCATACCTGGAGCAGGCTGGCTAAATTGATTTCACCTCAATTGACTGAGTAATTGAAACCAGAGAATAATAGCCAATAGATATTTGTTGGGCTGGACAAAAGTTGATCATGGAGTTTACCAGGGGTCAATATTGGGATCCATGCTTTTCATGATATACATTAATGATCTGGATCTTGCCATGCAGAGGGCAAATTCAAAATTTGCCGATGACACAGACCATAGAAGAATTATAAACTGAGAAGAGGACAGTACAGGACTCTGGAAGGACATTGACAAATTAGTGGAACGCATGGAAATGTAGCAGATGGATTTTAATGCAGAGAAGTGCGAGATGATGCATTTTGATTGGAAGAAGATGAAAAGACATTGGAAAATAGGAGGTACAATTTTGGGGATGTGGTACAGGAGCAGAGGGATCAGGTGTGGTGCAGACACCCATATGTAAAGCATACAGTTTCCTTGGCTTCATTTCTTTGTTTTTTCTTCATGCATGGGATATGCGCACTGTTGGCTAGGCCAGCACTTATTACCCAGGGAGCAGTTAAGGGTCAACCACATTATTGTGGGTCTGGAGTCACATGCAGATAAGAATGGCGTCTTCCTTCCCCAGCAAACCAAGTGGAATTTTTCCGACAATCGACAATGGTTTCATGGTTATCATTAGACTCTTGATTCCAGATTTTGTGTTTTTGAATTCAAATTCCACAATCTGCAATGATTCACACTTGGGTCCTCAGAACATTACCTGGTTCTCTATATTAATAGTCGAGCCACTGGTGGTTAATACCACCACTAGGCCATCGCCTTCCCTTCATAATTAATTGGAGCTTAGAAGACAAGAGCAACGAGGTGATGTTGAATATGAAGATTTCAGCTGGACTATTGTGTATAGTTCTGGGCACCACATTATTGGAAAGAAGTGAATAGATTGGAAAGAATGCAGAAGCAGTTTGCAGATTAGTTTCAGGGACAATGACGAACATTTCAAGGAGAGACTGATGAAGTTGGGACTGCTCCTTGCACAGAAGAAGGCTAAGAGGAAGCCAGATACAGGTTCTCAAAATCAGGAAGGAGCTGAACAGAGTAAACCGGGAGAAAGTATTCCCAGTCAAATGGAGAATAAAAGGGCACTGATTTGAAGTGATGTGCAACAGAAGCAAAGAAGAACTGATGGAAAACCTTTCCTCTCAATGAGTAGTCAGGATATGGAATGCACTACCTGGAAATGTGGACAAAGTTAAAAATCTCACAACACCAGGTTATAGTCCAACAGGTTTATTTAGAGGTACAAGCTTTCAGAACATTGCTCGTTTGTCAGGTAGCTAGTCTAGCTACCTGGTGCAGGGGCAGCTCTCTGAAAGCTTGTACTTCAAAATAAACCTGTTGAACTATAATTTGATATTATTTGATTTTTAACTTTGTGTACCCCAATCCAACACTGGCTCCTCCACATGATGGAATGATGGAGACAAGTTTAACTGAGGCATTCAAAAGGGCATTGGATGATTATTTGGATAAAAATAATCTTCAAGGTTATGGGAAAAATGCAGGAGATTGGCATTAGGTCATGATGTTCATTGATCCAGCTGGTACAGGTATGATAGGCTGTGACTAGTTTTCTTCTGCAACAAAACATGTCTGTGATTCTCTATGATTCAAGTATATTGTAAACCAGATGGGCTTTTGCACTGTCTGATATTCAGCATTATCTTTGCTTGTTTTCATTCCTGATTTTATTTATTTTATTGAAATTAAGTTGGTATCTGCCAGGCTGGGATTTGAACCCATTCACATGTCATTTGTCTAGGCCATTGGATTAGTACCATAACCATTATGCTACTGCAGATTTATTGTCATTGATTATATGGACATTGTTTCGAAGGCACTGCTTGTACCAGAAAAAGGAGGACTTCCTCTCCCTCAATATCCATTTGGTGCATGGCCATAGGAAGTGAATCATGCAGATCCCAGCTCCACATCCTCAGAGCAGTCAGAATGCCTTTCTTCTGTGACAGTCACCTGTGTGTATCTAGGCTATTACTTAAAACCAAAGGTGGTTACTTGGAGACATGGCTGACGAGTCCAGTGTGTAATCCACCCACACATGCACCACTTGCAAGCAATGGAAGTCATACAGTTATTCAAAATGTGATGATGTACACCATCAGCATGATGAAATAAATCTTGCACAAACACCTATGCAGGAGTACTGCCTGGATTACTCTCAAGGAATACTGCAGGCTACAGTGATGCTTCAGTACTGTACAGGTGCTAGCTTAATTAAGGACTAAGTTTAAGCTTTACAAATATTCAGAAACTTTTAAACTTAACAAGGCTAAGTTTTTGGTTACATCCCATATGGGAAATGCATTGTGTGTACCAGAAACATATGTAATTTACAACAGCTGAACCTATCAAAAATAAAAGATAAATTACTTCTCTATCAGCAAACGGAATTCTGTGGTCCCTAAGGCAGTAATTACACTGCTGGGGTAATCATAAAGTGTATTCAGTACCTTATACTTTACTATCAATTCTGATTCATTTGGATATGCACTCACTTTTGCTTTTAAAAAGTGATCCAGTTGATTCAATTATATCCACATCATTTTTACCTTAGATATAGTCGTCAGCAGAATCCCAGTCTGTGTGGATTTACCTAGCAATAATCACCAAGGGATTTTGATTCTGTAACAGTCCACAGCAAGGATAACAAAATAGTATGTGTCAGGAGTTCAGATAAGCATAAGATCCTGTTTGTGATGCTCCGTGCAGTAAAATAATGTGGTCTTTCTTAAAGTTTGGGATCATCTTAAAATGCTTGCCACTTCATTCAAGTGACCTGTTGCAGATAAAGTCCAGTGTTTTAAAAAAGAAAGCATAAATAGGTACACTTTTATTTTAAAATCATTTTGGTGTGTCTTATACTTGTAAATAAGATTAATGGGGCTGCCATCTGTTTCAGTCTTCCTTTGATCATTAATCTCACATTCCCCAGTGCCCACTTCTTTGCATCGTGCATAAAGGAACATCACATTCGTGTCTTGGATGGCCATACATGCATGGGTGAAGTTAGCCATGAAGACGAACACTCTACCCAGCAGCTCATTGTTCTTACACAAACCAGCAAACGCTTTTACAGCTTGTTTTCAAGTAAGGCTGCCCGATCATGCTGAGCTGCAGATCCAATGCATATAATGAGGATCTGTCATCAAGTACAGTTTGCATTTTGATGCCATATTTCACAGTTGTTGAGGGTGAATATTCCAGTCCTTTTATCAGTTTGGAGATAAGCATGTCCACTTTGGCCTTGTGGCCTTGCAACACTGCCACTTTGCATGTGAAAATTGGACAAGTCATTCGGAATACCTCAATAAGCGTACACTAGATCAGCTAGGTATTGTGATATGCCATCCGTAGCAACTCATCATTAACAAAATTGACATTCTGCCAATCATAGAAATGAATAATGTCATCAATAATTTCAGCTATATAGGCCATAGAAGCCAAAAACTTATCAAACAGCATAACCTTTCAGTTGTTCACAATCAACAAGTTACTGACGAAGTACATGTTTGCAAAAGTTGAAGCACAATGTTTAACATCTGATGTGATTCTTTAATTGGACAACACTGCTGGATAATCTTGAATGTATGAAGAATAATGCTGACAACCAATGTAGGATTGTCAGTCAGCGTTACAATGCAGTGCATGTGCATACTTGTGTGTACTCTATAGATAAAATAAATATATTTGCTCCAGAGCAAAGATAGGTTCACTTGACTGTTTGCTGGCAAAGGTGGTTAGTCGTATGAGAACTGATTGAGTAGACTAAGGGCCTACTTTTCTTGGAGGTTCTAAGAATTAAAGTGACCTAAATTAAACTTGAGAAAATTCTGAAGTTGCTTGACAGAGGAGATACTGAGCAAATGTAGATCTTAGCTGGTGAAACTAGATCAGGGCCCAAATTAAGGATAACCCTGAGCAAAGAAAAAAAAACAAAGAATTGTGAATCTTTAGAATTCTCAGTGTCAGGGAACAATAGATATTCAGTTGCTGAGTATAATTCAGAATAATGTGTTATAATTCCAGCTGGGAATACCGCGCACGTCCAATTCCAGAATGAACTGAAAACAACAAATGCTGGAGATCACAGCGGGTCGGGCAACATCCATGGAGAAAGAAAGCAAGCTAATGTTACAAATTTAAATAACTCAGACTAGAAACATTAGCTTGCTCTCCCTCCATGGATGTTGCCTGACCCATTGCGATCTCCAGCATTTGTTGTTTTCAGTACAGATTCCAGTATCTGCAGCAATGTATCACTATGATTCCAGAATGAAACCTGGCTGTGTAGAGTGTAAGTCCTGTTTTTGCCATTAGTTGTCATAATGGACAGTCACTGAACATATTCACAAGAGGTTGCCAATGTACTTTTAACAAAAATAAGAGTCTATTGACACAAAATAACAGGAACACAAAGCTGTATTGAAAATATTTTGTCATAAAATGCAATAAGGCCAATTCAACTTTTTTTTCTTGAACCAGATACTTCAGACATTCAATTCCAGTGAACTATCATTTTGATCTTAACTCGTACATATCTAGCATTTCCTGTTTTCTCATTTCTCTATTATTTGATTATTTGAAAAAAAAGCATAGCATAGAAGTATTAGAAATTAATTAACTCACAAATTTATAAGCATTAATAAAGTAACTAAGTAGAGATGGCTGGGCAGGTGATGTACTGTAATTGTATGATGTGGGAGCTGACTGATCCTATTGTGAACTGTAGTGACCACACCTGCAGCAAGTGTTGGTTGCTGGAGGAACTCCAGCTCAGAGCATGTGATCCGGAATCTGAGTTTCAAACACTGCAGCACATTCAGGAAGGGTAGATTTACCTGGATGCTTTGTTTTAGGAGGCAGTCACACCTGCTGGATTAAGTAATTCAACTTCATTTAGTGATCAGGGACAACAGGGTGTGATTGCAAGTGAGGCAAGTAGGGGGATCCTGAGTTCAAGAATGGAGGAGTCTCAACTCTTGACCTTATCCAACAGGTATGAGTTGCTTGCTCCCTGTGTGGATGAGGAAAAGAGCTGCGGAGAGAATGAGACAGCTGACCATGGTACCATGGTGCAGAAGGCCATTCAAGAGGCAAAAAGGCAAGTGGTAGTTATAGGGGATTCTATAATTCAGGGGATAGAATAGTACCCTTTCCAAACCGAATCGAGAGTCCCACACGGTGTGTTGCCTCCCCGATGCCAGGGTGCAGGACATCTCTGACCAGCTTGAAAGTATACTGGAGCGGGACGGGGAGGATTCAGTTGTTGTGTTCCACACTGGGACAAAAAACATAGGCAAGGCTAAGATGGAGGACCTGTTTGGAGATTATCAAGCACTAGGCACAAAATTAAGGAACAGGTCCTCAAGGGTCATAATTTCCAAATTACTGCCAGAGCCATGTGCAAGTTGGCTTAGGGATAAGAAAATTAGGGAAGCAAACACATGCCAAAGGGAGTAGTGTGAGAAAGAGGAGTTCCATTTCATGGCGCATTGGCTTCAGTTTTGGAACGCGGGATCTGTACCAATTGGACAGTCTCCATATGAACCAGCCTGGAACCAGAGTTCCAGTTAAAAGGATAAGTAGGATGGTCACTGGGAATTTAAACCAGTGAGTCAGGGAAGGGAAAGGAAAAACAACAGGAAGTATGATGGTAAATAGAAAGGTAAGCCGCAGGTTAGCATGTGTGCAGGGGGTTTAAATACAAGACGGACTATGAAAGAAGTAAAAAGGAAGAATAACTCAGAAGATATTATTAGAGATGTTGGAAATCATAAGGATGAGAAAGCTATCATAAGGGCATTTCACCTGAATGCTCATAGCATTCATAACAAGGTTGATGAGTTAACAGCGCAAATCATCACAAATGAATATGATTTAGTCGCCATTACTGAGATATTTTTACAGGCTGGTCATGACTGGGAGTTAAATATCCAGGAGTATCCGACTGTTCGGAAGGACAGACAGGGAGGTGCTGTCGCTCTGATATTCAACGATGACATCAGGGCGGTGCTGAGAGATGGTATAGTTTCTATGGAGAATAAGGTTGAATCCATTTGGGTGTAAATTAGGAATTCTAAGAAGAAAATGTCACTGATAGGCTTGGTCTGTAGGCCAACAAACAATAACATCACATTACCATGGGGGGGAGGGTGCAACTAACATAGAAATAGCAATGCCTGTACAAATGTTATGGCAATTATCATTGGGGATTTTAATCTACATGTCCATTGGTCGAACCAGCTTGGTCAGGGTAGCCGTAAGGAGGAGTTCATTGAGTGCATTCATGATAGTTTGTTGAACAATATGTAATGGAACTGATGAGGGAGCAAGTTATCCTAGATCTGGTCCTGTGTAATGAGATAGGAATAATTAATGACCACATAGGAATCCTCTTGGAAGTGGTGATCACAGTATGGTTGAATTTAGATTACAGATGGAAAGTGTGAAGATAAAATCCTTGCTTAAACAAGGGAGACTGCAATGGAATGAGGGAGAACTTGGCTAAAGTTGACTGGAAACAAAGATTTTATGGTAGAACAGTTGATGAGCAGTAGAGAACATCTAAAGTGTTCAGCAAATGTATATTCCAGTAAAAAGGAAGGACTGTAAGGAAAGGGGTAATCTGCCACGCATGTTGAAGGAAATAAGGGAGGATGTCAAGTTGAAAGAGAAGGCAGACAAAGTGGCCAAGAGCAACAGGAAACTAGAAGATTGGGAAAATTTTAAAAGTCAACAGAAAGCCACAAAAAGAGCTATAAAGAAAAGTAAGATAGAATATGAGAAGAAACAAGCTCAGAATATAAGGACAGATAGCAAAAGTTTCTTTCAAAATATAAAATGAGAAAGAGTGGCTAAAGTAAATGTTGGACCTTTAGAGGATGGGAATGGTAATTTAGTTACGGGATATGATGAAATGGCCGAGCCATTGAACAGGTAATTTGTATTGGTCTTCACAGTGGAAGACACTAATAACATGCCAGTATTTGACAAAAATATTAAGGTAGGTGAGGACCTGGAAAAAATTGTTATTATGGAAGAGGTAGTGTTGGACAAGATAATAGAGCTAAAGATAGACAAGTCTCCTGGCCCTGATTGAATGCATCCCAGGGTACTAAAAGAGATGGTAGGAACAGGTGCACTTGCATTTTCCAAAATTTGCTGGAATTGTGGGTAGTTCCGGCAGATTGGAAAACAGCAAATGTGACAACACTGTTTAAAAAGTGAGGTCGACAAAAGATGGGGAATTATAGACTGCTTAGCGTAACCTCTGCAGTGGAGAAGATGCTTGAGTCTATTATCAAGGAAGGAATAGCAAGACATTTAAATAGAAATTGTCCCTTTGGGCAGACGCAGCATGGGTTATTAAGGGCAGATCATACTTAGGAAATTTTCTGGAATTCTATGAAGACATTACGAGCAAAGTGGACAACGGGGACCCAATGGATGTGATGTACCTAGATTTCCAAAATACCTTCAACAGTGTCACACTAAAAGAAGGACCATATATTGGGTGTAGGCACTTGCACTCCCTTTTTGATTTTTTTTAAAAAAACCTTCTTCTTTGTTTCTGGTTGCACATCAGTCCCATACTCCTGGTCTTTGGGCACCCTGTGCGGAGGAGGGAGGGTAGGTCAGTGGACCTCCTCGTTGGTCTGCTCCTGGGCCTGGCTAAACTGGCTATAAACAGGTCCAGGTGGCAGGCCGTTGAGGGGGTCATTATGGACGATTGTCTGCCCCTCTTCCGTGGGTATGTCAGAACCAGGGTGTCCCTGGGGAAGGAGCACGCGGTGTCCACCAACACCCTCAAGATTTTCAGGGAAAGGTGGGCACTGCAGAGGGTGGAGTGTATTATTACCCCCTCCAACTCTATTTTGATTTAATCCCTGCCCTCCCTTTTACTGTTTGACCACTCACCATAGCCCTCTGGGAAGGACACTGCTTGTCACTGGCCACTTGGGTGTTTCCTTTCTTCCTGGTGGTGGAAATTGAATGAAGATTTGTACACCTGTTGTCTCTCACTGTGTCTCACGCCTGCACACGCACAACATGGGTGCTAGGCAAAATATAAACACTATCGCAGATAGGTAGTAGTTTGCGGGTTATTTTAATTAAAAAATGACAGGATATTAGAATCTCCTCAGTTAGAAAAAAAAACAGAAAAAGTAAGAAAAAAATATCCAGGAGATTGAGAATCCTCTCAGTCTAGGGCACTGACTCTGTGCTTGGCTGGGCCACAGTCAGCGTATTACTGTTGCTGGTGGCCTCTGCTAAGAAGGAGAGTTTCTTTTTCTTGTCCCCTGCCTAAAGTAGACATTTAACTGTTGGTTTTCTTTGTTGTTTTTTGTGTTGTTTTTCTGTTTCTTTATTTTCCTTTAAAAATATATAACCAGAAGATTTAGAATCTCCTCAGTTTAGGAGACTGACAAAAAAATAGAAGCTGTTGCATAAGCTAAAGATGCATGGTGTTACAGGTAGAGTATTAGCATGGATAGAGGATTGGTTGACTAACAGGAAGCAAAGAATGGGATAAATGAGTGCTCTTCTGGTTGTCAATCAGTAACTAGTGGTTTATCTCAGGGATCAGTGTTGGGACCACAATTATTCACAATTTGTATAGAAGATTTGGAGTTGGGGACCATCTGTACGGTGTCAAAGATCACAGATGATACTGAGATGAGTGGCAGAGCAAAGTGTGCAGAGGTCTGTGAAACTTTGCAGTGAGACATTTAAGTGAGTGAGCAAATGTCTGGCAGATGGGATACAATTTAATAAATGTGAAGTCATACATTTTGGTAGGAGTAACAGTAAAAATTATTGTTACTTGAATGGTAAAAGCTTGCGGCATGCTGCTAGGCAGAGGGACCTAGGTGTCCTTGTGCATGAATCACAGAGGGTTGGTTTGCAGGTACAACAGGTAATTAGGAAGGCAAATGAAATTTGTCCTTCATTGCTAATGGAATTGTGTTTATAAGAAGAGGTTATGTTGCAGCTGTATAGCTGTATACAATGGAGAACTACTTGAGAAAGGATGTACTGAGAGGGTGCAGAGGAGGTTCACTAGGTTGATTCCAGAGTTGAGGGGGTTGGCTTTTGAGCAGACATTGAGTAGACTGGGATTATATTCATTGAAATTTAGAAGAATGAGGGGGATTTTATAGAAGCATATAAAATTATGATGGGAAAAGATAAGAAAGAAGTCGAGAGAATGTTTCCACTGGCGCGTGAAGCTAGGACAAGAGGAGCTAGCCTCAAGATTAGACAGAGCAGATTTAGAACAGAATTGGTAAGGAACTTCTTCACTGAGAGGGTTGTAAACCTGTGGAATTCCTTGCCCAGTGAAGTAGTTGACGTTACTTCAGTAAATGTTTTTAAAGCTAAGATAGATACTTTTTGAACAATGAAGGAATTAAGGGATACGATTAGAGTGCAGGTAAGTGGAGCTGAGTCAATGAAAAGATCAACTATGATCTTATTGAATGGTTGAGCAGGCTCAAAGGGCCAGAAGGCCTACTCCTACTCCTAGTTCTTACGCTCTTCCAGTGAATTTTTGCACATTCACCAGATGTGATTCTCTCTGTTACTGTCTTATCCCAAGACTCTCAGACACATGATAATTCATGGATTTTTCCTCACTGAGCTCTAAGAAATGCTCAGTGTTTTTTTTTCAGTTAATTTGACTCTGCCTAGGTTGCTAAATAGCCATTTGCTGGTATGGATATTATCTTTTGAAATGAGTTGCTTCTAGCCTCTGGCCTTTCCATCTGTCTCTCTATGCATCACAAATCTTAACTTTCTAAATGCTTCAGTTATTATCTCACAAGGCAGAAAGGCACCTTGAAAGAACTGAAAACCAAAACCATACTTCAAATGTTAGAAACCAAATTCCCGAGTTATCATAAATTATAACATTTCAGCACAAACGATTGATCAATCTTTGTTTGTTAAAAAGTAACGGTTAAATGGATAATGCAGGAAGTCAAGCTCAGATAGAAGATTGGCCATACTTTTTGTAAATGTCAGGCCATGCTTGAAGGTTGGTATGACCTAGTCCAGCTCCTATTTCATTCTTTCCTCTAGGGCTTCTCCAATGGTAGCAGAACGTCTCTTGGAAGCTTATTAGCTTCTAGTGGAGTGCTGTGTATTCTTTTTAGGTTATATAGTTGTCCTGGCTGAACAATTGACAGTCTCAAAGCTGAAAGATGTGCTATGAATTGAGATTGATAGGATTACAACTGTGTGAGTGGAAATATGATGCATCAGTTAGTGGTGCATTTGGTGGGATATTACATTTAAGAATGTATTCCCTGAATTTGACTCCTCCTTATGAGGTCATTTATCTTTGAGACACTTTCCTCATTCCTGAAGAAGGGCTTATGCCCGAAACGTCGATTCTCCTGTTCCCTGGATGCTGCCTGACCTGCTGCGCTTTTCCAGCAACACATTTTCAGCATTTATCTTTGAGGCACTTTATCCAGATCTTCAGGCTTGACTCCTGCCACTGTTACCATAGCTGACTAATCTCACTATTTTATGAGCATTTGACAGTCTCACAGCCTCCTAGTTCCCTGAGGATAAGGCTCTTCACGATTGCTCCTGCAGATTTTGGGAAATATGGAGCATGCTCCTGTCCATTTAATTCTGTTTTCTTTCTACTTTAGCATGTTTTGCATAAGGTACCGACCATCTGATCCAAACATAATGCACATCTCCTTTAAGAGCTGCATACTGACTTTAAGTCATAATAGCCTTTCAAGATTTGGGGTCCCTACTGAAGAAAGCATGCTGTAATTACAGTAATGAGCGCGCATAACATTGGTGCTCATTATCGTAACATTAAAGGGATGCTGGGTAATTACACCCCTTACCCCCATTTTCAGGAGCTGTCCAAAAATGGCCACTGGCATCTGTGTGTCATGAAAGTGCTCATAACTCAGTGAGATTAGTCAGCCATGGTAACAGTGGCATGAGTCAAGCCTGAAGATCTGGATAAAGTGCCTCAGAGATGAATGACCTCACATGAAGGAGTCAAATTCAGGAAATACATTATTAAATGTAATATCCCACCAAATGCACCACGAGCCGATGCATCATATTTCCACTCACACAGTTAAAACCCTATCAATCTTAATTCATAGCTCATACTCATATTTTCGCCTCACTCTTGCATATTTTACTCTGCTGTAAACCTTATACCAACATCTCAGCTTTCAGATTGTCAGTTGTTCAACCAGGACAACCACATAACCTAAAAAGAACACACAGCACTCCATGATCAACTGTCATTAGCCTAAAACATTTGAAATTTTGCCAGCTGTGTTCTTCCCCATTGAACATTACCATTTCTGCAAGTTAGAAAATTTTTATAATGGTTATTAAAGATTAACTGACATCAAAATAAAATTACATATAAAATCATAATTCCTAATGACCATCTCATTAAAGTGCTAATTCTAGCTTTTAACTTATATACTCAATTATTCCATAAATATGCTTAAAAATTTAACAGATGTTTAACAAATTGCACTTTGGTTTCAACCAATTAGTAGTAATTGTCTCCCATGTTAAGGATTGAAATATACTGTAGATTATTCTGTGGAAAATTTTTACTTTTCTCTGAAAACTAAGAAACATTCACTGATTAAAACAGTCAATAAATTATGCCACCCATTTAAGTAGCAACATATTGTCAGTTAGTACAATTTTTTTTCCCTAGTAGTCTAGCTTTATTCTTTTAATTATAATGTGTCAGTGGGAGTTGTCAGGTTATAATTTTGTATTGTGTTTAAAGGTTTTTTTTTAATTTGTGTTTTTCTCTACCTGATGCACAGTACAGATCTGCAGGTTAGTACTGTCTATTTGAAGTGAAGATTGATTTTTTTTTTATGTAAGCAAATCATGTTCGCTGAAGAGTTACACTCAGTTCACGATCTGGATTATTTCATGAAGAAACTTTTTTTCTGTTTGCAGATTAATACTCATAGCGTGGAAGCAATAGTATTTTTTATATATTATAGATCCTTCAGTTTTTATTTTGCTTTCAAGCAAAAAGTACCTGTGTGTTATTTAATCTTTGCCAGTGTGGGGGGGACCCAGTTTGCCCCAGAGCAGAATTTTAAGTAATCATGTTTAGGCTGGCACTTGGCTTAATGTTGTCATTCAGTCTCTGGATTTCTATGGTAATGACTCTTTAATTTAGAAGTAAATGGAACTCACTGCACTGTAAGAAGGCAACAAAAGAATTAGAATTTATATGGCACTGATTTGCATCTTTGATTTTTTTGGAGTACTTTCGCGATGAAAGTAATTGAGAGTAATTGTGTACATGTAAGTTTAGCTTGTTTTCATGTTGATCAATTGTTTTTTGCTTAGAAATCTATAACTGTAAAAAAAATCCCCAAGTACATGTCTGCTATTGATTAAATGTATTGCAAAGCAGCATCTCTGACAGGTTCACTTCTGTGAAGGATGCCCTCCACTTCATCAGAGCGACATGTCCCTTTCCATCAACACCCATTTAACTTGCTTCTTCGAAAATAAATCTGAAATAAAAATAATGTCAAGAATAAGGTAAGTACTGTAGGTTAACCAACTGTTAATTTTTATTTATTCAATATCTTTCACATTCTGAAATGCCCCAAGGAATATTTTTATGAATGTGAACAGGAAGCAGAGAAATTGATCAAAATTAAGGCCACATTTGTGTTCATTTTTGAAGCTGGAGAAAGAAATGACACTGTAGGAAGATAATTATAGAATGAAGAAGCATCGTATTTGAAGACTCTCTGACCAGTAGACATATTACAGAATCAAAAAAGCTGAAGATGTGTGCTGTGTCATGGAACTAATGAAGAT
This sequence comes from Chiloscyllium plagiosum, assembly GCF_004010195.1. Classification (NCBI taxonomy): domain Eukaryota; kingdom Metazoa; phylum Chordata; class Chondrichthyes; order Orectolobiformes; family Hemiscylliidae; genus Chiloscyllium; species Chiloscyllium plagiosum. The sequence goes on from NC_057735.1 coordinate 30,163,921, forward strand.
TACTGATATGATAAGAGTGAAGCTGTATATGCAGGGATGCGAACTAAAACATTGGGGCCTAAGTGTTTTCAAAACAAAAATTAGACTTCAACCTTCATAAGTATACTTAGAAACCTTTATATTCATGACCAATAGGTTGAAATGAATCTCCTGTTTGTCAATGCCACAAGTTTAACATTTTCATTCTTTTGCTTCAATCCCTTAATGACTAACACCTCCCTTAAATAATGTCTTCCAGCTCTATATTCTGTGAAAAGCCCTCAGTTGTCTAAATGTGGCCCTGTTGTAATGTGAGGAGAAATATATAAAATTTTGCATCCAGCGCACATTCATTACATTTAAAATGTTGTATGTAACAGTCTCACAAATGGTTACAAACGCAGAAAAATGGACTGTATTTTGCAGTCAATGGTAAACAGCTACTCTTGCCATTCATAATATTTATAGCTACCCAGTACCAGAAAGTGCTGAATTTTGACTTATCATACCATTAAAAATTCGCTTACACCTGAATGAATGAGCCCGAACATTTTAAAAATTTGTATTGTTGGCATCCAGAAAGTACACTTCAAAGTCACAACATTCATGTACTTGAATCAGAGTCTTTTGGAAACGTAATCTTATGGCGACGTGTGAAGCTTGTAGAGAAGTGAGCATTGAATAGCAACCTTTTGATTTTCTGATTTATTTGAACATGTTGTCATGACTACTGGTCAGAACACTGAAGTTTAGTCAACATTTTTGACTTGTAATTCCTAAATGTGTTTTTTATAATGGACTAATACACCCAAAAATGGCTACAGATATAAGTTAATTGGTTATCAGGAGAGAGAAACTCAAAGAATGTTACACCCTCTAATAGAAAGACTGTGCAATGTTTAAGTTTTTAAGTTAGATTAGATTTAGATTCCCTACAGTGTGGAAACAGGCCCTTCGGCCCAACAAGTCCACACTGATCCTCCAAAGAGTAATCTACCCAGACCCATTTCCCTCTGATTAATGCACCTAACACTATGGGCAAATTCACCTGACCTGCACATCTTTGGATTGTGGGAGGAAACTGGAGCACCTGGAGGAAACCCACGCGGACACAGGGAGAATGTGCAAACTCCACACAGACAGTCGCCCAAGGCTGGAATCGAACCTGGGTCCCTGGTGCTGTGAGGCAGCAGTGCTAACTACTGAGCCACCATGCCGCCCCAAGTTTATTTCTTATTTTTCTAATTCATGCTATGAATAACTGTAATGTAATGCAACATTTTTTTCTTTATTTCTCTACTTTTGTACCTAACATTTATACCGAGGTGCTTTGTACGTAAGATGATGCTACATGTGGCAACATTGTACACTTTTCACTGTACTCCTGGACTTGAGTACACATGACAATATGGCAAAAGTAAGGACTGGAGATTAGAGTCGAGAGTGTGGCGCTGGAAAAGCACAGCAGGTCAGGCAGCATCCGAGGAGCAGGAGAATCGACATTTTGGGCAAAGGCTCTTCATCAGGAATGAGGCTGTGGGCCGAGGGGGTGGTGAGATATATGGAAGGAGGGTGGAGATGGGACTGGGGGATAGGTAGCTGAGAGTGCGATAGGTAGATGGAGGTGGGGTAATGGGGATAGGTCGGAGAGGATGGTGGAGTGGATGGGTGGGAAGATGGACAGGTCATGAGGGTGGTGCCAAGTTGGACTGGGGTAAGGTCAGGGGGGAGGAGAAATTAGGAAACTGTTGAAATCCGCATTGATGCCATGGGGTTGGAGGGTCCCAAGGCTGTAGATGAGACATTCTTCCTCCAGGCATGGATAACATTTTTACAGGAGGCAGAGTGGGTGGAGGTGTAGTCCAGGTAGCTGTGGAAGTCATTGGTTTGCAGAAGATGTCAGTGTTGAGTTGGAGTGAGGAAGAATGCCTCATCACATGACAATAAGTCTACACCTAAACATCTGAACATGTTATGCGAACTTAAAACAGCAACTCTTCAAGCAGGAAGAGGCAAATCAAAATAGATTGGACTGTAATCTTTTTGACTGCAAAGATAATGTGGGGTTGATGACTCTCTGCTCAACAGCAAACTACCCACTGTGGACTATGTCCGAATATGCAGACACCTTTTGTACTTTCATTCCTTTAAAGAGTACACAAGGACCGATGTTATAAAGCCACTTTCAACCCAGAGGAGTGCACCAGTGGGACTGATCATGGTTGTGTGTACCTGCCTGGTTTTGAGAATCGGCCTGTTGTGAAGGTTACAGTCACTCCTGTATTGCAGGTAAACAGACTAGTTCATTCTTTTGTGCTAGCAGCCAGCCACTTTGTAAGATACTAAAGGGAAACAGGGCAACTGAAGGACTCTCTCTTTCACTCTGAATTCAGTCATAATCAAAAGGAATCACAACAACAGTATTGTAACCTGCAAAATTAACTACCTTGAAATTAGGTTTTCAACAACCAATGCCAATAATACCAGTAACCTCCACTGTACCCATTACAATGTTCAACTATCATTTTTGTGGACAGTTTACAACTTTTTAAAAAAACTTTTAACTTTAAGACTCACCTGTCATTTCTAATGTGTGTACATATGTTGTCTTACCATTTCTTCTCACCTTTAGTAATTCTCACTATGGTGGCATGGTGGCTCATTGGTTAGCATTGCTGCCTCAGAGTGCCAGGGACCAAAGTTCGATTCCAGCCTCAGGTGACTGTCTGTGTCGAGATTGCACATTCTCCCGTGTCTGCGTGAATTTCCTCTGGATGCTCCAGTTTCCTCCCACAGTCCAAAGATGTGGAGGTCAGGTGAATTGGCCATTCTACAATTGCCCAAAGTGTTAGGTGCATTAGTCAGAGGGAAATGGGTCTGGGTAGGTTATTCTTTGGAGGGTCGGTGTGGACTTTTTTATAAGATTAGATTAGATTCCCTTCAGTGTGGAAACAGGCCCTTCGGCCCAACAATTCCACACCGACCCTCCGAAGAACAACCCATCCAGACCCACCTCCCTCCGACCAATGCGCCGATCGCTGTGGGCAATTTATCATGGCCAATTCACTTGACCTGCGCATCTTTGGATTGTGGGAGGAAACCGGAGCACCCGGAGGAAACCCACGCAGACACGAGGAAAATGTGCAAACTCCACACAGACGGTCACCCGAGGCTGGAATTGAACCTGGGACCCTGGTGCTGTGAGGCAGCAGTGCTAACCACTGAGCCATCATGTGACTTGTTGGGCCAAAGGGCCTGTTTCCATACTGTAGGGAATCTAATCTAATTAATGCACTCACTCTTTGTTAACTCAATAAATAGTTTTTAAAAACATAAGTTAATCTAGGTTCAGAAGAAAGGTACCCACAAAGGAAGGGATCTGTTTTTAAATTATAAAAACACAAAGAACTGCAAATGCTTGGAATCAGAAACAAAACTAGAAATTGCTGAAAAACGTAGCAGGTTTGGCATCACCTCGAGAGAACGTCTGAAGAAGGGTCACTTGACCTGAAACATTAATTCTGCCTTTTCTGCACAGATGTTGACAGTTCTGCTGAGTTTCTCCAGTATGTTACTTTGCATATAAACACATGCTTACTTATTTTATGTGTTGTGGAGCAGATTTGAATCTAGTAATATATAATTTGTAGTAACGTTTGGATTCATATCTGGTGCTGTCAGTTTTCTTTCTCACTAGGGAAAGATGAGCCATGCATCCATTTTCCCAGAGATTAATCCCTCTGAATGTTTAATTGAATATTTGACTTTTTTTTTCTCTATTACATTGAACAGCTCTTCAAATTGAAACATGGAAATTCAAAGAAAATTATGATTTCAGTATTAAATGCAATATGTAGTATTGTAAAAAAAATACACTTCATACAACTGATTTTAAAAATCTTGAGAAAAGACTGCAAAATATGAAAGAAAATAATTTGAAGAAACACATATTAATACGAAAATCTGTAACTTTAAAGGTGCAAGGTGAAATGAAAGTAAGTGACACGGTTCGTGATCAATTTGCCTGGAAATATTTACTTTCATGAGATGAGTAACACCTTAATTACAAGCTTACACTGTACACCCACTTACTAACCACGCATTAGCGTTCTGTGTTCCACAGAGAAAGATTCATTGACTGACAAATTTAATTGCACTTTAAAGTGCCCTTTTCAATAAACATGCAGCTTTGTAAAAAAAAAACTGGCTGAGCACTTGAAGAGTAGATAAATTACTAATCCTCCAAAGTGATAACAAAAAAGTAGCAAGCCTGTGGGAAATAAAACTCAAAAGATTTGAAAACAGAATTAGATAATTGCTGAACTTACAGTCAACGGCAGCACTAAGGAGTTTCTAATGTACTTTTAAAATCTGTACAATTGCTGGAAAGTAATGAAAGTTTGCTTTTCAGTTTGTTGAGTCTCATATGACTGAGTTTCTGTGTGTTGGGGGCCAAACATTATCAGCTGATTACTCTTCTGTACGATTTTGCATTTCTTTTGTACACGTCTTCAGTCCAATCTTCCATCAGGGCAAGAAATCACTTCTACTTCAAACACTTTTTCTTCTTCTCAGGCTGGCAATTATGCAATGATGGCAGTTAGAGTGAGCAGGTGCTGGGTTTGTGACTCTTGTCGGTGTAGGTCATCATTGACTGCACATATGTGGTAATGAAAGCACTATTAAATCATACAGGTGTATTCATTAAATGCATGGGTTTCAAAAACCTCAATGTGTATCCAGAGTGGAAAGCTAAAAAATCTTTCTTCAGGTGTGTGCAAGTTTCCTAGGCAGTTGCCATGATGTTTTCCTTCTCCTTGACCTCACATTATAGAAGCTGCTTGGCTGGTTATATTGAGATGAGCAATACCATTTAAAGTGTGACCAATGATTCCTGCGAATTTAGGCCTTTATCTTGAGTTACAGGTTCATCTTTTAGTCTCTTAGTGATGATTTTCTTCCATACACATAGATGGGGAGAGAAAAGAAGTTCTTGTTTGCAGGCATTTGGAGCTCTGAGTGACACACGCTCTTCTCTTGTCTGTGATAGAATTACTGTTTAAAACCAGTAGCTGGACAGATTATTTTTCTCCCAAAGGCATCTGACGCTAACTGTTGAGGAGTTGTAAGCACTTCATTCTTTTTAGAAATCTCTTTGAAAATCTTCTGAAGACATTTTACCGAAATGTTCTTTTGGTTTCACTGTTTGGACCAAAGGAGGTTTTTACTTGCAGAATTCATGTATATAGTTTGCTGAATGCCTTGGCTTACAAGCCAGAGGGTTTTAGAGTCATACAGCACAGAAACAGGCCCTTCGACCCAACTTATTTATGTTGACCAGGTTTCCTAAACTGAACTAGTACCATTTGCCTGCATTTGGCCCATATCTCTCTAAATCTTTCATATCCATGTATCTATCCAAATGTTGTAATTGTACCCACCTCTACCACTTCCTCTGGCAGCTCATTCGGCATACATGCCACCCTCTGTGTGAAAAAGTTGCCCCTCAGATCACTTTTAAATCTTGCCCCTCTCACCTTAAATATTTGCCCTCCAATTTTGGACTCTCCTACTCTGCAGAAAACACCTTAGCTCTTCACTTTATCTCATGATTTTGTAAACCTCCAGACAGTCACCCCTTAGTCTTATATGCTCTAGGGAAAAAAAGGTCCCAGCATATCCTCCTAACTCAAAACTTCCAGTCTCACTAACATATTTATAAATTTTTTTGGCACCCATTCCAGATTAATAAATTCCTTGATATAGCAGGGCAACCAGAATTGTATGCAGTACTCCAAGCGTAGCCTTACCTCTCTTTTCCTGACTTAGGAGTATTGATGTGTCAGTCAAAATTATATGGAGTAGTTTTGGCCTGTTGACTTTCTACTATTTCAACACTGAGTCATTGAAAAAACACAGTTGGGCTCAATATTGCTAGGGTCATATGCAAGGAAGCTTTTTGGGGCAGGAGATGCAGTTACCATCCTGACCACACAAAAAATGAAGACACCAATAACAGTTGCACCAGCATTTTCTAAATCATCAGCAGCAAGTGATGGAAGATCTCATCAACAGTGCTATCAAGTAGCACTTACCCAGCACTAGCCTACTAACTGGCAGACACTGCACTGCTCTTTGTGATCTCCATTACTAACCAGGTAGTTTGGCTGAAAGAACAAACAACTCACTGAATGCCCACCAGCCTTGTGTCCACAGGCCTGTATGTCTTTCTTTCAGGGTTTTCTTAGAGCAGTTGTGATTCATTTATTCTCTGCCAGTCCTCAGTAATATCTTATACCAATGAGACCATTAGGTGACAGGCTGCTTCATTACTTAATACCAATCTGCATGCAGACACAGGAGTGTTGACAATATCAGTAATGTCATGTCATCCCACAATTGTCTCTAAGCGAACCATAGGGACGTAAGGAAGTCTACAATGTGGGTGAACCTAAAGTTCTCTCATGTTTCTTCACTTTGTCCATGGGAATGTGATATATGCATATTTCTGCTTGGTGTAGAGATAATTCACCTTGGTACAGCAGTGCACTGCATTGTTGCAATATATTGTAGCTGCTGCCTGGGACAGCTTTGTAGCATAATAATTCAAAGTCGCGATGAACTTGTTAGCCCCTTACAGTGTTGGCTCTGTATTGTTTTCTAGTCCCAGTTATGGCTAAAGCAGATGATAGCTTCCTTGGTGAAATATCACACAACATCAGGTTATTAGTCCAACGGGTTTATTTGGAAGCACTAGCTTTCGGAACGCCGTTCCTTCATCAGGTGGTTCCAAGCCTTGGTGAAATATGGGAATCTGACTCCTTATTCCTCATGGGTTATGAAGAGTACTTCATGAAGATGATTGGCATTGTGGTCTCCTAAACAGAGCTTTATTCCTTCCTCCTCTTCCTACGGCCAATGACAAATGGACTAGCTCACTGGAATAAACTTACTTTCAAGGTGCATAAAAGGGTTCCAGGTTTGATACAAACTTTTTTCCCAGGTATTAAAATTGGCCTATGGAACAAAAATAAGCCAATAAAGGACGCATAATTTAACTGGAAGCCTTAAGAAGACAAAACAGTACGGTTTTCTGGATGGTTCTCTCTGCTGTATATCACTCTGATTTGCTGAGTGGTTTTGCTGGATTTGGTGAGTCAGGTTTTGGAATAGATAAAAATCTCTTTCAAAAGAACATTCCTCAAAATAAGAACCTTATTTAAATCTTTGATTAAATTATTTTACTGTGTGTCCTAACGAGTAGCCCATTTGGATATGATGGAAAATAAAGTCCTGACATGGGATGTCATTTGTACACTGCATTCCCCATTAGAACTTTAGGAACCTATTTCACACCAGTAACACGGAACAGAAAAAATAACTTTATAGACCTTGATCCTTCATTCTCATTGTCTAACTTAATGAATATTACATTTGATTTTGTGCTAAATACAAATTTAACATTACTTAAGTATCTGCAGAAAAATTATAAGGATAGAAATTACATGTTAATGCATGAATACGAACATGTTCATGTATCATTCTGCTCTTTTCCATTTTAGCAGAGGTGTTAACCTCTTTAGAACAAATAGATCAAAGCCTCCATTACATAGGGCATTGAGACACACACTCAAAGATTACAATCATTTCTAGACTAGAGCGTGTGCTAAAATTGAAGGTAATTCCCCATCCCACAAAGAATGACTCACATGAATTGCCTTAATCATATCCATACATTTTAATGTGTTAAAATGAAATTGAAAGCCAATCATTTGCAAAATCTGTAATTGGTTGAAAGATATTTTTAAAAGCTAATTAAATTGAATCACATGACCACCACCAAAGTATTAGCCTATCTTTGTCTTTCTAGTGCTGACTCATCTATTAAATACTCAAGACATGCACTTATTTTATTCAGATTCACATCATTCATTTTTCTTTAAAAAATCTAAATAAGTTCACAATCTTTTCACTTTTTCTAAGCATCTGTCAGTCCTTTGAATTGTTTAATCACTGAATCCCCACAGTGTGAAAATAGGCCATTCAGCCCAACAGGTCCACACCGACTCTGTGAAGAGCATCCCACCCAGATTCACCCCTCTCCTCTATCCGCATAACTCTGCATTTCCCATGGCTAATCCCCAAACATACACATCTTTGGACTGTGGGTGGAAACCGGACCAACCGAGGAAACCCTTTTTTACTATTGCTTCACAAAGGGAAGATTTTAGATGTTAAAAGATAAAGGATAAATTGTGGAAAAGGTAAACTTGTTTTTTTGTTAGCGAATTTTGAGAAGATTTGTAGCTCAGGTTGAGGTTCTGGATGTAGGATTGCTCGCTGACTGAGCTGGAAGGTTCATTTTCACATGTTTTGTCACCATACTAGGTAACATCTTCAGTGAGCCTCTGGACGAAGCATTGCTGATGATTCCTGCTTTCTATTTATATGTTTTGGTTTCTTTGGGTTGGTGATGTCATTTCCTATGGTGATGTCATTTCCTATTTTTTTTCTCAGGGGGTGGTAAATCGAGTCCAAGTCACTGACCTCAGTGGTGGGCAAGTTGTTGAAGGGAATCCTGAGGGACAGGATGTACATGTATTTGGAAAGGCAAGGACTGATTAGGGATAGTCAACATGACTTTTT
>NC_057735.1:30173073-30176992 GCF_004010195.1 Chiloscyllium plagiosum
AGGTCATGTTGCAGCTGTACAGAACATTGGTTAGGCCACTGTTGGAATATTGCATGCAATTCTGGTCTCCTTCCTATCGGAAAGATGTTGTGAAACTTGAAAGGGTTCAGAAAAGATTTACAAGGATGTTGCCAGGGTTGGAGGATTTGAGCTATAGGGAGAGGCTGAACAGGCTTGGGCTGTTTTCCCTGGAGCGTCGGAGGCTGGGGGGTAGCCTTATTGAGGTGTACAAAATTATAAAGGGCATGAATAGGGTAAATAGGCAAAGTCTTTTCCCTGGGGTCGAGGAGTCCAGAACTCGAGGGCATACGTTTAGGGTGAGAGGGGAAAGATATAAAAGAGACCTAAGGGGTAACTTTTTCATGCAGAGAGTGGTACATGTATGGAATGAGCTGCCAGAGGAAGTGGTGGAGGCTGGTACAATTGCAACATTTAGGAGGCATTTGGATGGGTATGTGAATAAGAAGGGTTTGGAGGGATATGGGCCAGGTGCTGGCAGATGGGACTAGATTGGGTTGGGATATCTGGTCAGCATGGACGGGTTGGACCGAAGGGTGTGCTTCCATGCTGTACATCTCTATGACTGTATGACTCTACACTGTGTTTGTTGATAGAGTTCAGGTTGGAATGCCAAGCTTTGAGGAATTCTCCTGCACGTCTCTGTTTTGGCTTGTCCTAGGATAGGTGTGTTGTCCCAGGCGATGTGGTGTCCTTCCTTATATGTATGTAAGGATATTAATGAGAAGCGTCTAGTTGTTTTGTGACTAGTTGATGTTCATGTATACTGGTGGCTAGTTTCCTGCCTGTTTGTCCACTGTAGTGTTTGTTACAGTCTTTACATGGTATTTTGTAAATGACATTAGTTTTGCTTGTTGTCTGTATAGGGTCTCTCAAGTTCATTAGCTGCTGTTTTTGTTTGTTGGTGGGTTTGTGGACTACCACGATGCCAAGGGGTCTGAGTAGTCTGGCAGTCATTTCCGAGATGTCTTCGATGTAGGGGAGAGGGGCTAGGGTTTCTGGATGCGTTTTGTCTGTTTGTTTGGGTTTGTTGCTGAGAAATCTGTGGACTGTGTTCATTGGGTACCCGTTCTTTTTGAATACACTGTATAGGTGATATTCCTCTGCTCTGTGTAGTTGCTCTGTGCTGCAGTGTGTGGTGGCTCGTTTGTGGATGTTGGGGTGATTATTTCTGTAGTTCAATATTTGATCTATATGCGTTGTTTTCCTGTAGACCCTGGTTTGAAGTTCCCCATTGGCTGTTCGCTCTACTGTAACATCTAGGAATGGTAGTTTGTTTTTCCTCCTTTAGTGAAATTTATTTGTTCATGGAATGTGAACTTTACTAATATGGTGGGCATTTTTGGGCAAGCCAAACAGAGTCGTGGGTGGCAACCTTTTGGAACTAGTTTGCTGATGTGGCGTATGGAAAATGACAGTACACTTCAGGAAATATTTCCAAGGTTTTAACTCAGTAGCAGTGGAGAAATAGTGATAGATTTCCAATCTGAATAGTGTGTGATTTAAAAGAGAACCTGCAGGTGTACATGTCCTCATTTGCTTCTGCTCTTTTCCCTTGGAACAGGAGAGGTGATGGATTTAAGAAGTACTGCTGATGAAATCTTAGTGACTTGTTACAGTGCACCTTGCAGGTGCTACACATTGTTGTCATACTTCAGGTGTGGTGAAAGGATTGAATATTTTGGTGGTGATCGGGGTACCAATCAGGTGGACTGTTTTGGATGATATACCTGGAAGTAGATTGTGTTGAGTTTCTTGATTTTCTCTTGGACCTGCTGTTCTCGAGTCCAAAAGGTGTTCCTCTGGGAGATAAATGATCCAGTTCCATTGTTTTGTCAAGAAGGTATTTATGCAATGGTAATCTCTCTAATTTTCAGCTTGATATTTTTTATTAAGTTAATACAAAAAAATCTGGAATTAAGAGCTTAATGGTGATGATGAATCCAATGTTGAACCTCACAAAAAACCCACCTGGTTCACTAATATCCTTTTCGGGAGGGAAACTGCCATCCTTACCTGGTCTGGCCTGCATATGACTTCAGACCCACAGCAATGTGGTTGACTCTTAACTGCCCTCTAGGTAATCAGGGATGGCTATTAATGCTGGCCCAGTCAGTGACGCCCTCATCCTGTCAATTTTTTGGATAGTGTTAGTATTGTAATCAATGGTGTATTGTGATTGAAAAAAACATTGCAGTGAAACATCCAGGAAGTATGTCACTTAAGATCAAAGGTACACTACTAGCAAATCTCCAGCACATGAAGTTTTAGCTAGTAAATAACTGCTAACTACTTCACAGTTTTGCGCATGCATACATGTCTTGACCTCGATTCTCCTACAAATGGCAGCTGAAGGTCATACAGTTAAAGTTACAAAATCATTGGTTTAGGAGCAGTCAATCATACAATAATAGGTCAAGGAACATTTGGTTACTGAGCAGCTGGTCAAGGAACAATTACTTATGGACGACTTGTAAAATGATTTCAAAGAGACGTCCCTAGAGGATTCCTAACTACCAGTAACAGAGATCATAGAAGTGCTATGGTGTGGATGCCATTTGGATCATTGTGTATCCTGCACTAGCTTGTTAAATCAACACCAAGACCGAGCGAGGACCAGTGTTCAAATAGTTGCACTGAAGAATGCAGCGAAATGCTCTCATGAATGCTTCAATCATTTGAAGGGCAATAAAAACATCCAACCGACTCAATATATTTAAATGAGAAGTCTACATTGGGACTAAAAAATGCTAAGCTACCCCACAGAAGGGATGACAAATGTCCAAAGATTCAGGATACGGTCAAAAAGAATTTGCCTGATGGAATTTGCCGAGCATGATGGAAAGCAAATAAATAGCAGTTTCACAAGACAGCTATCCTCAGCCAAGGGAACTCATAATTAAAGGTGCTCCAGTTACTGCAATTAACGTAACTGGCTATTTCTCAGAGAAGATGACTTCCACAAAAGAAACGAAACAAAGAGCAGGTCCTCCAGCTTACAGAGATTTTCAGACTTTGCATTGCTGGCAACAAAATCAAAATCATAGTTTTTAACTTGGACACCTACCAGCCTTCCAAGTCTGAAGAGAGCATGTTTAGAAAGAATAGTGAAATCTTCAAGCCATCTAAAGTTGTGAAGTCAGAGACTTCTGTGGAGATGGGAGCTTAGTAAATGTAATTACATACTTAAATAAATAAATATTCATAATACAAGAGACGTTTATGGGAAGATGTTGTATAAGCGTTTGTAAGATTCAATGCTGAGAAGTACCTGAAGCAACACCCACTATCAAAATGCCATACAGATCTGGTGGCAAAACAGACTAAGATCTCAAAGGAATAAGATATCCATTTGTTTCTTCCTTAGTCATTGTAGCATTTCTATTACATCACTGTAAATTTGCATTTTGTTTAAAATAAGAGCCTGTTCTTGTTATAATACTAAGTTTTTTAGATAACACACTCACAATTTCTAGATCTAGTAATCAGTGACATTAAATGCACCATGTACTGTAGTTAACAATAGTACACACAGTCCAGAAAATAAGTTGAGCAATGATACAGATTGCAGATACAGCATGTTTGCTGATACATACATCATCTTGAAGGCTGCTTGCTCCTTATGGGAGAAAGTGTTCCACATATCCTACGGAGAGGCAGGCATTGCTACACTGGCATCACCCCCCCCATCTTTTCCTCCGCTACATCGATGACTGTATCGGCGCTGCCTCGTGCTCCTACAAGGAGGTTGAACAGTTCATCCACTTTACCAACACCTTCCACCCCAACCTCAAATTCACCTGGACAGTCTCAGACTCCTCCCTCCCCTTCCTAGACCTTTCTATTTCTATCTCGGGCGACCGAATCAACACGGACATTTACTATAAACTGACCGACTGCC
>NC_057735.1:30177687-30183993 GCF_004010195.1 Chiloscyllium plagiosum
AACTCAGCACCGCCTTCCTAACCTGCAATCTTCTTCCTGACCTCTCCGTCCCCACCCCACTCCGGCCTATCACCCTCACCTTGACCTCCTTCCACCTATCGCATTTCCAACGCCCGTCCCCCAAGTCCCTCCTCCCTACCTTTTATCTTAGCCTGCTGGACACACTTTCCTCATTCCTGAAGAAGGGCTTATGCCCGATTCTCCTGTTCCTTGGATGCTGCCTGACCTGCTGCGCTTTTCCAGCAACAGATTTTCAGCTGCTTGCTCCTTATCTCTAAGTAAGGCTCTTTAACTTCTTATGTACTGTGACATGGCGTGACTTACATCTGTACGTTGAGTATCAAATAGAACTGCCCAGTGCAGTGTTTAAGCCCGCTTTCTTCACATGTTTATTCTAGTCTGGTGTCTTGTCTCCTAAAGTCACGTATTAATTACATCATCATGATTTATATGGATTACATTATACACAGTAAACATGCTGAGAGGTGAGCTGTCCTTATCCACCTCTTTCCGTTGACATGTGTTGTCTGGAGTGAGTTCCTCCTCCTTTCAACAATTTAGACCAAAATAGATTCAGAGAACATGGGATTCAAACCTGCAGGCCTTGCTGTCGCTGCTTTTGTCTGCAGCCTGAGTGCATCTCCTGACAAAAGGTGCTAACTGCCTTTAAGTAAAAGAGGCTGAATGGTCAGACATCCAGGTTCCAGAAAAACAAATTAGCAACCAATAATGTGCTGCCAGATCAATTTTATGCCGACAAGAACAAGCAAGTACAGCATATTCATTTGCTTTTGGACACAATTGAGTATTTCAAGCAGCTACTCCTCTAATTATGTTACAAATGTGTTAACCATAGTACATTGAAAATTGCTAGATAACTGTGACCTTCAATTAAGTTATACAATGTTAAATATCTCAATCTTCACCAACTGTATTTGGACTTTTTGCCAAAATAACTTCTAGTGTGCTTTTATAAGTCAGCATTCTGAAAATACTGAATGATATTCATTGTAAATTATAGTGTATGTTTGAATAATTGCAAAATGGTAATATTAAAAATCATAATGCTGTACAGAACATAAAGGAAACAAAAAACAAATTACTGTATATGGAAGTTTTAAAAATTCATTATCTTCCCCAGAACACCTTTCCCTTGGACTGCAAGGAATAAAAAAGGTTTTTCAAGATGCGAAAACTTCAACAGTTTTTGAAACTTAATGAAGACATTTTGTTCTGATGCATTTTGCCACTTTTGGAGAAACATAGTTATCATTGTGTAATTCTTAATAGACAGGATGAATCTTAATGAGCTATGTATGAATTGTGCTGACTTGAGTCAAAGTTATAACTGAGCATTTTTAGTTCACATTATAAAGTATGATATGAAAAATAAGGCATTTACATACTTTGTTAGAAGTCTTTTTTCCATATTTTTAAATAAGGTGTAAACTGCTTTACATGCCCATTGCTATCAGCACAGTGCAGTGTGTGCTTTAAACACGGCAAAGTAATGAATTATGTACAAATGAGACAAAGAGTAAAAAAAAGTGCAGTAATAGTTCACGTCTTGTTTTGCTCATGTTTTTCACAAGTGTTATGGGTATATTTACTTCTGTTCTTCCAACAGAATGTATCTCCCCTTCAAAAAATTTGTCTTTTGCATCAATTTTAGTAGGACTAATAGTTTAATCATCATTGTTTCTTTTCATTTTCCAAGGCTATGGTCAGCAGACCAAAACAAACATAGTTGGATTCTACCCATTTGGTCCATCAGAACTAAAGCCAAACAGTACAGGAGATAGTGAAAGTTAGTCCTGAATTGCGAAAACAACCAAGGTTTTGCTGTCACTAACATGACGGTCTTAGTTTTAATGAGCTCCTAGCAGTTGTTGGAGTTACGAATGGCAGAGACAGAGGGTAAGGGTTTAGGGTGATGGTTTGCCTTATGCATTCACTCAAGTTTAATTTCGCACTCCAGCAATAAAATTCTACCTATATCAAATTCAGTCAAATACAAGCACAGTCTTACTACTTAATGTTTGCGAGTTTTAAACCAAATGCAGTCAGAAAATTTTAATCCAGAAGGGTCTTTTATCAATATTGTTTGTTTTCTTATCAACAACAAAAATAGATCAGTACATTGTATTGTAAAACAAGTGTGTGGTTGAGGTTGTAATATGCTGCATGTGTAGAATGTGGTTTTGAGTCAAAAAGTGTGGTGTTGGAAAATCACAGCCAGTCAGGCAGCATCCAAGGAGCAGGAGGGTCGACATTTCGAGTATAAGCTCTTCATCAGAAATGATTCCTCATGAAGAGCATATGCTCGAAATGATGACTCTCCTGCTCCTAAGATGCTGCCTGATCGGTTATGCTTTTCCAGCACCACATTTTTGACTCTGATCTCCAGCATCTGCGATCCTCACTTTCTCCTAGAATGTGGTTTTGTCAATGTTACAAGGCTCAGTCAAGCCATCGTGGCTTAATTTGAGTAAGGCCCAGGCACCATTGGCAGGGAAAGTGTGAGAAAAGAGTGAACGACAGATTAACCTACCTGTTCATAACATGCAACATTCCGAATTGATGGTTTACAGGTTCATGGTGATGGAGGTGTGGTAGTGAGGTTATTTTTATTACACTTTTCAGCTAAGTACTGAGCTTGAGAAGAATGATCAACTTGATGAGAATATCCAGAACAGATTAAGATTCTGCACAACATAATTACAGGATGCGTACACGTTTTGGTTAAAGAATATTTCAATATTCAAGTATGATTATAACCTACCTAAGAACATCTGCAGTGAAACAGATTGGCAGAAAGGTTAAACATCAGTTTGGTTTAATATTTTAAATGCTTTTAATGCAGCAGCTGCAGCACTAAAGTAGCGAGTGTTTCAGAGGTTCAGAAAACCTGCAGAGGTCGAGCCTAAGGTTCATCTTCTTTCAAAGCCAAGCTATCCATATATATTGTAAGGTTTCCAAGAAATATGTCTATGTTTCAAGTTCAGTTAGTTGCTATATGACCTTCACTTTTAATACAAGAGGAGATTTCAATTTGTTTGGATTGTTGCATGCTCTAAAATAATGGTAGTCATATGTCATCTTCCTTCACTGTGAGAGTTGTACCCCTGTGCATTTGAACAATTTTATGTAATTATCCTGGTTTGTTCTCTCCTATATGTTGTTCCTTGTGCCCTTTTATTTTCTCTATACAATCATTGTGGATTTACCTTGCATTTATTGGTCTGCATCTGTCCATTGAGTGCCTCAGTCTCTGTTTTCATTTTGTTGCTCTCCATTCTGTTCCATTCCAATCTTCTAAAGCACACACTCTCTTGTTATCTTTTAACTTTCTGAGGAAGAATGCACACAGTGATGAAAACCAAAGCTGTCTAGTTCTGCTTTTGAAAATGCCTGTTAACAAAGAAAGTTAAATGTGCTACATGCCATTGTAATGAGCTGCCTCCAGCTCTAACACCAGAATTGATAGCGCCCTTGTTCAGGTCAAGCTGTGAGATGAGACATTATTAGATCATATGTAATTTTTGGATAGTTATTGCAAACTTTTATGGACTACACAAAACAAATACACAGTATGGAGATAAAGGACTAATTTAGGGTGGTTTCAGGACATAAAGGCTATACCCAAAACAGATGTTAGTCATTTTGGATATATTAGACCAACAGGTTAGAGCTTTATGCTTCATTAACTCAGTGCAATTTGTGCCCAAAAGTTTGTTCATTGTGAAATATCTTTATTCAATTACCACTCAGTCTCATTGGTTTATTACCTAACAATCTTTAGTTATTTCATCAATGACCCTCCCTCTATCATGAAGATCAGACCAAAGATGTTCACTGATAATTAAAATGTTAAGCCCTATTCAGGACAACTTATGCTGTAGCCGTTCATGTCTAGATACAACAAGACCTGGAAGTCATCCAGGCTTGGGCTGATAAGTGACGGGTAACATTCATGTCACACAAGTGTCAGGCTTTGACTATATCCAGTAAGAGACAGCCAAACCATTAACCCTTGACTTCGATAGCTTTCCCATCACTGATTTCTCTGCTATCAACGTCATGGGAATCGCCCAGAACTGCATTGAATCAGCCATATAAATGCTGAGCAAATCAGAACTAGAAATTCTGGCTGTCTCCCCATTGCTTGTACATCATCTGCAAGGAATGAGTCAGAAATGTGATGGAAAGTTGCCCAGATGGTGTAACTCCAACAATGCTCACAATGCTTGTCACTATCCAGAACAAAACAGCTGATTTGATTGGCACCCCATCCGCCACCTTTACCATTCATTTTCTTCACCACCAAAGTACATTGGCAGCAGTCTAACAACAAGATGCATGACAGTAACTCACCAGGGCTCCTCTAAGAGCACCTTTCAAATCCACCATCTCCACCCCTAGAAAGTCAAAAGCAACAGATGCATAAGAACATCACCAGCTTACCCTTGAAGTCACACAGCATTTTGACTTGGAACTATACAGCCATTCCTTCACTGTTGCAAGGTCAATGTCATGGAAATCTATTGCTAATGGCTCTGTGGGTGTCCTTACACTTCAAGGATTGCAGTGGTTCAAAAAGGTAGTTTGCCACCACCACGGGCTGCACAATTAATGAAGTACAATAAATGCTGGCCTAACCATTCATGCCCACCTCATGAGCAAAGTTCTTTAAAAATGCCTTGAATTAATTCAATCTGGCAATGTTTTGAAATATAGCATTTAAAATAAAAGGAGTTTAAGACATTTCCATAGTACAGTACAGAACGGTAACTTAAGTAGATTTTAAAAATAATTTTACAGGATGTGAGCATCTCTGGTTAGGTAGACATTTGTTGCACATTCCTAATTCTCACCTGGAAAGTTATAGTTAGCTACTTTCTGGACCCATTGCGTTCCATCTGCTACAGATACCTTCATAGTTCTGTTAGGAAGGGAGTTAAAGGTCTTTGACCTGCAACAGTGAAGCAATGATGGTATGGTGCCAAATGAATGCTGTGCAAATTTGGGAACCTGTATGTTATTATGTTCCCAATTATCTGCTACCCTTGTCTTTCCAGATGATAGAAATTGTGAGTTTTGAAGGTGCTTTTGAAGGAGACTTGTAGTGTTAATTTAAATCTCATGAGTAACCTGATTTCAAAAAGTCTGAAAATCCTGCCCCAACAAAAACTTATTCCGCAGATTTACTGCACCTTTACAAATGAAACTCCAGTACAGAGAGCAACGGTTTGCAGACATTACAAAATGTGGAAAATAATAAATACCTGGAGGATTGATATAGATTTTAGGTTGGGTAGAATGGTAAAATGAACAGAAGCAGAACTGATATGTAGAAGTATGATGCAATATAATCTGGGAGGACTGTGGAAAGACAGCATATGGGAATAGCACAATTTGAAAGGTGCAAAGATTTGGATATCCGTAGAGAAAAGTATTTAAAGATTGCAGAACCAATTGACAAGATTGTAAGAGGTTCAAAAAAGTATATGGTTTCCTTACGTTCACAGGATTAGAATAAAAAGTAGGGAGATCATGTTAGAATTTTATAAATCCCTTTTTTGGCCTTGTCTGGGATATTGTAGACAATTCTGTACACTACATTTAAGGGAAGGTGTAAAAGACTTAGGGCATTTTTAAAAAATCTTAAATAAACTAGTAGTTGTGGAAAGAAGTTGATTTTAACATGTTAGTGAGTTAGCTAAAAGGTCAAGGATCTAACTGATTCCCTTGTAACTTTTCAATTGCCTTGAATTCACTACTGCAAGTGCAAATAACAATGAGGTAATAGGGTCACACATTGAGAAAACATATACAAGCACCAACATAGAAGGGCTTACAAGAACATAAGAAGTAGGAGCAGGAGTAGGCCATCTGGCCCATCGACCCTGCTCTGCCATTCAATAAGATCATGGCTGACCTTTTTGTGGACTCAGCTCCACTGGTCTTCCAACTCACTATAACCCTTAATTTCTTACTGAGCAA
The DNA here is from genome assembly GCF_004010195.1 of Chiloscyllium plagiosum. NCBI lineage: Eukaryota > Metazoa > Chordata > Chondrichthyes > Orectolobiformes > Hemiscylliidae > Chiloscyllium > Chiloscyllium plagiosum. The sequence continues at coordinate 30,183,691 of NC_057735.1, forward strand.
AAATTTCTTTACCTTTGCCTTAGGTAATAGCTGAAAATGTGTCACTGGAAAAGCGCAGCAGGTCAGGCAGCATCCAAGGAGCAGGAGAATTGATGTTTTGGGATTGAGCCCTTCTTCAGGAATGAGGAAAGTGTGTCCAGCAGGCTAAGATAAAAGGTATGGAGGAGGGACTTGGGGGAGAGGCGTTGGAAATGCGATAGGTGGAAGGAGGTTAAGGTGAGGGTGATAGGACGGAGTGGGGGTGGGGGCAGAGAGGTCAGGAAGAAGATTGCAGGTTAGGAAGATGGTGCTGAGTTCGAGGGT
>NC_057735.1:30184392-30205924 GCF_004010195.1 Chiloscyllium plagiosum
AACCTCCTTTCACCTATCGCATTTCCAACGCCCCTCCCCCAAGTCCCTCCTCCATACCTTTTATCTTAGCCTGCTGGACACACTTTCCTCATTCCTGAAGAAGGGCTCATGCCCGAAACGTCGATTCTCCTGCTCCTTGGATGCTGCCTGACTTGCTGCGCTTTTCCATCGACACATTTTCAGCTCTGATCTCCAGCATCTGCAGGCTTCACTTTCTCCTTAGGTAATAGAGCCAGTGTAAGTATGATGGACCAAATGGCCATCGCCTGCACCACACTGTTCTGTGACTCAGCAGAACTCAGGTCTTGATCTTTATCATTGGCTTCTTTGTGAACAAATAATGTAGGTGGAACTCATAATTGAAGGTTTAATGAATTGTAGGTTAAAGGAATTGGGAAACCCATATTTCCCTCAGAAATTGCATGTACCAAACTGCATTTCCATAATTCCAGTTTTGACAAATTATATTTGACCATCCACTGATCTTGCCAGACCTCTTAGTATTCAACCTTTTTCTGTTTTTATCACATTATTCTATTCCACTGCTGCAGAAGCAACCTTTCAAAAATATGTTTTCTGAAAGTCTGTCCATTTCATGGTATCAGGTTGTAATGCTTCCCAAACTCGGACTTTGATACCCCAGACAATGTCTGTTTTTTGCAACAGCTTATACACTTTCGATCGAATCAGCCAGACTATGAAAATAATTCTTAGTTGCATATTTTAACATAAGTCATGATTTGCTTTCAGTTACTTGTTGAACTTCATTATTTATGGGATCACATATTGGCCGTGTGTCCTTTTACCCTGTGGACAAGTTTTTTCTCAGGGAAGTCCCCATACATTGCAGGATGTGTGGAATTATTCTTCAATCAACAGACTGTATTACATATCAAATTATTTCTGCTAATTATCATTATTTAGCATTTAGAGCATTCACAGTTATTACATTTAAATTTACTTTTGCTTATATCAAAAATTTAATAAGTAGCATTATTAGGTATGAAGGTCCAAGAACAGTTTCAAAAGACTTTGGGGATCACGATTTTTAGAACTTTGTTTATAACCTTCCAACCTGCTGGCATGGAAATGTTAAAGGAAAGATTGAACCTCAGCTACTTCTTCAAATACATAGGGGAGCTTTGCCAACTCCAAACACTGAATTCAATTATTATTTCCAGTCATACATACTGACTTTGACTAGGCATTAGCAGAAAATCAGTGGGTATTTTGTTTACATTTGTTCAATAAACTGAGCAGAGTTTTATTATTTGGGCTTGTTCTAGCACTTTTCTTAAGTGAACAGTTTAATGTTATCTTCTATATGCAGACCGCGACTTCTACAAAGTAAATGTTTTGTTTAATATTCTCTGCCACATGGAGTTAGTGCAGTTCTGGTATAACAATTATTCTTTATCACAGTGAATTGTACACTTGGGAACAAATGAATTGGCTACCCACATCACCACCTCTCAATCTGGACAGTGAAAGATATTATGAGATTACAACAAGTAATGTAGTGTCTACTTCACAGAAATAGTCTTTCCAACTGGTCTACCCAGGCACATATATTGCAGGTGAACTTTCTCCCACCCCTCTAATAAATAAAGCTCAAAATCTGACTTCTGCTGAATCACAGATCTGTTACGGTGCAGTAGAAGCCAATTAAGCCCATCATGCCTGCACTGGTTTTATGAGCTAGTGCCAATCTCCTGCCCTTTCCTTATATCCCTTCACACCTTTTCGATCCAAATAATCATTCAATGCTGTCTTGAATATTTCAATTAAACCTGCCTCTGCCACATTTCTGGCCAGTGCATGTCATACACAAACTACTCGCTGTCTGAAAAAGATTTTTTTTCTCATATCACCCTTGCTTCCTTTGCACATCTCATTAAATCTAGACCCTCTTATTCTTTTTTCTCCTTTTCTCCCCCTTTTTATGACGTTAAATGAAAGGGTTCTTTTGCAGTTCACTGTTAACTTAGTTTGAAAATTTTGAAATTGTTGAATTTGGCACATTGCAGATGTTGTAATTGTCTCTTTGCTCTCCCTACCTCAACATTTGCATGTGGTTTGAATTGCTATAATCATGTCCCTGGATCAAAACACTGCGGTATGATGATACAGGAGAGAAGAAAGTTAATGTTGTTATCCAACATTCCTGGTAATCTTTCTCTGTTCCATTTCTAAGGCCTTTCCATCTCTCCAGTTGAGGATTAGGTGATGATGTATAAAATTTTCACCTGATCTATTTTGGACTTTACCAAGGCCTTCAACAAGGTTCTGCATGGTAGACTGATCAGTAACATTAGAACACATGGGACCCAGGGACAGCTCGCCAATAAGATACAAAATTGGCTTCATGGTAGGAGACAGAGGGTGGTGGTGGAGGATTGTTTCTCAGACTGCAGACCTGTGACCAATGGTGTGCTGCAGGGATCATTGCTGGGTCCACCGTTGTTTATCATTTATATAAATGATTTGGATGAGAATATAGTTACTACGTTTTTGGAAATTGATGGTATAGTGAACATTGAGGAAGGTTATCTAAGGATACAATGGGATCTTGATCAGCTGGGCTACTGGGCCAAGGAATAGCTAATGGAATTTAATTTAGATCAATGTGAGGTATTGTATTTTGGTCAGACAAACCAGGGTAGGACTTACACAGTTAATAGTAGGAGTGTTGTTGAACAGAGAGACATAGAGGTTCATGTACATAGTTCCTTGAAAGTGGCAACACATGTAGACAGGGTGGTGAAGTAGGTGTTTGACAAGCATACTTTCATTGGTCAGTATATTGAGTATAAGATTAGGGCGTCATATTGCAGCTGTACAGGATGTTGGTGAGGTCACTTTTGGAATACTGTGTATGATTCTGGTCGTCCTGCTATAAGAAGAATATTATTAACTTGGAATGTGTGCAGAAAAGATTTATAAAGATGTTACCAGGATTGGAGGGTTTGAGTCACAAGGAGTGGCTGGACAGGCTGGGAGTTTTTTTTTGCTGGAGCATAGGAGATTGAGGGGTGACCCTTTGGAGATTTATAAAATTATGAGGGGCATGCATAAGGTGAATAGCAAAGGTCTTTTCTGTATGGGGAGGGGAGTTCAAAACTAGAGGGTGTGATTTTAAGCTGAGAGGGAAAAGAATTAAAAAGGACCTGTGGGGCAGCTTTTTCACTTAAGTGTTCATATATAGAATTAATAGCCAGAGAAATTGATAGATGTCAGTCCAGTTACAACATTTAAAAGATATTTGGACAGATGGATGAAAAGAAAAGATTTAGAAGGATATGTTGCAAACAGGGGCAAATGGAACTAGTTTAGTATGGGAAACCTGGTCAGCATGGAATAGTTAGACTGACAGATCTGTTTTCATGCTGTATGAGTCTATGACTCTAAGTATTGTCCCTCATAATCTATATTTCACCACCGCATCTGGATTGTCCTACCACTTTTTAAAGATTAGTGCATAATAACATCTCTGCCTATTCAAACTTTCCATATTTGTGCTGCCAAGATGCATTTATTCACATTTCTTCACACTGTTTGCTTTGCCCATTTTATCATTCTGTTTATTACTACACTAACTTCATTACTATCTCTTACTTTGTGAAGTTTTGTATGTTTTACAAACTTTATGCTGTTGTTCCCTTTGCCTGAGTCAAGATAATCTCTACAACTTGTAATAAATACTGAATCTATAATGGATTCTTGGGTAACACCATTGCAAAATCAATTTCTCATCTGGAAAATCCATTCACAACCATACTTTGCCAAGTTTACCTGTGCCAATTTGCTTTCCAAACCATAATTTTGGTTCCTAAATCCATGGACTTAAATCAACTTATTACATCACCTATGCAACATTTCATCATATGCCTTCCAACATTCCATACAGGAAATACCTAATGTGTTGTCCTTATTATTATTCTCCATTACCTTATCAAAGAACTAAATTAAATTATACAGGCAGTCTCTGCCTTTAACAATATGAAAGCTTACGTTTGAATGAAATGTTTATCTACTAGTTTAAAATAGGTGAATGAATGTGTCAGTTGACGACTATGCATGAAAACATAAGATCAATAATATATCATTTGGCCTATTGAGTTTCTACCACGATTTTAATGACTTGCTGCATCTCTATCTTTTTAATTCTAATTCACTAACTTTTTACCAATGCCTCATACACTTTCTTCATTGTTATGGACTAGGCCAGAGCACTCAAAACATTCTAAAGCAGGTAGCCCCAGACCATAACTTTGCAATTTGTTTCGGTAAGTGTACAGTAAAACTTACACAGAGTAAGATAGCTAGGTTGACTACTATATTTTAAAATCGACAAAAATTTGTTCATGAAATTACACAGTGAAACACAAAGAATAGAATAAAGAACCCCTACAGAAACCAACCTACCCAACTACTTAAATACGCTGTTCTGAATATACACAACAGTCCCAATAAGCAAACTCCCTTTCAAAACCAGTATAAATGGAACACATGCTTACAGGTTGAAGTTGAAGGGCAGAAAAGAGAGATAGAGTTTCCACACAGCTTCCTGTTGAACTTCCCAGTTCAAGACTGACTAAAAACTGCTCAGCCCAGCTAAAAAGCTGACCACTCCCCTTTCATTATACAGGTCAATTCTAAAACATGACTACTTTGGCCTGAAGTCTCATCTTTACATGTAAACAAAAGGCCTCTTAAAATCCTTTTCATCTCTGTACCAAACCAGACTGATCGGAGCCTGGCCTGGTTTATTGCCCCTCTGAAAAAAATTAAGGACAGTCTCTCCTTCAGCCAAAGAACAGCTTTTAGAAAAAAAAAGGGACTAGCTTTGTGACACTCACAAATAAACGTCTATTCCACTTCAACAGTTCAAATGATTCTGTGGTCATCTGGGACAGTGTGCAGCATACTATAACAATGCTTTGTCTTTTTCTGACAGATTTTCTCTTTAGGCTACTCAGTTATAAATTTATTACGATTTATTCCTTGTGTTGAATTCCTTTGTGAGATGAAATAATTATTCTTTATAATCCTGAATATATAAATGTTATATATATAATTCTTATATATGCATATTCTTAATAAGTTTTGTGATTTTTATACTGATACTGAACATTTATTAAAACTCATATTACTGGAAATTAATTTGTATTCACTTCATTTTCCATCAAAATGAAAATTGAATGCAAATATTAATCACAGCCAGAAACTAAGATGTGAAATTAAATATCTAAGCTTTCTATTTAGTTATCTAAGATTACACAACCTGCAATGCAGAAATTAAATAGTGAACACGTGTTATGTGAAAAGGTTGATACGTAGTTTCGTAGAGACTAACTAGACAATAACAAAGTTATTGAATTGGTATAGTATCTTAGATGTCCTTTATACTTGGAAAATTTGTAATTGCTGTAACAGGAGCACATGTAGCAATCCTGAGCACACAGCAAGATCCTACAAATCACAACTAGCCAAATACTTAGTCATATTTCATTTTTTAATAATGTATTTTGAGGAATGAGTGTTGGCCATGGTATCTGGAGAAACTTTGTTCTATTTTTAAAATGTGTCAATTTCATTAAGAGTTATATACCTTGGAGGTAAGTACGTTTAATGTGTATTTAACTGATTTATGCAAAATTAAGACAAATCACAGCTGCTCAATAAAAAATACACAAACTGTGATTTTAGATTGTTAGCGATAGAATTAAATGATTTAATGTTGTAATATAATTTGCTAAATTGTTCTGTTCACACCAAAGGTGCAGATAACGTTATGAGAACAAAATTTCATTAAACTGTCATGAAACTTCTATTCAATGATGCATGATTACCCATTGTTTTAGTGGTAGGCAGAAAGCGCTACCCATGTCTGAAAGCAGCAGATTTACCAAGATATTCCTTATCTATGAGGCAATTAGCTCTGGCTTTGTTAAGGTGCAGGTAGAAGGCATTCAATCTGTCACATCAGCATTGACTCTCTGAATGAGCATTACGAGTTTATGTTATCTTCCTATCTTTTCTCCATAATCGTGACCATTATTTCTATTCAAATTGCATCTTCTTCCATCACAGTACTGATGTATTCCAGGTCGTAACTCTTCACTGTTTGAGAAATTTATTTATACTATATGATAGATAATTGCAAACAGTCTTTTTTATTTTGTTCAAGTTCTACAATTAGCCGATGATCAACATCAAAAGGTTCAGTGGTAAGAATATCCTTAATTTTGTTCAATGGCTTTAAAAAACATTAATTCAGTCCATATAAGCAACACCAAAGTTACTAAACTTTAGCAATCTCATCCATAACTAGTCTGTAATGAAATAATATTGAATCAGAAGCTCAGCCAAATCCTTCCTTGATACTTAAAAAAGAAAAGTAACTTATAGTAGCTCAGTGGGGGTGACAGATAGAAACTGCCAGAGCCCAAGCGTGGAAATGGAATATCAGTTATGGTATAAAATCCATTTTGTGTATAAACAGTAACAGACTGCAAAAGAGCACAGGTCCTGTCGCACTATCTCAGATCCTTATGCTTGACAAGTTATACCATGCAACTTCACCTCCCCAACTGTCCATCCCCAAATCTCTCCCCCACTTTCATCTGGAAGTCAAACAAACATTAGGAGAAAAAAAGCTGGTAAAAATCCAAGGTAGAAAATCTGTAAAATTCCTCTCTAACCCCATTAGGTGGTCCAACTAGGCCAGAAGAATGCATGTGTTCTGACTGATTTTATTGTTTTTGCTTAAGTTGATTGTTGCCCTTGTCAGGAACAAGCTCAACTTCTCTTGATGGAATTATGTAGAAGCACATTTTCCAAATATTTATTATTGTCAAAAGTCATAGAGGTAAATTAAATTAAAACAAAGCCTTCCAAATTAGTAAAGCATGATTGCATCCAACAACAAAACAGCAACAATTTTATGACTAGCTAGCTCCTTTCTTATATTTACAATCTTCCTCAGGGCTGGGTGTTGGATTATTGTGCAAAACAAGCTGCTTTGTGGTGGGATTCATTTCCAATAAAAAAAACCTGCACTTTTTGTCACTTCCATCAGTTTTGGTTGTAAATAAAGCAAACTGAACTGAGTCCAAGATGTGGGACAGCACACGTCATTAGAACATTCTGTGAGAAACACCATCAAAAATGCTTTAAAGCTATAAATAGAATAAGATATGCATCTGTTGGTGAAGAAATCCCACTTGTGAAATCGTATTTGTTTGCTGCATTCTTCTTAACAATGCAAGAGGATCTGAAACATCAGAAAGTGCCAGGATAGTAAATATTACAGCTTTTATCAGGTCTGTTCAGGTTTCCATTCAACCTTTTCCAGTGTAGAGTTTATACTCTCTTAGTGAATTCAAACGGAAGGGCCAATGCCTTTCTTGTAATTGTGAGCAAATTACCTTAAATTTAGAGGTCTTGTTTTCAATCATCTGTTATAATTTCACTGGATAGGTTCATTTACCATTATTTCTCTCATATTTCTGCTGATCTTTGACTGAAATGCAGTACACATTCTAGGTGACATTGCTGAAATTCTCATCTGTGAATTAACTGTGACTATTGTGATGACAGACTGTAGATGAGACAAGCGTGTACCTTTTAAGACTGTTATATGACAAAACCACATGATATATACTGCAGTGTCTTTCTGTGTCTGCAGAAATATCAACGAGCACAGAATCCAGGCTTGTGAATAGTGTTGTAATTAATTTTCAAAATCTATGTTTCTCCATATTATTGTATTATTGTTACTTGGGCTAATATTGACAAGAAATCACAAATAACATCATGGTGGCTACATATAGGTACTAGAAAGCAGTGACAGCAAGTATATACTAAAACTAGGTGTCAGAAAGTGGTTAGATGTGACAGCTAGTTAGTGTCTACAATTAGAAGCTAAAGATGGAAAGGGCAACTGCAGCATAGCAATTGTAAACAGCCTTTTTTTCCTCAACAGTCATCTGTCAATCTGAGTTTAGATTAGATTAGATTCTCTACAGTGTGGAAACAGGCTCTTCAGCCCAACAAGTCCACACCACCCCTCCCTACCCTATATTTACTCCTAAATAACGCACCTAACACTGTGGGCAATTTAGCCTGGCCAATTCACCTGACCTGCACATCTTTGGATTGTGGGAGGAAATAGGAGCACCCGGAGGAATCCCACGCAGACACGGGGAGAATGTGCAAACTCCACACAGACAGGTGGGAATCGAACCCAGGTTCCTGTTGCTGTGAGGCAGCAGTGCTAACCACTGAGCCACCTCCATGGGGTGGGGTTTAGGGGTGAAGTTACAACTACAATCAAAATTAAAGATTTGTACTGAAGCACAATGTGCACTCAGTGCCTTGCTTTTAAAAAGCTGCTGCTCCAATATAAATGAAACCATTGTTTTAAATTGTCCTGGAAATGAAAGCTCCAAAACATTCCTTAATGAAAATATAGATATAAAACAAAAACAACTATTTTTTATAGGCTTACTGATATTTTGACATTAGTTGATACCTTTTTTTTTCAATTTGTGTGTCAATGATAATAATGCACACATGATGTCTTCACTCATTTTTTGGTATGATTATCACCTTCAGGATAAACCTGGTACTAAGTCTACAACTGTTAGACTGCTACCATTGCTTCAAACCTTAGTCCATATTCTCATAATACAACAAATGCATATTCCTTTGAGTTGGTTAGAGATGCTTTCTGGAGGATTTGATAGATCTGAATGCAATGACCAGTTTTATAAGTCATTCAGCTAATGTGACTTCAATGAAATCACAATCCATACATTTATTTATATTGACATCTTTCAAATTATCCAATTATTTCACTTGGCTTTTGATTTTATGATTTTATATTTTGAAATAGACTCCATCTTTGAGTTGATTTTCCAAAATCTGAAGAACTTTGGACAATTGTGGCCATTTCCAGAATTACCGATAGACTTTAATCATCTTAATATTTCGGTGCTTTAAAAAAAGTAGTTATGATGTGGAAGTGCTGGTGTTGGACTGGGGTGGACACAGTTAAAAATCACACAACACCAGGTTATAATCCAAGTAGCTGATAAAGGAGCAGTGCTCCAAAAGCTAGTACTTCTAAGTAAACCTGTTGGACTATAACCTGGTTTTGTGTGATTTTTAACTTTGTTCACCCCAATCCAACACCAGCTCCTCCACATGATGGAAATGTGGTGGAGACAAGTTTAACTGAGGCACTCAAAAGGGCATTGGATGATTATTTGGATAAAAATAATCTTCAAGGGTATGGGAAAAATGCAGGAGATTGGCATTAGGTCATGATGTGCATTTACCCAGAAGTGTGTGTAACTCTCTGTTCTGCTTTGTTAGTTATCTACTGATGCGTAAAGATTGATTTTTTTTCTTTAAGTGACTAAGTTTTGATAAAATGTCAATGGAATTCTAATCCATGGCTGTGCACTTGCTTTCCATTTTACTCTTTAAAATGCCCTTGTAAGAATCTGCATAACAATGTAGCAGTTTTCCGTGTTTTGGTGGCTTCTCTGCTTTTTAAATTATATGTTATCACCTACAAAACAGTTGTTGAAAGCAATTGTAGCAGGCCTAACATTTGTAGACTTGTAGTGTCTGGTTCTTCCTGAAGATGATAATAATTTAAAAAATGGGAGTGAAGGCATTATGTGTGTATTTTTTCCATTGTCTTACAAATTGGGAAAATAAAGGTGAAATGAACCAATTGGTAACCTTAGAAAAACAGGTTTTTTTTAGTTTTAAAGCTATATTTTCTTTCAGGAACATGTTGGTGCTTTCTTTTCAGGACCAATTAAAACTATTGTTACATTTACATTGGAGTTGTTTTATTTCTTAAACAAGGGCAGAGAGTCCACATAATGCTTCAGTAAAGTTGGTAACCTTTAATTTTTGTTATAGCTGTAACTTTTCACCTCTGAATTAAAACATGAGGTTCAAACATAGGCAAAATAGCTGAATACTAGAGGTGAGGTGAGAGTGACAGACCTTGACATCAAGGCTGCATTTGACCACGTCATCAAAAAGTCCGAGGAATCAATAGGAATTGGGAGCAAACTCTGCTAGTTGGAGTTGTACCTGGCACCACTTACAATTCCCAGTCACACAGTACAAGCAATGGGCTAAAACATTGCTCACTCTAATAAATTGTTTTTCATCTGGATTGATGTGGACGAAAAATAGGAAGTTTTTGAAAATTATTTCAATGCTTACCTGGTAGCCTGCTTTTTAGTTAAGTAATACAATGAAAGTACCTCAAATAAAAATGCTGTTCTTGGATCACACGTTCAGTCATTAATTGCAGCATCTGGATTAGTGGTGCTGGAAGAGCACAGCAGTTCAGGCAGCATCCAAGGAGCTTCGAAATCAATGTTTCGGGCAAAAGCCCAGTTCATTAGGAATTAATTGCAGCATGACCATGCTTGACGCAGCTTGTAGTTTTCAAATGCCTCAATTTATTACACTTGTTATTTATTTTGAACAATACATTACTTACAACTTAGTATAACTTGTATGATTTCTTATATAAATAATTCATCTGCTTGTTCAGAGATATCTCTTTCATTACAGAACATCATCAGTTAATATTTTTAATTCTCACAGAATGTCGCAATTAGGATCACCATGGAATAGGTGGAAGTCTCTTTAACTTGACTTTTTCTCATCAAAGTGTAATTTCATTGTATGCCAATCCTGAGAAAAATATAATAAATATGCAACATGAAGCAAACACAATTAGTGACAAAGTTCAAATATTGGAATAGATTCCAATATAAAAGCAAGATGGCAGGAGCTATGGTTTAAAATTCTTAGGATGCACCTGAGGTGTAAACTTTTAACCTGAGAGTGTGGTTGCTTAGATGATATCTTAGGTCATTAACAGTCGCAATTATTTCAGTTATCCTTTCAGTACATGATATTTGTCTACATCTTTTAAAACTTTATTGTCATTAGGTGCTTTTATTTCTTGTGGGTAGCTGGTTGAAATTCTGCATTCCAAAATCTATTCTTCCATTTGGGCTTTTGTGTTTCAGTGGTACTGTCCCAGCTCTGAGCCAGAAGCTTGGTTCAAATCCTAGAATTGTGTACTAACAGGTTGATTTTTTAAAAAAAATCTCCAGTTCTCCCTTCCACCACATACAGCTGCTTAAAATACAAACCTATTAATGTACTTCAATGGATCTGAGTTCAAAGTCTCTGAGCTTGGTAATTTCAGGTGCTGTTTTCCTTCTGCAGGATATCTCAACTTGCATTCTGCACCTCACTCTCACAGAACTTTACATCAAGCCAATTGGATTGGTTGGGATTTGAAATCTGTTTTTCTTTCTTTGCTCTCTCTGTGTATACACTTGTTGTTGTGCCCTGCTGATGTCCACCAGTGGTGTCTGCAATGCAGTTCCTTCCCTTTTTCTTTCACTTTGGGAAGGGGTTTTCATCTAACCTGTTCCACTTGCCTTGGAACAACACTGTCATCCAGTACATGTTCACCTTCTGCTGTACTTCTCTGTGGCTTTTGGACTAAATGAGGCTTCAACTTTACTTCTTTGTATGACCTCTGTGAGAACTCTCCTGATTCCCTTGTATATGTAGCCTAAAGATCTCTGTTAACCAGACCTGTCACCTTTTGTCAACTTCCCTGACACTTTCTTTCCTCCTTTTGTGGCTATCAGCCTAACTGCAGCCCTTTTAAATCCTTTGTATTCTGCCTTTCTGTCACTGCTAGTCTGTATTCAACCCTGATTCATTCTAATGTCTTTTCTTGAAATACCCCACCCTTCACAGGTTTTACTGCCACATGCAGAGTTTCTGAAACGCTCTTGGTTCCAGCCAGTGAGTCACCTTCACCTGGTTTTGTCCAGCTTGTCCCAACCTCTCTGGACTATCCATTTCTTTTTGGATATTTTGCTGCTAACAAGATGATTTCCTAACAAAATGCCCTGACATTGTTAACTTTGGAACAACCCCACTGACTGCTGCAAAAACCATCACAATTCACTCTGTAAGTAAACTTTAACAAGTGGCAGCTTCATTTTTTTCTCTCTCATTAAACACACATTTGAATTTTATTTGCTTTATGGAAGAAAATCAATCACTTTCCCCACCAGCATGGTTTGTGAGAACCAGGTGCTCAAAGAATGTTTTAAATAGAGATGACAATTGATGGTTTTGTTTTTCATTGACCACAAATTCCTGATAGCTGCCCTGGTTTACAGTCAAACTTGAGCTGATGGTGACCACACTTAATGCAGCAGACACTGATCTTGCAGCTGGAACTTCTGGTGAATGGTTGAACCAACTATTTCCTTTTATAGAGACTGGCTCCATGCCATGGACACACTTAGGGCAGTTTCCCACCTATATTCCATCAGAAAACCTTTTTGACAGTTCTACTTTCTCTGCCTGACTTTTCTCTCCAGCTTGTCTCTGCATTTTTACATTTGCCTTATCTCTCTCTGGTTTGTGCAAGTACCCAGACCCCAGTATACCTGAGTTTATGTGTGTGTGTTAACTTATTGTAGTCAGCCAGAATGTCTGCCAGTTTCCACCTTATTGCCCTCTGTTCCTCAACCTGGATAAGTGTGGAGTCTTTGAATTCCTCAAGGAGAATTACCTCATGAAGATTTCCATAAGTGACATCAATTTTAAGCTCCAAGACCCCCATCAGTAGAAAGCTGCTTAAGCTGTTCAGATTTCAGGTATCTCTCATCAGGTCATTTCTTGAATGTAGAGAATTTTTGCCTAGCCCTAACTGATTTGCACACTAAATAGTCATAATTGTTGCTTTTTATCTGGTCACATTCTTCTTCTGCAAAAGGCAGTCAACTTTGTGAACCCAACTACTCTTAAACAGCGGTAGTTATTGTAGGAGTGGCTATTTTAACTGTTGTGCTAACCATTTGAAAAAGGTGCCGACAACCTCCTCTTCAAACTTAACGATTAATTGGGAAAACTTGAAAACTTGAGCCCTTGGTCTGAGTGGGGATATTCCCTCACTACAGGTACCGTCACTGGGTACACAGTTAAAAGTAGAATGTGTCCATTTAAAAAAAGGACATGAAAGACAAATAAGGTTGAAAACTTTAGGGTGTCCTTAAAGCATAAGGTTTGAACTTACAACCACAGTTGTTTAGTTAATGTTTTGAATCACCAGCACTTGTAATTTTTTCAGGAGTTTTAAAAAGATCTCAGGGTTCTAAAGTATATTTTTAATCTGAATTATGACCAGACTTTTTTTTATCTTTTGAAGCAAAGAAAGATTTCTCTGTAGATTTCTATTCTGAAGTCAAATTAGTTTGTGATTCTGTTTTTGTGTATGTTTCCATGATTGAGTTCATGGAACTTCCAAGCTTGGTAATTCAGGTGATGTTTTCCTCTTTAACATGTGAATGTTTTCTAACAGAAGTAAATCAAACTAGGAGCTGAGGACATTTTCACACCTCCTGGGGAGGGTTCCTGGCTAGTTTCATTGCTTTTGGTTAGCATTTCAATTTCATCTAATTTCTCTGTTCCCTAATCCACATTAAACTTGGTCAGTTATGTTCAGATTGAGGCCATTTTAAGCCATATTTTTGGTTCCTTTTTAGAACCATTTGAGTTCATAAAAGACCCAAATATTAAGTTGATGATGGAATTCAAAAATCAGTAGTATGTTACATCATCATAGCAAAATAAACCAATATAGGAATTTTATGGTGTTGTGAATCCTCTCTGCAGCTGGCAAACCTGTTGTATTAGCATCATGGAGTCATCCAGCACGGAAGCAGACCATTCGGTCCAACCAGTCCATGCTGAACATAGTCTTAAACTAAACCAGTCCCACCTGCCTGCTGCTGGCCCATTACCCTCCAAACATTTCCTATTCACGTATCCATCCAAATATCTTTTAAATCTTGTAATTGTACTCACTTCCTTAGGAATCTATTCCACACTTGAACCACCCTCTGTGTAAAACATTTGCCTCAAGTCTTTTTTAACTCTCTTTAATTTCATCTGAAAAATGTGGCCCCCAGTCTTGAAATTCAGCATTTGAGGGAAAAGACAACTACCATCAACTCTATCTATACCTCTCATTATTTTATAAACTTCTATCAGGTCAACCTACTACTCTCCAGTGAAAAAGGTCCCAGCCTATCCAGCCTTTCTTTGTAACTCACTTTATAAATGTTAAATATAAGGGGGCTGCACATTCGTCAAGTCAAGTCAGGGAGGAATTAGAGATTGAATAATCTAAGAACAATTACAAATAACACTACTGCTATCAATTTTCTATTTCTGAATTTTTAAAATATATATATACACATTCAGAATTCATTTCTTAAGAAGAGATAATGCTTTTAATATAACAAAATCAGAAATAATGCATCCAAAATCAAATGCTTTAAAGTGAGGTTATATTATTTGGTGCAACAGACACCACAGGAACTCTGCCTTTGACTTTATAGCCTGTTCTAGGATAATTGGATTCTTTGTTCAAATAAATCTCATTATGTGACTAGGTCCAAATGTATTAATGATGTCTTTTTCAAAATTTCTATGATCACATCATACAAAAGTAGTTAAAAATCACACAACACCAGGTTATAGTCCAACAGGTTTAATTGGAGGCACTAGCTTTCGGAACGACGCTCCTTCATCCACCTGACGAAGGAGCGGCGCTCCGAAAGCTAGTGCTTCCAATTAAACCTATTGGACTATAACCTTGTGCTGTGATTTTTAACTTTGTATGCCCCAGTCCAACACTGGCATCTCCAAATCATGACTACAAAAGAATTGTATGTTTTCTGTACGTTGAATCCTACAGCATACAATGACTATCCACTATTGAAAATATTTGAAAACCTTCTCTGTTTTTAATCTGAAAGCAAAGCAGCTTTCATGGTTTCACAGCTGTAGAGAAAAGCAGAAAAATGAGGTGAGATCCATTAGAATTTAAATGAAGCAGTGAATACTGCTTTCCTGTGTGGGAGTCTGCGTGTGGGAGTATGTGCTGTTGGGTTTGTGACCTCAGTTTAATCAAAGAGGCTTGTGTCATGCATTTGTAGAACAAATATAAGGACTTATCTATAATTTACACAAATGTCTAGTACTCTCATATTCTCATATGGGCGATACTTTGCTTTGGACCTTATCAGTGGAAGTGTATAAAAAGGCAATTTGCTTTTTTTTTGTAGGAAGAGAAAGATATAAATTGGAATGTAGTACAGCATAAATGCTGACAGAAAGTAAAAACGTATTATAATGTAATTCAAAAACAAGGCTAAAATGTTAGAGAATGCAATGTTGGCCAATAATGTACATTTATTGCAGTAGTGTTGTGGGAGGGAGAGTTTGAAAAGTAACCTTGTAGGTAATTACATTTAATAATTGTTGGAAGTTCCATCAAGCTTATCTTAATTGACTGTTTCTTCTATCAAAACACCATCACTTCCAGTTTCTTCTCACAGTGACAGCCTCCAAGTTTATACTTTTCTTCTTTCTGAGTCAGGTCTACACAGGGATGCCAACAACTTTGATTTTAAAAGCAAGATTTTTTCTGTTCTCTCTAAAATGCCAACCCTCAGCAAAAACACCATATAAAACTTGCTACAAAATGATGTTCTTCCCTCCTCATTATTCTGACTAATATTTAACATAAATTGTTCACAATCAACAGAAGTGTTCGGATTATGTTATTTTTGTAATATGATACATTTTGTTATGACCAAATGAAGAGAGGTCACCAATTCCTTATTTTCAATCTCTTTGTTGGCTGCAACGAAAATCTATGTTCTTTTAGATATGAGGCAATACCCCATCTAAGAAAAATATAGATACACAATGTCTACTGTGACGGTAAGGTGCCAATCTCAAATTATCTTGAATAAAACAAAGGACAGTTTTATTATCTGCTAATCTTGAGAAAATTAATGGAGAGACAACATCAAACATACATGCGCACAGACTGCAAGTTAGGAGGGATAGGTTCCATACAAAAGGTGGAGGAAAGCAATGTACAGTTTCCAGTACTTAGCATAACCAGAACATGAACCATTCTAACCTGAGAGCATTGGTTGTTTAATTGATGCCTGTGTCCTCAATAGAAGCAGTTGTCATTTGAGTTGTCATTGTTCTTTCTGATGTTCCTTTTTAATTAGTTTTGTTACAGGGCATCATTCCTTCTTGAGACAACAAAGAAGAGAGTTTTGTTTTCCCCATATCTGCAGTCTCAAATTCATCTCTCCTATTCTGCCAAAAGCAGTCCCATGAAATACAAGCTATTTTGTGTATTTAATAAGACCATAAGAAATAGGAGTGGAAGTAAGGCCATCCAGCCCATCAGGTCCACTCCACCATTCAATCATAGCTGATGGGCATTTCAATGCCACTTACCTGCACTCTCCTCGTAGCCCTTAATTGTTGCGAGATCAAGAATTTATCAATCTCTGCCTTGAAGATGTTTATCATCCTGGCATTCACTGCGCTCCGTGGCAATGAATTTCATGGGCCCACCACTCTCTGGTTGAAGAAATGTCTCCTCATTTCCATTGTAAACCGATCCCCTTTAATTCTAAGGCTGCGCCCACTGGTCCTAGTATCCCCATCTAACGGAAACAAATTCCCAGCATCCACCTTTTCTATGCCATACATTATTTTGTAAGTTTCTATTAGATCTCCCCTCAGCCTTCCAAACTCTAATGAATACAATCCCACCATCCTCAGCCATTCATCGTATGTTAGGCTTACCATTCCAGGGATCATCCGTGTGAATCTCCACTGGACACGGTCCAGTGCAAAAGTATGTCCTTCCTGAGGTATGGGGCTCAGAACTGGATACAGTATTCTAAAGGGGCCTAATTAGAGCTTTATAAAGTCTCAATAGCACATTGCTGCTTTTACATTCCAACCCTCTTGAGATAAATGACAACATTACATTTGCTTTCTTAACCAAGCAAGTCAGCCTTTAGAGAATCCTGGACTAGCAGTACTTTGGCTTTATGAATTTTCTAACCATTTAGAAAATAGTCCATGCCTGTATTCATTTTTCCAAAGTGTAAGACCTCACATTTGCTCATGTTGAATTTCATCAGTCATTTCTTGGACCACTCTCCTAAACTACCTAAGTCTTTCTGCAGCCTCCCCACCTCTTCAGAACTACCTGTCTGTTCACCTAACTTCATATCATCGATGAACTTCACCAGAATGCCCTCAGTCCCCTCATCCAGATCATTAATACATAAAGTAGCCCCAACACTGAACCCTGTGGGACACCACTTGTCATTAGCTGCCATTCTAAAAAAGAACCTTTTATCCCAACTCTCTGCCTTCTGGCAGATAGCCAATCCTCAATCCATGCCAGTAGCTTAACGCCATGGGACATCATCTTACTCAGCAGCCTCCCGTGAGACACCTCATGAAAGGCCTTTTGGAAATCTAGGTAAATAACATCCAATGGGTTTCCCTGGTCTAACCTACTTGTTACCTCTTCAAAGAATTCTGACAGGTTTGTCAGACACAACCTCTCCCTTTTAAACCCATGCTGACTTGTTCTAATCTGACTCTGCACTTCCAAGAATTTAGAAATCTCATCCTTAATGATCGATTCTAGAATTTTACCTACAACTGAGGTTAGGCTAATCGGCCTATAATTTTTCATCTTTTGTCTTGATCCTTTCTTGAACAAGGGGGTTACAACAGTGATTTTCCAATCATCTGGGACTTTCCCTGCCTCCAGTGATTTTTGAAAGATCACAACCAATGCCTCTGTTATTTTCTCAGCCACGTCCCTCAGAACTCAGGGATGTAGCCCATCCGGGCCAGAAGATTTATCAATTTTTAAACACTTTAGCTTTTCTAGCACTTTCTCTTTTATAATGGCTACCATACTCAACTCTGCCCCTTGACTCTCCTTAATTGTTGGGATATCACTCATGTCTTCCACTGTGAAGACTGACACAAAGTACTTATTAAGTACTTCAGCTATTTCCTTATCTCCCATCACTAGCCTTCCTGCATCAATTTGGAGTGGCCCAATTTCTACTTTTGCCTCTCTTTTTCCTGACTTCCCTGGTCAGCCATGGCTGTCTAATCCCCAACCACTTCTCCCCCCCCCCCCACTGATGATCTTTCTTTTCTTTGGGATGAAAACCTCTGTACTGTGTCCTCAATTACACCTAGAAACTCCTGCCATTGTTGCTCTACTGTCTTCCCCACTAGGCTCTGCTTCCAGTCGATTTTCATCAGTTCCTCTCTCATGCCCCTGTAATTACCTTTATTTCACTGTAACACCATTACATCTGATTTTGCCTTCTCTCTTTCAAACTGCAGACTGAACTCTACCATATTATTATCGTTGCCTCCAAAGTTCCCTTACTTTAAGATCTTTTATAAAGTGTCGCTCATTACATAGCACTAAGTCCAGAATAGCCTGTTCTCTTGTTGGCTCCATCATAAGCTGTTCCAAAAAAACATCCTGTAAACATTCCATGAATTCCCTTTCTTTGGATCCACCGGCAACATTATTCACCCAGCCCATTTGCATATTGAAGTCCCCCATGATCACCGTGACCTTGCCTTTCTGAAATGCCCTACCTATTTCCTGGTACATCTTGCGCCCCTGGTCCTGGCCACTGCTGGGAGATTTGTACATAACTCCCATTATGGTTTTTTTGCCTTTGTGGTTCCTCAACTCCACCCACACAGACAACACATCATCTGACCCTATGTCATTCAGTGTCATAGATTTAATTTCATTCTTAACGAAGAAGGCAACCCCGGCCCCTCTGCCCACCTCCCTGTCTTTTTGATAAGTTTTAAATCCTTGGATGTTTAACTGCCAGTCCTGAATCCCCTGCAACCACGCCTCTGTGATGCCTACTACATCGTAATCATTCACGATTATTTGTGCTGTTAATTCATCTACTTTGTTATGAATACTACGAGCATTGGTAAAGCAACTTAATGCTAATTTTCTTATCCTCATGATTTCCAGCATCTCCAGTAATATGTTCTAAGTTATCCATCCTTTTTGCTTCATTCCTAGTCTGCCTTGAACTTTTCATTTCAGTGTTTGAGCTCTTTGTCTTCAACTTGGATAATTGCAGGTTGTGTATTTTATCAACAATATCTGAAACTGATCATATAAATTAAAAAAAAAAGAACCTTTTCATACCTGATTCAGTGGGCTAGCTTCAATATCTTTTGAAAAAAAACTTCAATTTCAGTTCAGACAATTTTTACTATTCCACAAGAGTTTCGTCAGTTGATTTTTGTGCAGTTTTAAATCATTGCTTCTTTAGAACCACTTAAATCCATGAATACCCCAGTTAGTAAACTCAGATGATGGAGTTCCAAAATCACTCATTCCTGTTTTGTTGTTGTTGTGGCAAATTGCGTTCATTTAATTAAATATATTCAAACATTAAATTTAACAAAAAAGAAAATCAGGCCTTAGCTACAAGGAAAAATCCATCTGAAGAGTCCTCACTATCATCAAAATAATGAATGGTGGAATCTTCTAAAGGTCTGAGACTCATCCTGATGTTATGTTTGTCTCGCTCCATCTTTTGTAATTTTTATAAGTAGCAGAGCTGGATTCTCACACGATAGTGGCAAGATACCAATGACGGGGTCTAATGTTTGTTAAATGCCTATCACCATAAATGATCAAATTAATATTCATCCTCCCAATTCATTTAAAAAACCCTAGACAGTGGGAAAACTTAGGGAAAGCAGAGCATGTACCTGGTGGATTCTGTTCACTACTTGCTGAAAATAACCTCCATTTTGGAGACTGCGCACCAGCTGCTCAGGGTACAATCCATAGGCACCAGTCACACACGCTTGTTGTCTGCGGACATGGAATCCAGCATCTGCCAACCCATTACTAGCATCATGGCACCACCCTGATACACTGGCCGGCTGCTCACAAGGCACAGATGTGCATCACAGGGTGCAACAGCGACTAGCATTGAGGGGCCTGCAGCAGGGACAGTTTACACACATGGACAGGGACCCTTTTACAGAATGGCCCAGGCTGTATTTCAAAGCTATCTCTGTTCTATCTTAGCCCTTGCTCACTTTGCTCCGTCCTGCACGTTCACACTACTTGTGCCTTGCTTGCCTCTTAATGGGTTGGATTTTCAGCCATAGCTGATGGCTTGTAACCACTGCTGTATAAGGGACTGTTTAACACGGATCTTCAGGCTGGTTATTATGTTTCTCAGTATTGGGATGTCTTGTAGGAGGTGGAGGATTGTTGACAATGTTGCAATATGATACATCAACTTGGCAATCTAACATCTCCACAGCAGTCTGCACCTTCAAACTGTGGCTTCTTCAACCAAAATAGAGATGGTAGAAACTGGTGGGAGCTAATCCTCAGTCAATTCAAGGGAGGTGTTGTTAGCTGTTCAATGGTGCCAGAAATGTGAGTAATGTGTTCACAGTCCATTGGCAATGTCACAGTATTTCCTCTGTTTGGAATGCCCAAAGTTTTTGTGAATTGTCCCCAATGAGTTAGGACAATGATCAATGCCATCTCTGCCAAGTTGTATTGGTTCATTTTGTTCCCTCATCACAAGGTCAGTATTGTAGTACAGGAACATCACTGGCTTCCCTCAGGTGTAGGATGCCATTGACTGCACCCACCTGGCACTGCAAGGGCCATATAACAACACTGCGGGGTTCATCCACAGGTAGGATTTTCATTTGATTTGATGTTCAGGTGATCCGTGATCATTATTGCCACTTTTGTGGGGTATGTGCCTGCTACCTTAGCAGCTAGCACAACTCCTACAACCTGGAGCACTCCCATGTCCCAGGGATGCCTAAGAGCCCAGGGGCATTACAAGGCTGACTGGGAGACAAGGGTTACCCACAGCAACCATAGTTCATGGCATTATTGTGCAACCTCCTCAATGACGCAGAGTTTAATGTCACCCAAGGGTTGACCAAAGCTGAGGCAAAGCAAAATGTACGCTGCTAGAAATACAGTTCCATTGCTTGGACTGATCTGAGTGGACCTTCCAGTATAGTCCAGACAGAACATGCAACATCACCATGGTGTGTTGTGCTCTGCACTATTGGAACAGGCAATGAGGTAGCGTTTTTGATGCTGAGGAATGGGGGAAATGGGAGTAGTCTTCTGAGGAGGAGGACACTGGGTAGGAGGAAGCGCTCCTTACCTATGAGAGAGCTCAACTGATAAACCAAACACAACCTCATTGAGGCTTGCTCCAGTAGATGAGAATGGTTGTAGAAGACTTTGCGATTACACTTTTTGCCATGATTCCTAAGTCTGGTTGGCATTATAGGCCTCTGTTGGCTTTGTTTTTGTTCTCTTTTGCATTGTATAAATAAAAGCTCACACTCGTGTTTGTATTTGTCCAATTGTTTGCCTGTATTTGATGTTTGCCTTCCAAACACTGGCAGGATGTGGGCTACAGTGGTCTTTGCGGTCTGAGTGATACTGACTTAGAGAATGTAGCTTGGAGAAGGTAAATTGTGGTTGCAT
>NC_057735.1:30206424-30314252 GCF_004010195.1 Chiloscyllium plagiosum
ATAACTCTTCATACTCACAGACAAAATACGCTATCTTTTAAACTCACAAACACATTCTACAAATATTCACACACAAAGTATTTGTAATTTAGAAGCATCCACCTCTGTTTGAAAAAAGTTTAAAGTATAGATATTGCTAATCATTTAGCTGTGTCTGGTCATAAAGTAGGTTTATAGCACACCATTGCAGATAGTTTATGTTCTCTGAAAATGTTAATAAAGGGGCTGATGTATTCGGCAAGCCCTTTAGCCACTTCTAATCAACCCATTCAGAGATGTTACTATACCCACCTCTAGTGCAGGTGGGACATGAACCTGGTATTCCTGGATCAGAAGTAGGGACACTACCACTGAAGTCCAGAAGTCCCCAGCTTGTTCCTGAAAGGACACCTAAAAAAATGTTGGCAACTTTGAATTTCGGTATGAATCTGCCACAAAAGGTGATGAAGCCTCCTGCTGGCTGGGTATTGTCAGCAGTGTTTAAATATATGAAGGCTGAACACAATGCTAGAACAAATTATTAGCATCTTTGCTAGTCCCTTCTTTCATCTGGTGTCAGATCTGTGAGATTTAACATTATCATCTCATAACTCAGGCTCTCACACATGCTCATGGGCAGTTGTCAGAACATCGGTAGACTCCTACAGTGATTGCACCAGGCAGACAGCACTGAATCCTTAATCCACTGTGTCCCCATCATATGCTATGGGCTCCCCACATCTCTTAACACCTCAAAACAAAAGATATTAAGTGAAAATAGGCCTGACATCAACTCAAACTAACTACCTTGTAAAATTAACAGAAGGAATTAAAATGATTCAACAGATGGAGGTGTTCGCATTTACAGCAATGATTTATGATGGCTATATTTGTCTGTATAACAGGCACAAGACTTGGTGGCCTCTTCCATGAATAATAGCATTTCTGAGAGAATTTGCTTTCTGTATTAGACCAATTGCATTCACTGTATCTGAACTGTGACTGCCCAGCGAACCCCAGATCGTGGTGGACTGCTACCACTAATTAAATGTAAATTCACAATTATTATCAATTAATTTCTATGTGTTTGAAATATTGCAGCTGTCAAATGTCTTATTCCCATCTGTTGTTGAAATTGTGTTACAAGTAAAATCATGATAAGTCAAATTGCAAGGATCCCACCCAAAAATCATATTAGGTATAACTTTGAATTAGCTGAGGAAACCCTTTTCTAACCCAATTTGCTTACACGTTATAGCAAAAGAAAAACAAATAAAAACTGTGACACAACACAGCACATATGTGCACAATGTCTTTATTTTTGCAATTGTTCTCCCCTCATAATGGCCTGACCTTATGCAGTTAAAAAAAAGAAAAATTATTGAGAGAGTTAGCTCTGAAAATAAAAAAACCACTAAACTTTATCTACTACGTGATCTGTTCTTGGGAGGGTGCAATGCAGTCTATGCAGTCCATCATGTTCCGTTATTTTGTGAAATCCCAGAGTATCTCTAGAGGAATTTGTGTCTTCAGCTAAGGCAGGAGAGGGACAAGGCACCCATTGGGCTTTTCAGATGGGGCTCTTCACTTGAGGAACATACATCAATGCCTCATCTGTCAATTCATTGTTAGTTACTTTTTAGGTTATTAATCACTCCTTGATCCATTGACTGGAGCTTGGGAAACAAGAATATCAGTTTGAGGCTCTTGAGACAGGCAATGTCAGGGTGCACAGAGAAGCTGTCCTTCCTGCTAGAGAAAATACCTGCTTGTCAAACTATTCCAAGATGTTCACCTAGCACTTCAACATGGTTGGCAAATTTATTGGTGCCATTCTCATTCCTTAGCCTATCTGCTTTTCATTCAGGACCAAAGTTTTCCACTAACCACATCAGTTTCACCTTATGTCCAATTGATAGCATGTTTAAATTTCTCACAGATTTAGCCATTCTTACAGAATTTGAGTTATCTCTTATCGCACCAATATCTTGTTATTAAATGATACCTTGCCCATGATTTTCTACTCTAATATGTCCTAACTCCACTGCACTTATTGGCAAGCTGGTGCATGACATTTCATTTCCCCGCCTCATTCTGTGTCTCTCATATTCTCCATGTTAACCTCTCCCTCCACCGAGACTCCTTTCCACAATGCCAACCATCAACTGATTTATTGGTATCCACCATGGGCAGATCTCAGTACTCATGCTGAGATGCAAGAAAACAACGTTTAAACTGTTGATTGATAAATGCACTATTAAAATAAAATCACTTGCATTGATTAAAAAGCCAATCATTACATTTAACTGCCTTCAACTATTTGATCCCTCATAAAAAAAACCAAGCAATTACATTCATAGGCCCTCTTAAAAAGTTTCATAAGCAATTGATGCTGTCAGTTAAGCTATGAACAGACAGACACTCCGATGTGTTAATGAACGTTTGTGAAAAGAGTCACAAGACAGAAAATGTGTGGTGAAAGTCGTAAGGCCTCTGCCAATAGTTAAAGCAAGATAGAAAACACTGATTTATTTTCTACACTACAGACAAATATTTTCAAAACGTTTAAGGCCAGAATACAGTCAGTTCTGCTATAATGCGATAGTTCCATTCTCGTGCAATCCCCAGTTATAAGAAAATCACGTAATAGCAGCACAATTTAAACTAATGGGACTGGAATCACGTTATAACCAAAACACACTTTAAAATATTGCATTTTCGAAACAGTGTCTCAACTCATCAATTGTGTTATAGCGAATTCACATTAACGAAACACGTGTAATAACAGAATGACCTGTATTTAAATTTCTTGACAGTTTCAATGATCTTCACATTTCCAATGAACTTATTCATTTTCATACAATTTTACTTTTATTTTTAACAATCCCAAAGGGTATTTGACTTCTCCCAAGAGTATCACAAGACATATCAAAAGGCTACTCTGTCTCTCCAAATCCCTCTGCCATCCTCACATCTTCACCTGAAAAGTATGAAGGCCACGAGTCATCATCTAGACATCAGACTTATGGAAGTTGAGTCTGTCCGAAGGCTACTACTTGAGCCTTTAGAATTGTTCCACTGTCAACATTTAGGCTAAGGTGGAGGCACTTTCCATGATCACAAAAATCCCTTTGTAACTGCACTTAAATTTTCACATAAAATTTAAATTGGGTGGCATGGTTGCCCAGTGGTTAGCACTGCTGCCTCACAGTGCCAGGGGCCTCGGGCGACTGTCTGTGTGGAATTTGCACATTTGCTCTCCGTGTCTGCATGGATTTCCTCCAGGTGCTCCAGTTTCCTCCAGTCCAAAGATGTGCTGGTTAGGTGAACTGATCATGCTAAATTACCCAGGGTGTAGGTTATTAGTCAGGGGTAAATGTAGGGGAATGGGTCTGGGTGGGTTACTCTTCGGAGGGTTGGTGTGGACTTGTTGGGCTGAAGGGACTGTTTCCACACTGTAGGAATCTATTTCTAATACTTGCGAACCTTCTTCCATTTCTTACCACTTCAAAGACACCTTAAAAATGTGATGAAAGCTTCTTCAAATTTATTCCTTTATTCTTCAAATAACAAAACAAAAATCTGTCTCCTTGTCTATTGGGACTTGTCAGGTGACAAAGATGCTTATAAAAATTCTCTGTAATAACTAATCCTCTGTGTAAATGTTAGAAACCTGAGAAATCTTTTTTTTTCAATTAAGTTAGTAAAAAGCTGCATTTGCAAGTAAGTCACACCAGACTTTTTCCGATCCTTCACCAGCACAAAGAGAACAAAGAACAAAGAGCAATTCTGCACAGGAACAGGATCTTTGGCCCTCCAAACCTGCACTAACTTACTTTACTCTTCCAAATAAAACTGTCTTCACTTACAGGGTCATATCCTTCTATTCCCTTCCTATTCATATATTCATCCAAGTGCTGCTAATGTGCCTGCTTCCACCACCTCCTTCGGCAGCACATTCCAAGCACTCACCACCCTATGTGTGAAAAACATGCCTCGTACATCTCTTTTAAACCACTCCCCACATGCTTTGAACCTATCTCCTGCATTCCACTATCTCCACATTCCCTCAACTCCAACAATCTTAGTATTGTCTGCAAACTTACTAATTTGATCAGCCATGTTTTCCTCCAAATCATTTATATTGACCACGAACAGCAGAGGAACCACCACTGATCCCTATGGAACACCACTAGTCACAACCTTCCATTTCAAAAAGCATCCTCCCCCCACTACCCTCCATCTCCTAGGAGTAAGTCAGTTCTGTATCCATCTTCTGTATCCAACTCATTTCTGATACCATTTTGTACCAGTCTACCATGAGGGATCTTGTCAATGGCTTTACTGAAGTCCTTCTAGACAATGTTAAAAATCATGCAACATTTTTATTTAGCCCACCCCAGTCCAGCACTAGCACCTCCACATCATGTAGACACCATCAAACACTTTTTCCTCATCAATCACCTTCATCACCTCCTCAAAAAACGCAATCAAGTTAGTGAGGTACGACTTCCCCTGCACAAAACCATGGTATCTACTGCTAATAAGTCATTTGCTTCTAAATGCATATAGAAGTTTGGATAATAAGTCAATCTCAAAGCCTACATTTCAGTTTCTGCCAGTGTCAATTTGTTTCAATGTTGTTAAGAAGCAAAGAGTGAGCCAGCCATTCAGCCCCTGGCAATTGTGTCCTTTTCAGTAAGATCATTGGAGTTCTGCTTCTGTTCATATCCTTTTATGTGGTTATCCAGCAAAAAAAACTATTACTCTCAGATATAAAAAGACAAACTCATCCAGTCTGCACTGTTTTTTTGTTGAAGAGAATGCTGATGTTCCACTTTTCTTTGAATGTAAAAGTGTTTCCTAACTTTCCTAACTCAGTTCTGAAGAAGGGTCACTACACCTGAAACATTAACTCTTGCTTTGTCTCCACAGAGACTGCCAGACCTGCTAAGTTTCTCCAGCAATTTCTGTTTTTTTTGTTTATGATTTCCAGCATCCGCAGTTTCTTTGTTTTCTTTCCTAACTTTTATCCTAATAGCATGGCTCTGATCTTAAGGCTTCATTTCCTTCCCTTGCACTGGCCCATCAGTTTCTGTCAGTCTACTCTACTAATTCCTGAAAACCACAAGCAAAATCAACATCTTAACCACAGTTCCAGAGAACACAAGACTGATTTAAGTAATCTGGCTGCATAACGTAACCCTGGTAACTTGGAAGCATTCTGCTGGATTAATAGTGTGGATGTTGAAAATCTAAAATAAAAACAACAAGCGCTGAAGAAACTCAGCAAGTCTGGTAGCATCTCTATGACACAAGAGTCATACTGGAGGGAGTTCTGTTTCTCCCTCCACAGATGTTGCCAGACCCACTGAGCTTTGTTTATTTTTAATTTCAGCATTCTGGGTCAGTGCTAACATGTTTTTATATCATTTCTACGTAGTGGTGCTAAGAATTGTACATTATCATCCAGATGTGGCCGAAACCAGAGAGCTGTCGCAAAACATTTTCCCATTTATTTTCTAATCCTCCAGTTATAAAGGCTCATTCCATTTGCTTTTTTGATCTCTACTGTAGGTATCTATTAATTATGCAAATCAGATTCAGAAAAATCGCATATGAGTCCAAAAGAGATGTCCATGCACTTAACTATCTGACAGAATTTTCTTAATCTACCATTATCTCTTTGTGTTTTTACGTGCCTGTCTAGCTTAGTTGACCAAACCACTAATCTTCATGTCATCAGCAAACGTGGATGTAAGTTTCTCCATTGTGTTACCTAGGTCAATAATAAATACAGCGAATAGCTGATGAGCGAGCAAAAATCCTTGTGGGACCCTATGAGTCAATTCCAACCAATTCAGTTAATTATCCCTACTTTGTCTTCTACTAATCAACTACTCTCCTCATCTGCTCTAACTTGTCTTTCAGTTCCATGAATTTTAGTTAGCAACGTGTGTGATATATTGTTAGATGTTTGGACCATGTAAAAACCATTTGTCAGCATTCCTCAGTTTGTGGTCTTAGTAGTCCTTAAAAAAAATGAATCAGATTTGTTAGACATGACCTACTCTTTCACAAAGAGCACAGTACACATAGTATGCATTATTTTGCTATAATAAAAGCTGAAACAAAATACAGAGAAACCTCAATTATCCGAATATCAATTATCCAAATTTCGGATAACCCAAAGAAGATCTGAAGATCCCAATATAAACATTACATTCAAGATCGTGTCTTTTGTTTACAATGATTAAAAATGATCTCCACTTACTGAAATGCTGCCGAGAACAGTCCTGGATATCGTTGGGAGCCCAGGCACCATCCAAATGACTTACCACCTGCCTTCTCTCCCTCTCTGTATCCTAAACCCCCCTTCCCCAGATAATGTCACCAACATTGTCCTGTACAGGTCAAAGGTGAAACTTGTCAAAACATTGTAGTAAAAAGTTGTGTGTGTATGCGCACATGTGCGCGCTGTTTTGAGACTCAACCCCAAAGGCAGCAGCAGTCTTGCTGCTGGTGTCCGGTCCAGCTCCCTGGAGGACGTGGGGTATGGCGGGGTCGGACGGGGAGGGGGGGGGCAGACGGGGAAGGGTTGGATGTGGTAGAGGGTGGGGCTGGGGCAGATGGGAGGGCCGTGTTGGGGCAGACGGATGGAGTTGGGAGGGCGGACAGGGATCAGACGGGGAAGCAGGGGCTTACGCGCAGTGTGCTGCTGCCTAGTCTCCTGAGCAGGGAGTGGACTTAGCAAGTGCTTGCAGTGTCAATCCCATTGATCTGATGGGGCTGTGGAGAGGCACGCAGGAGGCTTTAGCAATGCTGCAGGTTCTTTAAACACAAGTGTGTGTCTGCTGAGAAACAAACCTTGAGACAGAGAGAGGAAGCAAGGCAGGCAGAGCGAGGTAAAAAGAAACTTCAGAAAACTCTGAGGCCCAGAGGAGAGGCATTGAATCAATTATCCGAACGAAATACTGCCCGCCCATCTCATTTGAATAATTGAGATTCCTCTGTACTGTTCGTTTTCAGTTGTGGAGTACTTTTAAAAGTAAAAAAATCTATCTTTACTTTTATAGAGACAAGCACACTAAGGCACAAGAAAGTGAATGGCTTTGGTCTTTCACTTTCTTGTGCCTCAGTGAGCTTGTCTCTATCAAAGTGAGGATTGTACAATTGAATGCAAGTCAAAGAGATAAGCTCAAACATGATGAGTTATGAAAGGAAATAAGCTAGCTTCAAGCATTTTTTTGAGAATGCCTTATATTTATTATGTGAAGGAAAGCTGAAATAGAAGCACAATTTTAGTGTTTCCACTCTGCTGATCATTGTTGCAAAAGGACACTGAAGCAAAGCTAATGTTACTTAATCCTTTTTTAGCTATGTGTGCTGAGATCTATGGTCAGATCCCTGGGTTTCATTTAAAAATGAATGCGCTGACCCTCTAAGCCATTCATTTCTTATATAAAAAGAGGATCAAGCTATGTGTTTGCAAATGAATATTAATAAGGTGGATTACTTACCTCCATCTTCACAAACAAGAAAAGTTCGTGCTTCTGTATTACTTGGGGATTTTTCATCATATTCAATATTTGCAGAAACATACGAGAAAGAACTGGTTCTGTTGACCGATGCCCCTGCACGCATGTATGTTGACAAACTTGGGACAAACTTTATTCCATTATATTTCAGTCTAAAAATGCATTCACGTACCTATTCCTCAACTTCTCTAATATTTGAAGGCTTTTGTTGAAAATGTGATGTTGCCAATTGTTGTGTTTGATTTACATGTATTTGTGTGCATTTGGGCTTATCAAGTGCAAGAGTGACAGTCAGAAAATGAAATTACTTCAAGTAGGCACCTTGTATCAGCATCAAGTGCTTTTAAGTCTGATACCCATATAATACTTTAACAGTGTACTCCTTCTGTTTCCTTTCAGATACCTGCATTGCATTGCAAAATGCATCAATTAGTGTCAGATACTGGTCCAGGGTTATGCAGAGAATTTAATTGGTATGAACTAGAACTAGAATTGAGATTGTGCTTTTGCATAGATAAAATATCATAGCTCTTATCTGGATAATATTTCAAAGAGTGAAATGAAAGGATTAAAAAAGTATGGTAAACATTACTTCCACTCATCAAAGGGAACATATTATCAGTGCAAAGGCCAAAACTTTACTCTCAGTTTTTTGTTCTCAGACAATTCTAGGTGAGCTACATAATTATGCAAATGCAGCATATGCCTCTTTATGTCATCTCACAATTATGTACCTTATTATCTTAAGGGAGGGGAACATCCTTTACAGCATGAAAATCACTGTTTCAAGTCCATTCAGTGATCCAAATTTATGTTGTCTTAGAGACAGTATTGTGCTATGAATATATGCCCTTTAGGAACTGTGGTTATCATATACAACTTACAGAATCATAGAATCCTACAGTGTTGAAATAAGCCTTTTGGTCCATTGAGTTTGCACCAATCCTCCAAAGAGCACCCACTGAGCAGACCCACCGTCTTACCCTTTCCCTGTAACCCTGCATTTCCCATGGCTAATGCACCTATCCTACACATTCCTGGACACTATGGGCAATTTAGCATTGCCAATCTACCAACCTTCAGATTGTGGGAGGAAACTGGAGCAGCCAGAGAAAACCCATGCAGGCCCAGGGAGAATGTGTAAACTCCACACAGGCAGTCACCCAAGACTGGTGTTGTGAGGCAGCATTGTTAACTACTGAGCCACCGTACCTCCCACTTATCTTGCTTAATATACTAACGGGAGACAGAATGTTACAAGAATATTAATTTGGATTTCAACTTAATAGCTAATTGTGAACAGATTGCACACTAGGTCAAAGTTCCTTCTCAAATTAAGGATCCATTAAAGCAGATGATAATATGGTCATAAATCATCTCCTATTGTGTTAAAGTTTTACTTTTCCTGACATTCATCTCTAACCAAGCTTCAATTAATTAGGAAAGGAACTAAATGGACTGTTGGAGATCCAACTGTGGATCAATGGCTATGGTTTTACACCACATTCATTGAAATGGAGAAAACTAAATCAACAAAACACTCTGCACCTCAACAGAATTGAAAGATTAAATGTTACTGTCACAACAGCAGTTACTGGAAGAATATGAAACAACTGTGCTAAGGGTCATATTGTCAATGTAAAATGTAGGCAAAATTCAGCAGGAACACTTTATTTTTTTCATCTTTGAATTGCTACAACTGATTTTTAAAAACATGCTATTTAGTCAATTAGATGCAGAGCTGTGAGTTGGAAAAAATTCAAATGCACATAGATCAGGTTTGACTATCACTATTTATATATAAATATTGAAGAAGGTTGCTGGGTTCCACAAATTTATATCATGGCTTTGGGTGCAATTTTTTAAATCAAACAGATTCTTGGTCTTTTCATGGGAAAGAATAAGGCTGAGTAATTGAGCAAACAGCAATCTCAGGTGTCATAAAATGTGCTCATCTTACGCATCAAATGAGCAGAGTCCCAAATGTTATCCGTGAGACTCTTAACCTTTTCCCTTGTGAATTATAGATGATGTACAGAGATCAAATAACATTTGGGGTGGCACGGTGGCTCAGTGGTTAGAACTGCTGCCTCACAGGGCCAAGGACCCAGGTTCGATTCCAGCCTTGGGCAACTGTCTCTGTGGAACTTGCACATTCTCCTTATGTCTGTGTGGGTTTCCTCTGGGTTTTCTCCCATATTTTAAAGATATGCAGTTTAGGTGGATTGCCCAAAGTGACCAGGGATGTGCAGGCTAGGTGGATTAGCCATGGGCAATACATGGTTACAAGGATAGGGATATGGATGGGTCTGGGTAGGATGCTCTTTGGAGGATCTATGTGGACTTGATGGGCCAAATGGCCTGCTTTCACATGATTCTATGATTTCATGGTAAAAGTGAATGGTAGTCACCAATGAAGTGGAAAGTTAGTGGAGATGAATTTGGAGGACAGATGAGAAGATAAGTAAATGGAGAGAGAAAAAAATGTGTGCCCTCAGATCTTTGAACATATAAGGCAGAATCTCTCCCTCCTTCCTGTGATGTGATTAATGGTGAGAAAGGTGTGAAAATAGAATGAAAATTGAAAGATCTGATTTTCAGCATCAAGAATATTTTCCTGATTTTACTACTTCAGGCTTAAATAGTGACTTCAGAATCTCACCATTGAACGGTGATGACCTAATTTCCATGCCTTTGCATCTCACTAAAATTCACCATATTTCTGGGCAATTTCCAATTTCCAGAGAAACTGGGCAGTTCAAATTTCCAATATGCAAGTTACTGCAACACTTAGAGATTGCAGCTCACCAAATTCCAATCCCATCCCTTCATGCTCGATGCCCACTGTTAACCATCCCTTTTGTCAATGTAGACCAGCGGCCTTATCACAGCTTCATGCCCGCACTTCCACTCTCAAAACTTTACTGTGCAGCTCAGGGACACCTATGACTTGTATGCTTTTGCCAGGTCATGTTATGCAAGGGAACAGACACCCTCATTTTGTGCATCTGCACAGGATGCACTTCTGGCTGTTGACATGCTTTCTTAGTGCTCACTTGCTTTACTACCTATTTGGAAGCTGCCCATTTCAATGTACTGTACAGCTTTTCCTTAGCTCACAGGGCCTTTCAAGCTCAATTACAAGCTGCCAGCCTCTGTGACATGCGTTACTTTGTAGCACAGAGTCAGAGAGAGAGAGATAGGTGCAGGCAGCTTGTGATTGTGAGGAGCTTTGAACCATCAAACTTAGAATGGGATGAACATGTCACTAAGCAGTGCCATGAGTTACCTGCAACATCTGGAAGTAGT
This sequence comes from Chiloscyllium plagiosum, assembly GCF_004010195.1. Classification (NCBI taxonomy): domain Eukaryota; kingdom Metazoa; phylum Chordata; class Chondrichthyes; order Orectolobiformes; family Hemiscylliidae; genus Chiloscyllium; species Chiloscyllium plagiosum. Next base: position 30,217,251 of record NC_057735.1, read on the forward strand.
CTATGCAGCAAACAGAATGCATATGCTCAGAGCAGTGGTGATATTTGAAAGTCCATAGGAGTGGAACTTAATGTGCAGAAAGGGGACTACAGTCAGTTGTTGGGTCAATTAGTCAATAGGCTCAATTCAAGGAGGTTGACCACAGTCAATCAGGGATCTGTATTCTTGCAGTCCAGATATTGAGCCATGGTTAATCCTGCTGGTCAAATGCCAGCAGTCCATGGATTAAAGTTGGTCAGTTGAGGTACTATTGTGGCATCAGTTCTGGATTTAGACCAGTTTTCATGCACTAGGACAAAGGGAAGGATGAAGTGAGATGGAAATGTGATGCAGGAGCAGGAGAAGTGGAGATGTATCACCACTATGTGAGTAGGATGTGCAGAGGTAAAGAAGGATTCGTAGTTTGAGAGGATAAATGGGTGAGAGTCTTTGAGTAGATATGATGTCTGCTATTGTGAAAGTTGCAGTCATGATTGATGAATGGTGATGTCAGGAGTGCGAAGTAGTCGAGACACACAAACAGAATATCACTTATCTTCTTCCTGCACTTCTATGGTATCTTGGTTCATTCAGGACACAGCACTGAACTGGTTGCAGTTGTGAAGAGGCTGGCTGGGTCTGTTGGTATGCTATGCAGTAGTCAGTTTGTGAAAGGGCTGCCTTCTTCTCTACCACCCCATCCACCAACACCTCCAGGTCTTTATCCCATGAAGCATGCAGTCAGCTTTCCTCTCTCCTGGGCTATGCATTTAATGTTGAGGGATATGCACCACAGTGTGGGACATCCCCTGGGTTGCAGTCCTTGAAATAATGTGGACCTGAGCATTTAATATAGTGCCAAAGCTGTGAAAGTCGAAATGACTTGACATTGGTAAGAATTTCTGCCTCTCTGGCTGCACCATTCTCTAAGAGAGGTATTCCCTGTCCCAGTTCCCTGAGGTGAAAAGCAGATAAGTTAATTTGTGAGAGCTGACAGGCACCATGAATCTCACTCAAAAAAGCACTATAACTTACCGACGTGAAAGAGTGAGAATTAATCTATCTTTGTCTTTGTTGAAAAACATAAATTTAAATCAAATATGCAATTATCATTTCTTAATAATATTTAAATCCATTTACTCACCTAAAATTGTTGATAAAAGACAGGCATCATCTGCTACATTTAAAATGAAAGAACAACATGATGGATGTTATCAGGAATTTTTTTTGTTGTTGAAAATAGTTCACAAGTTAATAAAAGAAAACTCAATTCAGTGATTAAAAACTAACCCTTGGAGTTCTGGTGCCAGTGATCATTGCCTGCATTCCTTCCAAGGTCAATGTATCCTGTCTGCAGGCTCTTCCCAATCTCTGCAAAATATGCCAGATGTGGCCTAGCCGGGAGTTTATTTTACTTCCACTCCTTAACATGCCAACCCTCAATGAGAAAAGCTAGCATTCCATTCATTCTTGTTTGAATTTCACTGAAGTCAACTTTTTACCATTTATTAATTCTTAATTCAATGTTCTTTTTTGGCCCAGAACAGATGACTTCTTACTTAGTTATTGACATCTATCTGCTACACATTCACCCACTCACTTAGTCCATTGATGACGTTATCTATTAATGGATCTTTGCAATGTTCAACTCTGGATTGTGTTATTAAAATATTTAATGCAATGAGTGAATTGGTATATTTGATTTGTCTTTTTGAAGAATATAAATTCAAATATAGATTCAATCTCACTCTTTCATAGCAATAAGCATTGAATTTTCCCATTTTGATTTAGTGTTCTGTCGAGTGAGCTTCATGATACCCAGGGTGCCATTACTCAAAATGGTTTCTCTCACACAGTGAGTCTGACTCCATACGGGTCTTAGTGGGACACACTAGTCACCTACTTCCAATTTGAGTACAATCCCATTGTCTCAAACAAAAACATAAATTGTTGGAAGAACTCAGCAGGTCTAGCAGCATCTGGAGAGAGAACCCTTCAGATCCTTCACTGGATTTGAAATGTTAACTCTGCTGTCTCTTCACAGATGCTGACAAACCTGCTGAGTTCTTTCAACAATTTTAGTTTTGTTTGTGCTTTTCAGCATCTTCAGTTATTTGGGGGGTTTTTTGTCCATAATTTCTACTATCTAACTGATCCTAAATAGATCTATAACTTTCATTGCATTACATGAATCCCAAATTTAGCTAACAAACACTTTGGTGGAATTCTGTTCAATATCTGCTGGAAGTCTATAAGTTATATTCATGGATATTCTCATATCTGTTATTTGAGTTATTTTCTCAAAACCTTCAATTAGATTTGTTCCATATGACCTGCTTTTACAAATTTATGTTGTCTTTTTCTAATTGCTCAAATTGCTGTAAGATTTTTTTGCTGTGGAAAAAGAAACTGGAACAACATATTGTTCACTTCGTCATAAAGAGGCTACTCCTCATGCGACATTATGCTTATCTGTACAAAAGTAAGAATTACACAGTTGAATGCAAGTCATACAAATGACTTCAAATACAATGGTACAAGAAAGGAAATAAGCTGGTTCAAACCATTTTTTAAGAATGTCTAATATTTCTGATATAGTGCATTTGTGAAATACATGCTCAATTTTGGGGTTTCCACTCTGCTGATCACAGCTGCAAATATCATTGAAGCAAAGCTGATGTTATTTAATTTTTTTTCAGTGATCTATGTGTCCTTTGATCAGACCCATGAATTTCATTTAGAAATGAATGCAATGACACTCTAAGCCTTTCATTTCTTAAATAGAAAAGGATCACTATATTTGCAGAAAAAATGTCACTATTAATGTACTTCATGCAAAGATAAACAACAACCATGAAAATATCAACTATGATATTATCCATTCCGTCAGGGAAAATATGGAAAGCAGGCAATTATGGTAACAATAAATTCCTCATGAGAATTATACCATTATAATTAATTGTTCTTATGTGTAATTATGCAGTTACACTAACCTTGTCAGTGACCCCGAAAGGTATGTAATTATATGAAGTTTTTATTAAAGTTCACTGAAACTGTTTTTCTTCCTATTAAAGTGGAGATTCAAATCCAAAATGGTTATCTTCAAAGCATATATTATTTGCTTAAATCGAAGTGTTTATTGATTTGATTCAGTCGAGTGGTGTGTAGTTGTTACATGGAACATGAGTTGGTTGTACAGCAGTAAAATATAGCACCTGGAGATTCACATAACAATTAGCTCTTTTTGAATAACGTAATAATCTAACAAAGAGAATAGCAGATTTTAGCCCATCTTCTGCTTCTGCGGCTTTGGTTCAGTTTTCCTGTCTCAAGTCCTTAACCCTTTTTTGCAAATCCTGCATTATTTTATAACTAGGAAAAGGATTGCAGAAACTCCAGTTGTGCTGTTATTATTTGCACTTAAAGTTTCTCGAGTGTGCTTGTTTCCGGGCAAATTATGCTGAGAAACTCCATATAGGCATGTGAAATGTCAAACTTCTTTGTGCATACTCAAACTAATCAGTTCATGAACTAGGAGCATTGAGGCATGTTGAATCAAATAAGTGCACAGAAGTGTCTTAAAGAGACCCAAGGAGAGTCAAAAAGAACTAGGAAAAGCAACCAAGATCCTATAAAGTGGAACAAAGAACTATGGATGCTGGAAACTTGAAATAAAAGCAGAAATTGCTACAGAAACTCAGCAGGTCTCGCGGTATCTGTGGAGAGAAAGCAGAGTTGACATTCTGAAGAAGGGTCAGTGGACCCAAACATTAACTCTGCTTTCTCTCCACAGCTGCTGCCAGACCTCCTGAGTTTCTCCAGCAATTTCTGTATACCATGTAATAGGTTGGATAGAATTTCAAAGTGGAAAAAAAATTGACAGGTGAACTTTAGTGCAGCAAGCTTAAAATATTGTTTGTCAGAGGGAAAATGGACAATGTAGGACAGAGTTAAAACTGGGGGAGACCCAGATGCAGAAAGCCTGCCATCATTCCTGACAATTTCAATTTTTGAGACAAGTTTTGAATCTCACAGGTGGGAAATCTGACCTTACCAGATCAACTTGAAATTAGTCCTGAGTTTTGGATTAGATTGCTTACAGTGTGAAAACAGGCCCTTCGGCCCAACAAGTTCACACCGACTCTCCGAACAGCAACCCACCCAGACCCATTCCCCTACATTTAACCCTTCACCTAACACTACGAGCAATTTAGCATGGCCAATTCACCTAACCTGCACATTTTTGGACTGTGGGAGGAAACCGGAGCACCCAGAGGAAACACACGCAGACACAGGGAGAACGCGCAAACTCCACATAGACAGTTGCCTGAGGTGGGAATTGAGCCTGGGTCTCTGGCGCTGTGAGGCAGCAGTGCTAACTACTGTGCCACCGTGCCACCCACTTCAAATAGATCTCATTCTATCTTGTATAAGTACCACAACTTACAGTCAAGAGGTCCCAAATTGATGAATTAGATGTAAATGCACCAGAAGAATGGATAAGCTGTGCTTAAATCTCACAATTTAAAACTTTTTTTAACCATCTCCTGGTCTTTAAAGATAAAAAAGCAGGCTTAAACTGCAAAATTTCAAAACAAAACATTATTTGCTAGATTGTCTTGATTGGTTATTACTCTGCTGGGTCCCATAGATGAAGAGTTTCTCTATTCAATTGATGGAGCACTGCTGACAACCATGACATGATTCTTGGTTTTGTGTCTGTGTCAACAGCGCGGGAAGACAGTCACCGTAGTTGCTCTGGTGAGGTTAGCAAAGAACAACAAGACAAAACAAGGCAGCAATGCTGTCAGCATCCATGTTGGTATGAGATGAATGAGTGCGAAGGGAGCAAGTGAGTAGCCCTGAGACCCAGCCTGGTCCGATCCCCGGTCTGTGCCCTTGCAGCTGCACTACAATGAAAGTTGCTGCTGCACCCAAGGTGCAGAATGGCTGAAGTGGATCGGAAATGTGCCATTGTGATACGAAGAGACTGGTAAGTGACCACTCTCAAGGTCCATGCACTTTGTGTGAGTGCAGTCCCTGCCCTTGGAGCATGCGCCTGCGTGTCCATGATGGAGGTCTGGAAGCATGAAGTTGGGGTGACCAGCAACCCACTTGGACTTTCATGTCAAGAATTCTCAGTGTCTAGTTTCCTCATGGCAGCCGTTACAATAAGAGATTGCATGATAAAGCAATGATATTGAGAGTTGGTAAGGCTAACAATAAGAAATAATCCCTATTAATAGGCACCTCATCGCTAACGAAAATCTGTTCTCGATGACTGGAATTCTTTTGGAAAATGCAACTAGCTCCCCCTGGCATTCAGAAAGGCCCACTAGAATTTTCATGCAAATCTTGCTGATTTCTCATCATTGCCCATGCCATTCCACCCCATAATACTCCATCCCATGTTTTTATTTTATTAAGTTTGAATTATTTTCACCTCTTTGAAGTAAATTATCATTGACAGTAAGCATAATTTCACACACTTATAACTGCACAGTAACTTATTTCAATAAAGTTAATTACAGGCTTGGACGTGTATAAAACAAAGTATTTCACAATGTCATAATGATCTTTTGTTTCAAATTTAGGCACAACACTTTTTTCATATCTTGCATTGTTGGAGAGGAAAATAGTTCTTTAATCTCTGCAAACATCTTGTTTAAATCTCAAACTACTGCACAAGGAACATCCCATTATGCCTAGGATTTAGTTTTTTGAATTCCTAAATCATTGTTATGATTAATGCTCTGTTTTGAAGAGCAAGAACGAATGAGCATTACCATTGTTGTGTTCCAACTGTAGTTATTTCAATGATGTATTTCATAGAGTCTGTCTTGAACAATGTGTACAATGACAAGTCAATTGGTAAAATGTGGTGAGATCTGAACAAGTAAATTCTTTGACATCAAGAATGAAAAGGGTCTGGTTTTTCACTCAAGATTTAAACAACACGATGACTTAGATTCATTAACATCTTATTGATATCTAATCTCGACTCATTTGAATGCAATTTCCCATTTTCCCAGGCAGTGGAAAAAAGTACTGAAAGCAACAAATGCTGGACATCATAGCAGGTCAGGCAGCATCCATGGACAGAGAGCAACCTAACATTATGAGTCCAGATGTCTCTTCATCAGAGTTGATGTGAAGTGTGGAGAAATGAGGGGCTGGGAGTGAAAGGATGTTTTTAGTGCAGATTAAAAGATTGGAATGTAAGAATGGCAGAACAATGTTGTGTCTGTCTACCAAATTGGACAGGACGGACATTCCCACTGGAGAGAGGAGAGGAGAGAGGAATGCAACAAACAAAGCTAAAAGAAAGGGAATTTGAAGGTGTTGAACTCACTATTAAGTCCAGAAGGTTGTAAAGTGCCTAGTCTGAAGATGAGATATCGTTCCTCTCCACGGATGCTGCCTGACCCACTGTGATTTCCAGTGTTTTTTTGGTTTTCAGTACAAATTGCAGTATCTGCAGTAATTTGCTCCTACAGTGGAGAAAACTGGATGGTGACAAGTCTCAAAAGCACAATTTGAGGGGGTATTTGGTGTGTTTAACTCACCAGCCTCTTCACAAGATATCCATCTTAGTTAGAATTCCCCAAGACCTCAGGGCATGCTTCATTACCAGGGACCACCAGCACCCTCAATCCCTGGAAGTTGGAATCAGCCATGCAACGGCCTTACCATATCATCAGGGCACATTTGGAATTCACTTTTAATACACTTCAGTTTGGAGCTCACCGACACCTCATTACGTTGCTGCTGCAGACAGAAACAGGCACTCACCTCCTGCAGTGGGATGAGTACATAGTGAGTGCATCTCAGGGCAGTTAACTTACCTTATTAGTGTCCGTTCATTTTGCACTTACCTGGATGTTCACAGTACCTCTGCCTTGCCTTTTGTCCAGGCAGACAACCAAGCGGTATATCCCGTTGCCAGAAATGACAGTCAGAGCGGGTCTTTTGTCAATGGTGAGGTACTTTGAGTGAATAAGCAGTAAGCAGAGAGGGCAGGAAGATTACCAGTTTATAGAGGTGAAGTGGGTAAGAGCCACTGTGGGAAGATGCTTTTTGCAATACTAAGATTGGTAGACCATAAGCTTCCATGGGAGATGGGTGCAATGGCACTGTTACAGTCAGAGTGAGGCACCAGAGGGAAGATGGTTGCATTTACCTTGGAAAGTGAAGAGGATCATTCACTTTATTGTGGCACTGCTACGTGTTCCTTCAGAGATTGGACACCCCACTGACCTGGATAGCTACTTCAGACGAGGCTGTCAGACTTGGTGAAGTGCAGAGCGGATGTTTAAATATAATGCCCATTTTGTGAATGCCACAAGTTTCAGCACTGGCAAGTACAAAATAGTTCCAGAGAGGCATCATGGAAGCACAGTGTAAACTTACTGAATGAGCAGCAGAGACCTATGTGAGAAATCTTGCTAGAATTCAGAGAGTGAGAGCCTCCATAAAACTGTCACTTCGGTGACTTTTGGTAAAATTTAGCCCATTGTTACAGTAAATAAGGTTTTGCTGAACACTTATTGCAGTATGCTCCAAACAGTTATGAAAAGAATCAGTTTTTAAAACTGTAACTGACAGTGTGTCTATTGGTGGTGAAGTGTTCATGACCTGTAAATAGATGATCACATTCTGTTGCAGCAAGTCAATTAGATATTCCATGCAAAATACTGCAGCTACATATTTTCTGTGTATCAAGCCAACAGAGTATTGTAAAAAATGTGACCAGCATAAATCACTGAGATGTGTATGTGTGAAATGAAGTCCTGTAGATATACCTTAGATCAATTCAGGTAAATCCAAATCTATCTTTAATGTTTACATCAAAAACATTGTATGTTGTCCAGGGACGGATAATTTCCACAAAAGCCTGATGGATGAATAAAATGCCAAATTTCGGTAAAGCACTGTATCAAAACTCAGTGGGAGGTATTCAGTAATAACTTTGAAAAGGGAATGGAAGAGAAAGTTGGGATCAAATGTAGGATTGTGACAAGAGAGTGGGATATGGATGGGATAGTTGCAGAGCGATGGGTAATTCCTTCTGTGTTTTATCGCACTATGGTATAAGTTTTGAACAGAAAAACATAGAGGCAATTTGTAATTTGCCTTCATTTTGTCATCAGGGTGAAATTGTTGCACAAGCCTTGGGGATACAGGATTAAATATTATCAGCTTAGTCTCTGGCACAGTGATGGAACCATTTTCAAATTTGGAATCTGTTTCCTGAATAACACAAACACCAATTGCTCTTTGCAAAAGCAAAAACATTATGTATCCCACCTCCAAGCAAATGGATAATTTTGGGACAGTGTGTGAGATACAGAAAAAATTCTGTCAAAGGTTGGATTTTAAAATAAATGACTAATCAACACTTGAATTTCTGTAGCAACTATTTGAATTGAGAGGGAATCTATAAACACTGATCTGCAGATCTCTTAGTCTTACCTGGAGTTCCTGCTATAAGTTCTGAGGGACTACAGTGAGGTAAACCTTCCCAAAGATAGGAGGAAAAACAAGGGAGAAGTGCTTTCCAACATGTTGCCAATCACTTGCCTCTCCCTGTAGCTCAAACTCTCCAATCCTGGCAACATCCTTACAAATCATTTCCAAGCTCTCTCTTAGAAATAGTGCTGTGTGAAATTGTTCAATGGTGTTATGACTTTTTAAAGAAAGTCACATGTTAAGTGGTTTGACCACACTAAATTACCCGTCGTGTCCAGGGACATGCAGGCTAGGTGAGTTTTCCATAGGAAACCTGGCATTACAGGGATAAGTTGAGGGGGTAGGTCTCAGTGGAGTGCTCTTCGGAAGGTTGGTGTGGACTTGATGGGCTGAATGGCCTGTTCCACACTGTAGGGATTCGAAAATCTATAAACTTCAATTATCATCATCTAATTTTTAGTATCTGTTAGCACAATGGCCACCTGAATAGGTTATGCCAGTTCTTAAAACCATTAATAAATAAGATTCAGTCTGCACTAAAATTACTGTCATCAAAATTACTGAAACATGTCACTGAGATCTGCATAATCTTTTTAATTTAAAACTTTCTGTAAATTTCCAAAAACCATGGTCTCAGGTTAAAAGCTAACACCTTAAGGGCTTGAAAGACAATAGACAATAGACAATAGGTGCAGGAGTAGGCCAAAATACGTTTCCTACTGCCAGAGTGTCCAATCCTTTCATAATCTTATACGTCTCAATCAGATCCCCTCTCAAGACATTTTAAACTGCTGATTCCTGAATGTATTTGATGCTCTCTCCTTCATAATCTTTACACCAGTATTTTCATGTGTGTTTGATATTATACTTTACTTTTTTTGTAAGTGTTAAGAAGTAAAAAAATGATCCTCTTTCAAGGAAACCTTGTATTTGGTCCTTGATTTTGACTAACATTATCCTTTTAAGTGTGAAAGAGCAGCAAGCTAAAAGAAGTTGCATCTACAAAGGTTAAAAACAGGGGAATTGACTCATCCCCCTTCACCAAAATTAGGACTTGGAGGTGGGGATAGATCCCTACAGGCAAACAGAAAAGTTAAAATGGAGGAAAATCTATTGTCGCTTTCGAAATTTGTTTAAAAACAAACAGAAACTGTTTGTGTTTGTAACATTTAAATGCTGCAATGCCGATCTTTGGTGTTAATTCATTGATAGAGCAGGATGAGACAATTTAGATAAAATTAAAGGCACTGCTATTGGAAGAATTAAACTGGGTGGCTAGACACTTGGGTGGGGAGTTTTACCCAAAAACCAGGGAAACAGAAATTGAAAATCTGCTGTAAAAATGTCATTAGGTGCAAATTAATTAAACTGGAGTTAAAGAAGTTAAAATTGAAACATAAAAAGTATAATTAAACTTCATAATATGATATTATTTGAGAGCTGGTGCTCCTGAGTGTTTTTCTCTCTCTTCCGTTTTCCTATTTCTCACTACTTCTGAGATGTAACTTTCATGCTCTATAGTAAAGACTGATGTAAAATAGCTGTGCAATTTACCTGTCCTATCATTATTTTGTTAATTCCGTAGATGCACTTCCTATGAGACCAATGCATGCTTAGAGGCAATGAGTTATAGAGATGTACAGCATGGAAACAGACCCTTCAGTTCACTTGTCCATGCCAACCAGATATCCTAAATAAATCTAGTCCCATTTGCCAGAACTTGGTACATATTCCTCCAAATCATTCCTATTCATATACCCATCTAGAAGATTTTAAATGTTGGAATTGTACCAGCCTCCACCACTTCCTCTGGCAGCTCCTTCCATACATGCACCATCCTCCATGTGAAAAAGTTGCCCCTTAGGTCCCTTTTAAATCTGTCCTCTCCCACCTTAAACCCACACACTCTAGTTTTGGACTCCCCTACCCCAGGGAAAAGAACTTGTCTATTTACCCTTTCCATGCCTCTCATGATTTTATAAACCTCTATAAGGTCACCCCTCAGCCTGCAAAGCTCCAGGGAAAATGCCCCCAGCCTATTCTGCCTCTCCCTGTAACTCAAACTCTATAATCCTGGCAACATCCTTACAAATCATTTCCAAACCCTTTCAAGTTACACAACATTCTTCCTATAGCAGGGAGACCAGAATTGAATGAAGTATTCTAGAAGTAGAACATAGCTTCCCAACTCCTTTACTCAATGCTCTGACCAATGAAGGCAACCATACCAAATGTCTTCTTCACTATCTGATCTACCACTTTCAAGGAACAATAACCTGCAGCACCCCACTTCGGACCTTACTATTATAACTCCTGCCTTGATTTGCCTTTCCAAAATGCAGTATCTCACATTTATCTAAATTAATCTCCATCTACTACTCCTTGGCCCATTGGCCCATCAGGTCAAAGTCCCATTGTACTCTGAGATAACCTTCTTTGCTATCAGCTACACCTCAAATTTTGCTGTCACCTGTGAACTGACTAACTATAACTCCTATGTTTGCATCCAAATTATTTATATAAATGACGGAAACCAGTAAACCCACCACAGATCCTTGTGACATACTGCTGGTCATAGGCCTCCAGTCTGAAAAAAATCCAACCTCTGCCTTTCATCCTCAAGCCAGTTCTGTATCCAAATGGCTAGTTCTCCCTGTATTCCATGTAACCTAATCTTGCTAAGCAGTCTACCATGAGAAAACGTGTTGAATGCCTTACTGAAGTGTATATAGGTCACATCCACCACTCTGCCCTCATCAATCCTCTTTGTTTCTTCTTCAAAAATCTCAATCAAGTTAGTGAGACACATTTCCCATGAAAAAAAGCCACATTGACTACCCCTAATTAGTCCTTGCCTTCCCAAATACATGTAAATCCTATCGCTCAGGATTCGCTCCAACAACTTGCCCACCACCAATGTCAGGCTCACAGGTTTACAGTTCCCTGGCTTTTCCTTACCACCTTTCTTGTATAGTCAGACATCACATAACGCTAGGTTATAGCCCAACAGGTTTATTTGAAATCACAAGTTTTCACAGCATCTCCCCTTTGTCAAGTAAAATGACTTCCATCTCCCACATAGGTGGCCTTGCTGATCTTTAAGGGGCCCTATTTCTTCCTAGTTACCCTTTTATCTTAGTGTAATTGTAGAATCTGTTTGGATTTTCCATAACTCTGTTTAAATTTATAGAAAATCTAGCTAGCTTTCCCTAGTATTCTGAAAAAAAAACTGTTTCTCTTTAGTCATTTTTGATATTCTTTATTTGCTGAATAATCTTCTAACTGCCACATGTCTTTGCATTGTGGTATGATTTTTATTTAAGTTTGTTAATATCCTTAACCATTCTTGTTAACCATAGACTGTGGGTCCAACCCTTGGAATTTTGCTTTCTCATTGGAATGGATGTATGCCACATATTCCAAAATATCCCCTTACATATCTGACTGCATCTATATTGACACATCCCTTTAATGTAATGTGCCAATTCACTGTAACAATGCAATTAAAATGCCAGCTATTTGTTTCAATGAACAAAACAATTCAATGCTATCTTTCTCTTGGCTATGTTTTAGTGCAAACTGATCCAAGAGTAAATGAACTAAATAAGTGTAAGTCCCACCCGGTAGTCTGCTCCTAACGATGTGCTATTCACAAGCATGTGATCACAGATTCAGGTTCACAATTCCTGGTAGTTGAAACTGCCAGCCTTAATTGAGGTGGACTTTATAAATTCATAACAAATTTATTTTGTGAAGCATAATAAAATACTGAAATACCGTACAAGGTAAAACCACCCTGAATACTTTGTAGCACATTGATTGACATCATCAGAATTGGAATCCCTACTGTGGAGAAACAGCCCTTTGGCCCAACAAGTCCACACCGCCCCTCCAAACAGTATTCCACCCAAACCCATTCCCCTACATTTACCCCTGACTCATACATCTATCCCACACATCCCTGAATACTGTGTGCAATTTAGCATGGCCAATCCACTTGAGATGCACATCTTTGCATTGTGGGAAGAAACCAGAGCACCCAGAGGAAATCCCCACAGACACTGACACTGGGTGGATGTGCAAACTCCACACAATCTCCCAAGGCTGGAATCGAACCAGGGTCTCTGGTGCTGTGAGGCAGCAGTGCTAACCACTGAGCCACCGTGCCACTCACAAACATCATAGGGAGGGAAAAGGCTGGTTAGATTCACATGAGAATGGAGATTACCTGAGGCAATTATATTATAGAAAAGTGGGTAAAAACAAGGACTGCAGATGCTGGAAACCAGATTCTAGATTAGAGTGGTGCTGGAAAAGCACAGCAGTTCAGGCAGCATCCGAGGAGCAGTAAAATCAACATTTCGGGCAAAAAAGCCCTTCATCAGGAATACAGGCAGAGAGCCTGAAGGGTGGAGAGATAATGATTTCATAAAAGAATGGTTTGCATTCATATAGCACCTCACAGCATTAGGATGTGCAAAAGTGCTTTAGGGACAATTAAATATTTTTGAAATGTACAATATAGGGTTAGTTAAATATGCATGTATGGCCCAAACAGATCAAATACAAGGCAAAATATACATTTATACAATTGGAGAGTGTTTACTGAAAAATGTATATTTTTGTTCATTCTATTTTCCAGATGTATATTCAAACTACCACTCTGACAATTTCCATAAATCTGAGTGCTTCTGTGTCGCTTGGCATGCTGTATATGCCCAAGGTTTATGTCATCCTGTTCCACCCAGAACAGAATGTGCAGAGACGCAAGCGCAGCCTAAAAGCTGTAGTGACAGCGGCCGCAATGTCCAACAAGTTTACCCAGAAAGGAAATCTCCGACCCAATGGCGAAGCCAAAACTGAACTATGTGAAAGTCTTGAAACCCAAGGTAAAACCATTTTTTTTAACGGTTGAAGTGATATAGGCCTTAACATTTCTAATGTACAAATATTAGCTTGTGATTGTTTAATACATTCGTATGAAATCAGTCTATTTTAGTGGTGGGAATAACCTTTAATTGGCAGTCTCTCCACTGAAAGGCCTTGGAAACGTGAGTTATTTTCAAACGTTGAATGATTATAGCAATGTTTAACAAAAACAAACACTGAGACATAGGGCTGAAATTTGCCATGGAGTTGGAGGCAGAGGAGGAAGAGCCTGCTAAATGGTGGAGAAATGTCAGGATGAACCTGTGATGCACTCCTGTCTCTTGGGGATTTTCCTGGTAATGGACAATGAATCAAGTTGGCTTTCAACTTCATGGATGTGGGCAGCCAATTGGTCAAATAAATGCCCCACTGTAGTGGCTATTTTGCAACAGCTATAGCGACTAGAGTGCCCCTCTCATCCCCCAGTAATGACTTTGTGATAACGCAAGCCATCTAGATATTGAAACAGCAGATTCCATTCCCCAGGGGTTGTGGGGATGAAATACCACAATTATGCCCTGAAAGTTGACACCCAGGTTGATAGGATTGATAAGAAGGCATATGGTGTGTTGGTATTTATTGGTAGGAAGATTGCGTTTCGGAGCCAGGAGGTCATGCTTCAACTGTACAAGATACTGGTGCGGCCGCATTTGGAGTATTGTGTGCTGTTCTGATCACCGCATTATAGGAAGGATGTGGAAGCTTTGGAAAGGGTTCAAAGGAGACTTACTAGGATGTTGCCTGGTATGGAAGGAAGGTCTTATGAGTAAGGGATGAGGAAACTGACGCTGTTTTCGTTGGAGAGAAGAAGGTTGAGAGGTGACTTAATCGAGACATATAAGATAATCAGAGGATTGGATAGGGTGGACAGTGAGAGCCTTTTCCTCAGATGGTGAAGGTTAACACGGGGAGACATGGCTTTACATTGAGGAGAGATAGATTTAGGACAGATATTGGAGTAGATTCTTTAGTCAGGGGGCAGTAAGGGCATGGAATGGCCTGCCTGCAACTGTAGTAGACTCGCTGACTTTAAAGGCATTTAAATGGGCATTGGACATATTGGATAATATGGGATGATGTAGGTTCGATGGGCATCAGATTAATTTCGCAGGTCGGTGCAACGTCGAGGGCCGAAGGACCTGAACTGTGCTATAATGTTCCATGTTCTATGTACTCCAGCTAAAATTATTTCACAAGACATGTGGACATCGCCAGCATATATTGTCCTTTCCTAACTTCCTTGTGAAAATGGTGGTAAATTGCCTTGTTTAAACTGTGATGTAGGCACACCCACAATGCTCTTGGAAGAGAGGGTCCAGGATTTTGATCTCGAGTCGGTGAAGAAATGCTAATCCCTGATGATCCCACAAGCTGCAGGCCTCTTTATTTGCTTCTGTGAGGAACAGAGGCACTCTCATGATTGCCTGCCTGCCTCAGCTGTGCCCACGTCCTCCATCCTGATTGGATCTGGAGTATTCAAAAGCTTGTCCACCAGCGTTAAGAGGATGGCAAATTTTAAAGAGTTCCCCTTTGAATGCCAGGTCCTGGAGTTCCATGCCATTGTATATGATTCTGATGTAGGTGGGTTTGTGATTTGCATTTGTGCCTTGTGTAGGGGTCCTGACATCCATTGGAATATCGAGTGCAATAATTATTTACAACGTAATACGTCAGTTTGGAGAAAATTCTTGGGAATTTAGCTTCTGCCCAATCAGTGTGACTAGTGTGAAATCAGAATACCGATTAATTAATTTGTGTGCAGGGATAAGTAATTTTATCCAGCCTCTAGGTTCCCAGGCTGACCTGGGAGGATAGGTGTGTTGATGCAGCTGACCAAACCATGGAGGATCATAGTGAGAGCAGGGTTTTTTCTTTTATTTTTTTCATGAGATGTGGTGGGGGTGGGGAGTGTCACTGGCTGGGTAGGCATTTATTGTCCATCTTTTAATTGCTCTTAGCCTGGTGGAAATCTGCCTTCTTGAGCCATTTGTTTACTTGATGGAAGTACACCCATTGTCCTGTTGGAGTGGGAATTCCAGGATTTTACCTCAGGGACACAAAAAGAATGGCAATATAGTTCCAAAATGATGTGTGGTTTGGAACAAAGTTGTAGGTGGTGTGGTGTTTGCATGTATCAGCAGCCCTTGTCCTTCTCGGTTGCAGAGTTGATGAGTTTGAAATGTGCTACCTAAAGAACATTAGTAAGTTGTTGCTGAGCGGCTCCTTGATGCTGCTCCTGTGTGCCAATGATGGAGGGAGTGAATGGTGAAGTTGTTAGATGGGGTGCCAATCAAACAGATATCTTTATCCTGGATGGTGGTAGTCACCTTGTGTTGTGTTGAAAGGGAACCCATCCAGACAAAAGAGTATTCCATCAGACTCCAGTCTTGTGACTTATGGACATTGGACAGGCTTTGTTGGAGTCAGGAGGTGAGTTACTTCCTGTCGGAGTTTTAGTCTCTGACCTGCTCCTGTTTCCTCACTCTTAAGAAGGTTGGCTCAGTTCAGTTTTTGGTCAATGGTAATCCTCAAGATGGGTTGATAATGGGAAGATTCAGTGACAATAATGCCATTGAAGGTCAAGGGACCTGGCTAGACTGACTCTTGTTTGAGATAATCATTGCCTGGTACTTGCACAGCACAAACATAACTTATCATTTTTCAGCCCAAGCCTGGATGGTGCCTAGGTCTTGCTATATATGGGCATGAGATACTTTATTATCTGAGGTGTTATGAATGATATACAATCTAAAGATTTAAATAATGGATAGGATGCATAGACCTTAATTCACAGACTGAATAGAGAAATGCAATGAAAGAAATATATTCCCAATGGATGTCAGAAGGAGGTGATTGTGAGCAGCTAAAGAATGGTACCTAGGACATAGACCAAGTGCTGGAAATTGTTTACCGTCAATGATACTGAGTGTCCTGCAATTGTCAGCAGGTAGCTATCACTGTCTCAACTATGTTTCCTTTCCCCACACTACATTCAACATGTGTGAAAGCACCTTGCTGTCACAAATGTTCTCTTCTCTCCAGCTTCCTCCTTCAATCTCTAACTCAACAAACAACAATCACATTCACCACATGGTTCATGGACAGCCCAGCCCTTAACTATTCTCATCCATCTGAATCCTAACTCTCTGCTTTTTGTCACTGAAGGAGAAGAGAGGAACCACAATGCCAAGGATGTGTGTTAGACTGTGATAGAGGAGTATACTTGTAAGCTGCCAGAATTACAGGCCACTAATGACAGAGGGATAAGGTTGGCCCTGAATATTAGATATCACATTCTCATTTGCTCTCGCGGTGAATCAATGTATCCTAAGCATGAAATGTAATGATCTGCCCTATGCTAATGTAGAGCCCAAGGACACATACAGTCAACAGTACTGCATGTTGTTCACCTCCCAGCTGCATTGCTAGATCTGAAAGAAGAGCTGAGGGATGAACCTCAGGAGTCCTCAGATGAAGAGTAACACTCTGAAGTTCCATGCCACATGATTCCTGCATGTCCTCCACGTGTTCAAAGATTCACAGCAATTCCAATCTCTGAGACAGACACAATGAGCAACATATTCCACGTAAGCTGAAGCCTACCCTGGAGTTGAGGACAGCAATTGAGAGAGCCATTACAGAGGGTGCAGCACTCTTTAAGCTCAGCTCAACTGGATATAAAGGGTGAAGCTCAGATGCTCAGGCAGCAGCTACAGGAAATGTGTTAGATTCTATTTGAATACCTCGAGACAGTGTACACTGTTTCACAGAAAGTGCAGCAGTCCAGCTGTGACATGATAGCCTTGATATCTCAGGTATGTGTAGTTATGACTGTCTCCATTGATAGAGTGGCCTACTTTAGGGAGAATAAGCTGCAGCAGATCACTTAATGCATGCACATGCTTACCAATGGCCTGCATGCTCGAGCTGCTAACTTGCACAATGCCAACTGGCATGGACCTAAAGCATTCTCAGAAAGCAGAGACTTGCAGGTGGACAATGAGGGTGATAGAGAAAATGTTGATGGCAGTGGGGGGCTCTTCTCACTTTTCCTTCTGTTTCTCCCATCTCCCCCTGACCCCAACAGAGCTGGGCACACTTGCCTGCTGCCCTAATGACCAAGTGCCCCTCTGAGGTGCAGGTACACAGTCCTTGTTAGGAACCTCATGGACACCAAATCTAAAAGGATGTTTTCTGGGGCATCTCTTGCCATGGAAATGAGCAACTTGCACTGTGATAAAGCCACTTGTAGAACCAATAGAAAGTTTACAAGAACAATGCCTTAATTGTATAAAAGGACTCAGTTGAGTGCTTATTACATTGCTAATGTACCTTTAACACTATTCATTGAAAGAAAGAATGAGACTATGTGAACTACGCACTATTGGACCCCATTAATACTGGTCAGTTTTATTCCAGTGATTGGAGTGAGTAGTTTTAATGAGGGAGTGGAACTGTGAATGTGGTGGTTACCTGGGAATGTTGGAGGGGAGGGTTTAGTGGTGGAGGGTTGAGGGGTAGTGGTGGTTATGTACATGGAAGTACATCCTGCACAGGAGTCTTGATGGAAAACTGCAAAGCTTTGCTTTTCAAGTGAAGGGCGACAGGTTGAAGCAATGCCTCATTTTCTCGAGCAGGCAGGGCCCCTCTTTTCCCACCCACTCACCCCCAACATCCACAAATGTGCATCAAACAGAGGCTTGATAAGCTGGGACTTCTTCTCAGTGTGCATAAGAGATTGAGAGTTGACCTTATAGAAATCTATAAAATCATGAGGGGCATAGATCAGGTTAATTGCAAACATCTTTTCTCTATGGTATGGGAGTTCAAAACTAGAGGGCATAGATTTAAGGTGAGAAAGGGGAAAGATTTAAAAGGCAGCTGAGGGGCAACTTTCTCTCACAGGAGGTCTGGCAGTTGGCAAACTTGGTGCCACTATTTAAGAAGGGTGGTAAGGATAAGCCAGGGAACTATAGACCAATGAGCCTGACTGCAGTGGTGGGCAAGTTGTTGGAGGGAATCCTGAGGGACAGGATGTACACGTATTTAGAAAGGCAAGGACTGATTAGGAATAGTGCGTGGAAAATCATGTCTCACAAACTTGATTGAGTTTTTTGAAGAAGTAACAAAGAGGATTGATGAGTGGTAGATGTGATCTATATGGACTTCAGTAAGGCATTCAACAGACTGATTAGCAAAGTTAGATCTCACAGAATACAGGGAGAACTAGCTATTTGGATACAGAACTGGAGTGTTGCTGAACAAAGAGACCTTGGAGTGCAGGTTCATAGCTCCTTGAAAGTGGAGTCGCAGGTAGATAGGATAGTGAAGAAGGCGTTTGGTATGCTTTCCTTTATTGAGGAGTTGAGAGGTCATGTTGTGGCTGTACAGGACATTGGTTAGGCCACTGTTGGAATATTGCGTGAAATTCTGGTCTCCTTCCTATCGGAAAGATGTTGTGAAACTTGAAAGGGTTCAGAAAAGATTTCCAAGGATGTTGCCAGGGTTGGAAGATTTGAGCTACAGGGAGAGGCTGAATAGGCTAGGACTGTTTTTCCTGGAGCATCAGTGGCTGAGGGGTGACCTTATAGAGGTTTAATAATATAATGAGGATAGGATAGAGGATAATGAGGATAAATAGACAAAGTATTTTCCCTGGGGTGGGGGAGTCCAGAACTAGAGGGCATAGGTTAGGGTGAGAGGGGAAAAATATAAAAGAGACCTAAGGGGCAACTGTGTTCATGCAGAGGGTGGTACGTGTGTGGAATGAGCTGCCAGAGGAAGTGGTGGAGTCTGATACAATTGCAACATTTAAAAGGCATTTGGGTGTGTATATGAATAGGAAGTGTTTGGAGGGATATGGGCTGGGTGCTGGCAAATGGGATTAGATTATGTTGGGATATTTGGTCGGCATGGATGGGTTGGACTGAAGGGTCTGTTTCCGTGTTGTACATCTCTATGATTCTATGACTAGCAACTGGGTTTTCCCATGCTGAAGTTTAGAAAAACCCAAGTTGGATTTTCTTTAACATTAAAGGTGAGGTTGGAATACTCTAATATGGCTGAAGCTAGTTAGAAAGCTTTTGAATTGCAAAGGATAATTAGGCATTGCTGATGTAGTTGAACATGTACCTTTAGATTACACAGCAAGTTTAAAAGCCATTCTTCATTTCAGTATGCATTATCATTTTTTCCATTGATTAATTAACAAGACTAAGTACCAAAAGTGTAAATATTACCAACTACATTTGAAGCATTAACCAAAGTAATTACTTATGTAATAATTGACAATATACCAGATAACAGCCCTAATACTGGAGACAAGGAGTAACCCCCTCCAGTCACAATTCTCCAATGTCCCAATGTTACAAATGACATTCATTCCATTGAACAGCGGTCTCAATGATTAGAACATATTCTCATCATAAAGCTGGGAGATAAAACATCGCTATTTTGTCAGGTACATTTTTAAACTTTTCGGTTTAACTCATATTATTTTGCTGGTACTCTAACTACTGGGGATTGCGTCAGCATGTGACTGGAAGTAGACCGTCGAGAGGAAAGGAGGACTGTGAAGCATAGCCTCAGCCCAGCTGGTTGAATTGAACATACCAATGCATTTACGACCAAGTCCCCTAAAACAGAATTGTATTTTTTCTGAGCATGAATAGCCCATGCTTTTGATATGTACCACAGAAAGCTCTACTGCAGAGGTACTAGAAATTGAGTGTGCCATGGTAGTCTGATTGCAAATCATGTTCATCCCCATCAGCAAAGATTCAGCTGGTGGATTCATTTTTACATTTGGCTAACTACATAGGATATCTTTCAAGTGAATCCTCTGATGATTCTGCTATGGCTGAAACCTTCTACAACCGTAAGTTTTCTGGTCAGATTCCCAGGCAGTGTAGCTGAGGCACAAACAATGCTCGGCAACGTGGCTATCTGTTCTTTAGCTGCTAAACTACTGGCTTCTCCTGACCCACACACCCAGTTTAATGGTTTGGGGACATTAACAAACAGATATCCATTCTACAGCTCTATTTGCTCATAAGGATTTCCTATTTCAAGTAAGTTGTGAGTTGCTGTTTGCATTTCTATCCCATCTGTTTTGTGCAATAACCTTTCAGTGGATTAGACCTTTCAGCACAAGACTGCAGAAGATAATCACCTATTAATTATTAGGATTTTGAACAGAAAATATTTTGCAGGATATGGGGTTACATTTAGGGTATGCCTTCACTTGGGTTTTTTTTTGCGTCTGAATTAATATTTATCTTAATTGGAAGAGTAACCAACTTTTTTAATTTCCCAACTACCTAGAGCAGTCTGTCAAAGAATATCAAAGACAATACAAGATATTCAGTGGAATAGTAACTGCTGTAGGGTACTTACTCTTATCAGGATCATTTAGTGTTCAGTAAATAATGTGCAAGTACGCGATATATTGGAGCAGGTATTCTTCAAAACTGGACATGAACTCAGCAGTTTTCGGACAGACAGTGCTACTTTTACTATTTTATGCTCAGAAATATTCCACCTTGCTGACGATAGTTGCTTGTGATGGAATTGACTGTTACTTTACAGGACTAGGCACTTAAAGTGAGAATGTTCCCCTGCAACATATTACACATGCATCTTTACTCCACTTGGTGAATGGATACTTTGAGCTCCTTGTCATCAAACTAAAACAGACATACTCTTCTTGACTGCATTTCCCTCTGCTGGAATCTCTAGTCTACTTTCTCCACTGGTACAGAGGGATAATGATATCCTCAAACCATTTAAGGGTGTTGTGTTTATCTTTTGGTAGATCAGTGTCTGTGTGTGCAAAATGCCTGATGTACAATAGTTTCACACTGAAGAAAGCCCTTTAACCTTTAATGCCTACACTGATTTTTTTGCTTGAGCTATCTCACTAGCCCCACTCCCCTGTTGTTTCCCCATAGTACTATGAAATATTTTTCCCTTCAAGATATTTATCCAAGTTTCCTTGAGAAATCATTACTAACGCTGTTTCTGTCATCCTTTAAGACAATGCCTTCCAGATTATAATAACTTATTTTTATAATCAAACATAACATAAACTATTCTTGTTTTAAAAAATAAACAAGCAAAAGTTTATGCATTTGTACAGCATCTTCAAAGAACTTAATTAATTATCCCAATAGGAATCTTGATGCTTCTCTGAATAGGGGATGTAGCAGTATAAAGCTATTCCTATTTTAGCTCTTCCTCTGAGTTCCCCAAAAAATTATGTCCTTAACAGAAATCACTTTTCCATAACAAAACATGTTAAAATTAGGGTACATTCCTGACCTGTAATTTGTACATCAAAAACCTATTGACTGCCTTGGACCTAACCGGGGGATGTGGTGGGATGTTCTTTTGAGGGCCAGTGCAGACTAGATTGGCCAAATGGCCTCTATCAGGTATTCTATGATTCTATGTAAATCATATACTCAATGCTCCAGATAGGCTCTCATGTTCACAACATGAAAAGATATTGTGACAGTCATAATGGAAAATCTAATTATGGTAAAAAGGAGTGAAATCAAAATACAAAAAAAAATTGGAGAATTCGAGGTGTAATCATAATGTCATTATATTGTGATTCAGAATCACAGACAAATATTCTGGGGACATGGATTCAAATCCCACCATGGCAGAAGGGGAAATTTTAATTCACTAAAGATCTGGAGTTAACAGCTAGCCTAATGACAATCATGTGACCTTTGTCAATTGTCATGTAAAAATAATCTGGTTCAATAAGTTCATTTCAGAAGGAAAGCTGCCATTCTTACTTTCTGCCCAAAGTGACTCCAAATCCATAATAAGGTGGTTGATTGTTAATGGCCTTCTGGAACATAACAAGTCACCCTATTCAAGGGCAATTAGTGATGGGCAATGAATGCTAGTCCGGCCTGGTATGCCCACATCTCATGCAGGCGTGGAAAACAAAAGGACAATGAATCAGAAATTGAAAATTCAAAAGCTGACCCTTGACCTATCAGATTGGTTAATAAAAGGTTAGATAATATCATATTTTACTTCTATAAAAATATCAATGTGACTTAAGAGAATCAGTAATCAATTTATGGGAAGAGGTTTGGATACTCATGATGTTAATGGTTGGGATTACATTACCTATTATGCTTACACACAATCCAGAGGGATGAGCTCAAATAAGGGAAGCAAATTATCAAAGCCTGTTCTTTTTTCAGAAATTTCATTTACTTATTTCATTTCCACAAATGTAGTAACAAACAATATGTTCAATTTTTAAAACATAACTTAAGGATGTCAACACTATATCACAAAGCAATGTGAAATTATTGATCTTCCAATTGGTTGGATATAATTTCGAGTAGGTTGGGTGAACATGGCAAAGGGCCACAGAATAGGAAAGCAAAAGATGAGGTTTCAATAATCAAAGAGAAACAAATGGTTGTCTGATGGAGAATAAATGAAGGGGTGATCAAATCATGATAAAAGAGATTGGGAATGAAAGTGAGCAATTAAACAAATGGGAATGAAAAAAGAGCATGGAAAGAGATCAATAATAAAGATAGAAAAATTATATTGTTGCATTGTGTTTTTATCTTGGATTAATGAATTCCCTAAAACAGAACAGCAGGAAAATTGCACTGAATTTACCTCAGGGAATCAGATACATGTAGAAAAGTAAAACAAAAGTGTGATATAATAAATGGTAAGTCTATGCATGGATTATTAAGTAGTCATGTTAACAATACCAACCTGTTTCTGTGTGCACTGTTTCTTTCTCTAGCCTATTTATCTAAATCTAAAGATTGTGACTATTATTACTCTTAAAGATGTAGCATTATACTGTCATTTAAAAAAAAGGTTTTAATGAATGCTTTGATGTAAAATGTGATTTTGATGTTTACAGTAAAATGTGTTGCATCAGAAAACCTAAACTTTGTACACTGAGGTAATATTCCATTTTAGTTTGCTACTTTCTGTATCAGAAGTCAGATGACACCAGATTATACATTCTGTGTGACAGTGCAATGAAGAAAGGCTTGCTGTTTCTAGAAGCTGAAGATAATGAGCGAGAGAAAGTTTGCTCCCCAGGATGAGCTGGTTGCACAAGAGGAAGGGATGCAGGACAGGGCAGCCAGTAGCCAGAGAAAAGAAGAGTACACATTTGAGAGCCCAATTTTACTAATATCAAATCTTTACTTCACAAATTATCAGCCTGTTCTCTCCCTGTACCCCTGTGGAAATCTCAGTGTCAGAGTTCTACAGATTTCAACAACAACAGAACTTGCATTTATGCCATATATAGGTTTCACAGATAAAAATTTAGGACCGTGTCATAATAAAGAGCCATTGGGATAAGTGATCAAATGCCTGTTCAAAGAGGGAGGTTCTGAAGAATGATTAATGAGACAAAAGACTGAAGACTTGGCTTCCAATGGTGGTATGAAATAAATTGGGGATCTGCAAGATGCCTGAACAGGAGAAGGCTCAAATCTGAGGGTTTTAAGCAAAAGTCAACGTTTCATCAAGTATCAACCAAGTCCTGAAAAGGGAGAACAATACAGAAATAACCACAAATTTTTGTTCGTAGAAATTACTGTTAGCTTCCAGCTGTGTGCCACTTCAACACATCACCATGTTACCTGTTTTCAAGTTGCTGCAGCGACCCAGTGACGCTCAGTGCAAGCTGGAAGAATAGAACCTTATTTTCTGCTTGGAGACCCTTTCGCCTTCTGGACTCAATATCGAGTTCAATAATTTTAGGGCCTAAGCACTATCTTCCATGTCCTTACCCCAACCCCACATACCAGGCTTTGTCATCGCATGAGCTGCTACCACAGACAACAAATTGTCAGCCACTAATTGTCCAAATTAGCAGCTACATTCCTTTGTTTGCTCAACTATTGTTCTGCCATCACTCTCTGGGCTCCATCTCCATCTGTCATTTACTCATTCCCCCCCCCCCCCCACACTATCTTTATCATATATACCAACTTTTTGCTGGCTACAATCAGTTCTGAAGAAGGGTCACTGGACCTGAAATGTTAACTTTGCTTTCTCTTCACAAATGCTGCCAGACCTGCACACTTTTTCCAACAATTTTCAGAATCCGTAATTCTTTGTTTTAGACAGGATAGATACAGGAAGGATGTTCCCAATGACAAGGGGAGTTCAGAACTAGGGGTTACAACCTAAGAATTGTTCGTAGAATATTTAGGACTGAGATGAGGAGAAATTTCTTCACCCAGTGTGTGTCGAAGAGTATGGAATTCACTACCTCAGAAAGCAGTCAATGCCAAAATGTTGAATCAGTTCAAAAAGGAGTTGGATATGTTACTGGGGCTAAAGGGATCAAAGGATATGGGGGAGAAGCAGGAACAGTCTATTGAGATGAATGATCACCCAAGCTTGAAGGGCTCAATGGCTTAGTCCACTTCCTATTTTCTAGACATTTCTATTTAAGTGCCATTAGTGCTCTTGTGCCTAAAAATGGTAAATGTTGAGTACCTCCTTGAAGGCTTTACCATCATATAAACATGAGAACATACAAAATAAAAACAAGTGTAGGCCATTCAGCCCATCAAGCCTGTCTCGCTATTCAGTGAGATCATGGCTGACATGGATTCCGCATTTTCAGCTGCTCCAAAAAATTTCATTGCCGTACAAAAATCTCTCTATTCCGCCTTAAAAATATTCACTGACCCTGTCTCCACTTTCTGAGGCAGAGTGATCCAAAGGCCTCCAAGTGTATCACATTGTTGGAAAATTGCCTTACTAATAAATTTGATTTGGTTACATGGTCAGTCATATGAAACGTGCTATATTCGACTAAAGAACTAGTGTACAAGATTGCAAAGAGTCAGCTTGTGCTGGAAATGGTTTGCAATTGAACTCTGTAAAACTTTTGTGATACTTTCTCTGATTTTGGGTGAGATGATTGGTAAAGCTATTGGAATTTGCAAACCAAAGACCATTGTATTAGAATTTTTACTTCAATTAGAAGCCTGACTTAATTATATTTTGTTGCATACTTACGTTCCTTCTAAATTGCTGATAATTTTTTTTACAAGCTTTTTATTATTCAGACATTTTTTCAATCCTCTTCTAAGGAGTAACATAGGTTTGTGCTGTCAGTGAAGCCTCAACTCATTGTGAGCATATAGGTGCATGCAATTCTCAATTTTTAGATCATTAATAAAGCAATAATATGTACCTCAAGCATTTTCAGCAGGCAACAAGGCACATCCTGGACATGCAAAAGTCAAAGCATTATTACTCAATAGAGTTCTTATACAATTTAACATATAGGTACATTCCTCAGTTTAGATTGCATTATAAAAGCAACCGTTGCTAATATAGCTCCTGTGTTTATAGAACTCATAAAATACTAACTTCTTTCTTAACAATTTCTTCATGCAGTACCTTGAGGATTCTAATTGCAAACCATCCAGTCCAGGTATTTAATTTTCTCAGTTTATTCATGGCATATGGTAACCTCTGCTTATAATATAAAAAATATATTAGAAACATGCCTCCAGACAACTCCTGATTTTTAATGGCAACTTTTATTTCACTGGTGTGATCCCAACCATTAACATCATGTTACTTGTACCTGTAATCCATCAAAATGAGTTAAGCTAATGTAAAAGGTTAAGGGGTCAAGTCCTGCTTTTATGCCTGTTTGAAATACGTCATGAGGAAAACTTGTCTCAAATTAATAACTGTTGATGATTTCCACTCATTTATTATTTTATGAGCTTACAAAGACTCTTCTCTTTTAAAATTAAGTATCAATAGGGTGTTAATAGACATCTTTTAAAACAGTTTTAAGTTTCCAAAAAATAAAATACACCACTATAATTATCCAATAGTTCTGTGTTGGCATTTTAAATCATTTTCAATTTTAAATCAATTTTCAATGATTTAAGATCAGGTTATCCACAGCAAATGAACCAGTCATACTTATTAAAACACTATTTGTGCAAGAAATGCATTTCAGTTCTATTAATAATATTAGTCTAATTAACATATCACTCTTTGATGCAAACTTTTCATTCAGAATATCTGATTTGAAAATACTGCTTGATCGTATGGCTTAAAGGTTTGTGATTATGCAAATAAGTTGGATATGACTTGTGCAAACCTGCCCAATTTTGGGGACATCTTACTCCCAAGTTGATGGTTGTGACTGAAGCAGATACATTTTGCTACCTGATGTGTGTCTATGTTAATAACTGATCTCTTTTTTTCAACTCCAGTCCCACATTCCCATTGATTTAATTGGGAAGCAGCAACTGGAAAATCAAATAGCTGAAAATTTCTCAGATGAAGTAAATTTAAATTTGCAAAGGAAACCTTCATAAATCGATCAGGTCTTCCTTATAAAATACTCACTGCATATCTTATGCAACAGAACAATAGAAAGATCTTAGTTTGCTCAGAAACTAAATTAATAAAAAACAACTTTTACTAATTTCAAGTTTGATGCAAAATGTTACCTTTGATGATATATTGTTGAAGAAGGAGGAATTAAAATAAAACTGTCAAGGAGCAAAATGCAATAGCTGGTAAAGAAGGAGGTGGACTAAAAGGAGGTGAAATTGCTTGCAGTTTGTGTATGATTTAACAATTACAGAAGTTCAGTCTAGTGCAGTTACCATTTTCATATCAAATACAAGCAAAGTAATATCAAAAAGGTGTGTTCAGTCAGTTTCTAGTTTTCCATGTGTACTGTATTGGAAATATAATGAGGATAAAAAGATTATATTTGGTCCATCAATCAGATGCTGGTCCTTTGACATAGATATTCATTTATGTTTACTCTCCTATTTTCTCCTTACAGCCTTGCAAATATTTTCTTTGAAAGCATGTATCAGATTTACTTTTGAACATTATATTGGATTTACTGCCACTGTGTTATCATGCTATGCATTCCATGCGTAATAAGAATTTTTCATCTCCTAAGCAGTTCTTTTGCCAATTATGTTAAATCTGTGTCCACTATTCTGTTAAAGGAATCAATTTCTGTCCACCTTCAATGTGAATATCTCTCAGAATTCTGAATGCCTCTCATAAACTTCCTCTTAGCTTTCTCTGCTGGAAGGAGTGTCAGCTTCTCTCTCTAGTTTTGGGTATCATTCATATCCATCTCCTAGATTCCCTTTACAAGGCACTTGAGTAGGACGAGTTTTCTTTTTGCCAAATATTCTTGTCAATGGAAGCATAGTTGATTTTTAAAGAAAATTCAGAATGTTCTTGCAACAAAATGCAGAAGCTCACAATAGTCCATTTCTTTTGATGGGCGGGTTTCTGGACAAAGCTGAGGTAAATTATGCAGTGAGGATTATTTTCATGTTTCTGATTTTATATTTGATGCATATATCTTTTAAACTTTAAAAATCTAAAGAAGGATTCCCTGCTGTAAACTCACCTGTTTGACCTGTAAGTATCTAAAGGCTTTACTAACATAGCAGATAAAAATCGGAAGCAAAGCGAAGCAAAGTCAATGTTTCTATTTGAATGATTCTACTTTAGAGCCAATATGATAGATGTTGCACCTCTGGCTTGTAATGAGCATATACCTCCTGTCTGCTATATCAGAGACTGAACGGGGCAATTTGCAGAGATAATGGTTATCTTGGCCACTAGCAAGAGAGCTGCTGAGAGACCCAGGCTGCATGCTCCAGGAAGACCCACTAGTATTACATGCCAATGAACCAGTTGAGAGGAACTGTTTTTTGGGGGATCAGGACCCTTGGGAGGAAGAAGTCCTGCTTTTCAAGAGCTACTGTCTTATTTGGGAGTGAACAGCTTTGTGAAACAATAGCATGACCAGAGAATTGGTAGCTGCTTCAAATGGTCCTGCGTCGCAGAATATGAATGAAATATCTTTGAAGCACTTTACCTACACTGTTATGAACTTAGTTTCAAAGACGCAGGCCAGAAGTGTATGATGGTATTAAATGTTTTGTGGCATGAGGGTCATGAGATGAGGGAAGAGGGTTTGCGAATCAGGAGCAACATGTGGGTCTCAGCATGGCCCTCTCTTCCCATTGTCAGTTCTATTCATTCGGCTCTGGGTGTCTTTAAACAAGGGATCTCCCTGGGAAATCCTTAAGCAGCCTGCACAGTCGTCCTCCCAACAATTTAATACTACCACCCAGTACGAGGCCTTTAATTGTACATAAATTGACCATTAAAGGCCTCGGTTTAGTTCATGAGCCTTCTCAACACAAACATAATTGTGCTGGAGGCAGGAAGATGGCAGGATCTCCATCAGCCACCATGCTGCCCAAATAAATTCCGTCCCCACTACCATACATAGAATGGGGGGAATATAAAATACCACTTGAAGGATTTCATTAATGCCTGTTTTTCTAGACTTATCTGGTTGAAATGTACAAGGTGGTTAGTAAATGTCTTCAAATTACTTAAGAGGTGTACCTTCTACTGTTACCATATTAATTGTTCAAAATGGTCAGAGATATTATAATACTGTATGTCATCTTGGATCCTATAGTCTTCTTCAGTTGGCATGATGAGATATTATTACCAGAATCCATTCAGCAAGACACCCAAAAAGCAGTTTTATTGGATAGTCATGTTATGCTGTGGAGATCCCTTCTTTTAAAAGAAATTAAGTTCTATTGTGATACCTTTACAATTATATCTATGTCAGCATGGAATTAATTACAGCTTTTAAGGCTGACATTTGTTAAACCATTACTTATCAGCTTCACAAATGTGAATAGAGAATCATTGAAGCATTGAATTCACATTACAATAACTTTGGTTTCAAAGTCAGATGGTGTAACGGTTCAATCAAGAGATGATCCTTTGTTTTATAAATTGGCCTTTGAGAGTTGCCAAGATCAGGTGAAGATCTCCAGAATTAATGCATTTTCTTTGCAAAGATTTCCATCTGTCATTTCTATGTCTTGATTCAAGATTAGGAATCTACTATCTGATAACTTAATGAAGGACTCCAGAAAATAAGGAACAACAGAAATTGAAATGAAAACATCAGAATAAATCAATACTTTATTTTGCCACAGTGTCTTTGTCATCCCTGATTGTTCTTGTTCTGTCCCGTCAATGCTGCATATGTTAATGAGCCAGCTGGTGCAGTCCAGACATGCC
Source organism: Chiloscyllium plagiosum (assembly GCF_004010195.1). Taxonomy (NCBI): domain Eukaryota; kingdom Metazoa; phylum Chordata; class Chondrichthyes; order Orectolobiformes; family Hemiscylliidae; genus Chiloscyllium; species Chiloscyllium plagiosum. The sequence continues at coordinate 30,246,774 of NC_057735.1, forward strand.
AAGTCACTGCACACAGACTGTTCAAGAAATCAAACTGCACAGTTTTAGGGGATTCCATTTACAATTACATTTCTACTCCAGTTATGGTGCTTAGTCCTTCCACATGTTATTGGATTCTGAATCAGTATGGTATGCTCTGATCCATATCCAAGTTATCAGGCCCTGAATTTTAGTTGTTGTTTAGTTGCTGTCACCAATAAGGCCAGCATTATTGCCCATCAAAAGTGTCCTTGATAAAATTGGCATGGAGCTGTCTTCCTAACCACTGCATCTCAAGTGGTGCCGAGTCTCCCACAGTGCTGTGAGATAGGAAATTCCAAGATTTTAGACCAGTAATTAGAAACCCTACAGTGTGGAAACAGGCCCTTCAGCCCAACAAGCCCACACCGACCCTCCAAAGACCAATCCACCTAGACCCATTCCCCTATCCTATATTTACTCCTGACTAATGTTACATATCCCTGACTAACCTACATAACCCTGAACACTATGGGCAATTTAGCATGCCAGTTCACCTAACCTGCACATCTTTGGATTGTGGGAGGAAACTGGGGCACCCAGAAGAAACCCACGCAGACACAGGGAGAATGTGCAAACTCCACACAGTCACCTGAGGCTGGAATCAAATCCGGGTCCGTGGCGCTGTGAGGCAGCAGTGCTAACTACTGAGCCACCGTGCAACTATTCATGCCAATTTTGTCATGGACATGTTGAATGGGCAATAATAAAGGAATACTGATGTATTTCCAAGTCACAATGGTATGTGACCTGGACAGGAACATAGGCAAATTGTTACCAAGGACCTGCTGCTTTTGTTCTTCAAGGCAGTAGAAGTCTTACCTTTAGAAGATAATATTGAGGAAGGCTAAGTGAGTTGTGATTCATCTTGTAGCAGGTACAGACTGTAACCAAGGTCGATAGTCACAGGTGAGGTGTCAGAAGACTGGAGGTTGGCTAACGTGGTGCCACTGTTTAAGAAAGGGGGGTAAGGATAAGCCAGGGAACTATAGACCAGTGAGCCTGATGTCAGTGGTGGGCAATTTATTGGAGGGAATCCTGAGGGACAAGGTGTACGTGTATTTGGAAACGCAAGGACTGATTAAGGACAGTCAACATGGCGTTGTGCGTGGGAAATCATGTCTCACAAACTTGACTGAGTTTTTTTGAAGAAGTAACAAAGAGGATTAATGAGGGTAGAACGGTAGATGTGATCTATATGGACTTCAGTAAGGCGTTCAACAAGGTTCCCCATGGGAGACTGGTTAGCAAGGTTAGAACTCACGGAATACAGGGAGAACTAGCCATTTGGATACATAACTGGCTCAAAGGTAGCAGACAGAGGGTGGTGGTGGAGGGTTGTTTTTCAGACTGGAGGCCTGTGACCAGTGGAGTGCCACAAGGATCGGTGCTGGGTCCACTATTTTTGTTATTTACATAAATGAGCATAAGAGGTACAGTTAGTAAGTTTGCAGATGACACCAAAATTGGAGGTGTAATGGAGAGTGAAGAGGGTTACCTCAGATTACAACAGGATCTTGACCGGATGGGCCAATGGACTGAGAAATGGCAGATGGAATTTAATTCAGATAAATGTGAGGTGCTGCATTTTGGGAAAGCAAATCTTACCAGGACTTATACACCTAATGGTAAGGTCCTAGGGAGTGTAGCTGAACAAAGAGACCTTGGAGTGCAGGTTCATAGTTCCTTGAAAGTGGAGTCGCAGGTAGATAGGATAGTGAAGAAGGCGTTTGGTATGCTTTCCTTTATTAGTCAGAGTATTGAGTGCAGGAGTTGGGAGGTCATGTTGTGGCTGTACAGGACATTGGTTAGGCCACTGTTAGAATATTGTGTGCAATTCTGGTCTCCTTCCTATCGGAAAGATGTTGTGAAACTTGAAAGGATTCAGAAAAGATTTCCAAGGATGTTGCCAGGGTTGGAAGATTTGAACTATAGGGAGAGGCTAAAGAGGCTGGGGCTGTTTTCTCTGGAGCATTGGAGGCTGAGGGGTGATCTTCTAGAGGTTTACAAAATTATGAGGGGCATGGATAGGGTAAATGGACAAAGTCTTTTCCCTGGGGTGGGGGAATCCAGAACTGGAGGGCATAGGTTTAGGATGAGAGGGAAAGATATAAAAGAGACCTAAGAGGCAACTTTTTCACGCAGAGGGTGGTACGGGTATGGAATGAGCTGCCAGAGGAAGTGGTGGAGGCTGGTACAATTGCACCATTTAAAAGGCATTTGGATGGGTATATGAATAGGAAGGATTTGGAGGAGTATGGGCCGGGTGCTGGCAGGTGGGACTGGATTGGGTTGGGATATCTGGTCGGCATGGATGGTTTGGACCGAAGGCTCTGTTTCCGTGCTGTACATCTCTATGATTCTATGACTGTATGGAGGGTATTCATGTAGAGAAGCAGTCATCCAAACTAGTGGAGAAATTTCACCACACTCCTGATTTGTACGTTGTAAATGGTGAAGAGACATTGGAAAGCCAAGAGGTGACTCATTTGTTATGAAATATCCATTCTCTGACTTGCTCTTTTAACCATAACATTTAGATAGCTGGCCTAACTACTTTCTGGTCAATGACCTTCAGGATGTTCATGCTTGCTATTGAATGCCAGTCTATCTCTCATTCAGTCATTACCTGACACATGTGAGACTTGGATGTTGTGTATTGTTTATTGGATTTTATATTGTCAAATACTTACTGCATGTAAATGGGCTGCTTCGTTATCTGAGGTATTGTGAGTGGAACTGAACATTTGGTAAGCATCAGTGAACATCCCCACTTTTGATCTTATGATAGAGGGACAATAGTTGATGATCGTTATGTCTAGGACACTGATTTGAGAAACCAGTGATGCAGTGCTGTCCTGGGGCTGAGATGACTGACCTCCAACAGCCACAGCAATTTCTATGTATGCTAGGTTTGATATCTGCGTTTGTATTGGTCTTTTCTATCAAGATTATTATAATTTGGTTATAATGTAATATCAATCAGCCCTGATGTGTGCAATCTATCTTTGACAGTACATAGCTGAAAATGTGTTGCTGGAAAAGTGCAGCAGGTCAGGCAGTATCCAAGGAACAGGAGAATCGATGTTTCGGGCATAAGCCCTTCTTCTTTGACAGTACATAGTTTTACTAAATGGTTAAGCAGCTTATTAATATCTGGAAATATATGGAAATAATCATCAGAACATTCGAAGAAGAGTCATTGGAAACAAAATGCTAACTCTCTTTTGCTCTCCTCAGATGCTGTGGTTTTTCTAACATTTTCTGCTTTTGTTTCAGATTTCTATCAACTGGAATATTTTCCTGTTATTCACATCGATTGTTGGGTTGTACCTGCTGGGAGGGAATACTTAATTCATGAGGTACTCAGTATGACTGGACGATGCACAGAAACAGCTTTCAGCTTGATGGGAGACATATTGCTCATGAATACATCATAAATTCATCTTTTAGGAAAGAAAGTAGTATCTTGATCCAATTCACGAGTGAACAACTAACCTAATCATACTATTAAAACCCTTCGCTCATTTTAATGACAAAACAAAAGTGAATCCATTGCCAAATTAATTATTAGATTCTGTCTGGGAGGAAACCAAGATAGAATGGAAAATATGTTTTCACAATGTGTGAAAAATTCCATTTCGCATTGGAGAGCGATATTTATCTGACAATGCTTAGTAAAGCAATTATCAGAAGCTGGGTATTTGATCACTGACTCAAATCATGGACCTTTAGCAATTCTGATTCCAAATCACATAGCAATCTCCCTGCAGATGTAATTACAGCTATATTCAGTGGCTAGATTCACCATCTGCTCAAGTATGCAGGTTTTTTAAATGCTAGTTTCCTATTTTGAAATTGGATTAAAAATGTTTTATTTCTTTTATACAGTACTCCAAAATAGTCCAGAAAATCATGACTTTACAGTAATTTCAGAAGAGAGATACCTTGAGACTTAGAATTCATTAATATTTGCATCATCACACTACAGCCTCTGATTGTTCAAAGTAACAAACCAGAAAGCTCACTACTTGAGTGACTGTGAATGTGTAATAGCTTGAAAGTACACTGCAACTTTAATATAGAAAGATGTCCTAAAGTGTGAAAAGGCATTGTCAAACAAAGAGTGAGATCAAGCTAGATGAGGAGCTGCTTAAGACTGATGAGCAAAAGATTCCTCAAAGAGGAAGGTTTAAGATACATCTTAAGAAAGATAAAAGAGGTGGAGAGATGTGAAGTGGTACACAACAGCAACAATTTCTACTTCTAATGCATCTTTAGTGAAACCAGAATGTTCCAAAGCAATTCACAGGAGCTGTTGTTGTTAAAACAAATCAAAACTACCTTGAACCACATACAACGTTAATAGGGCCAAATCTTCTGAGGAGTCAGAATGCCGACCCACTCTTTTGTACTTACCCAGCCCTAGAGCTCAGTGTTTCTTTCTGGAATTGTGGAGATGGCACCAAGATCTTGATTGAATCCCATAGACACTTTGACAAGCCTAGAGAAAAGGTAAACTGCGAAAGGAAAGTGAGGATGACTTGACCAAATCTCCTCAAAATATATTAAAAGGATAGCCCAGACCCCATACTTTTCTTATTTTTAAAAACAAGTGTAAGATGACATGTTCCAGATGCAATCTGATTGGTCAAACTACCAGGCTTGAAGCAAAACACTTTATTCTTACACTATAATTAAAATACATACAAAATAAGCATGAAAAATTAGCTTAATTGTAACTATCAAAATACTTAAGATATATGGTATGCTAATGACCACTGATTAGCTGTTCCAACATAGTAACATCCCATAAAATATCCTTGGCAGAGGCAAATTCAGTAAATATATTGTCTCACATGCAATATTTCTCCAGTCCAAGGGAAAACGACATCAAGAAAACATTCTGAGAGAGGGAGAGAACTCAAGCATTTTGCTGTAGCAGGGACAGATGTATAGCAGCTTCCAAACCTCAACAGCTACTGTAAGCTAAAACTAAAATCCTGGTTCTGTGGGAGCTTGACCCCACCCATTCATGCTACTTCTATTGTTCCAACTAAAAAACCCCAAGGTCTCACAAGTTGTTTACCTTATTGGCTTGAAACAGACTGCTCTTACCCTCTCATTAAAAGAAAAGGACAAAATACACCACTTAAATCCATAGTATCATCAATATATGGAGATATACAGGTATATGAGAGGGCAGGGCAGCAGTTTGGGGAATTAAAGTGTAGGGTAGCCAATAGGAGCATGACAGGGTACAGTAGCAGGTTGCTAGGTGAAGGTGTAGGGTTGCAGGTTGATCGGCGATGGAGAGTTTGGAAGGTGGATGTTGGGTGAAGGTTAGAATGGCTGGTTGGTGGGTGCAGGGTTAAGGTAACAGGTGAATTGGTGATGGAGAGTGTGGCGGGTAGGTGAGTAAGGGTGTAGAGTGGGAGATAATGAGGTGAAGGATTAGTGTGGCAGGTAAGACAAGCCTATGTTTCAGCCCAAAACATCGACTTTCCTGCTCCTCAGATGCTTTCTGACATGCTGTTGCTTTTAACCAGTAAGTCATTGACCATATAATTTGAGGAACAGTTACACTCTTGTGATCATTGACCATATAATTGAGGAACAGTTACACTCTTGTGAGGTAAGGGGGAAGGATGACAAGTAGGTGAGTAACGTAAGTAGGGTGGATTTTTGTGTGTGTGTGTGTGTGTGTGTACGCTTGTCAAGTATGTTAGGTAAGTCAGGTAAGTGGAGTCTGGATCAGGTCAGATTTGGACTTTTGGAATGAGTTATATATTTGCCGAGGAGTTATGACATGTATCAGAAGCCTCCCTAGCATTCCACTCTAACTTAGAATTGTCAACTTTTTAAAAGGGTTCCAGGAGCTGCATGTCATCCTTCCCCTTCACCTACCTATCTGCCAAACTAGGACACAGTAAGTACTGTAGATCCTGGAAGTCAGAGTCAATGGATGTGAAGCTCGTGGGTTTCCTCCGGGTGCTCCGGTTTCTTCCCACAGTCCAAAGATGTGCAGGTCAGGTGAATTGGCCATGCTAAATTGCCCCTAGTGTAAGGTGAAGGGGTAAATGTAAGGGTATGGGTGGAATGCGCTTCGGCGGGTCAGTGTGGACTTGTTGGGCCGGAGGGCCTGTTTCCACACTGTAAGTAATCTAATCTAATAATTGCTATCAGATGTTTAAACATCCCAGGAAATTACTTTGTAGTCAGTATTCAGCATATCAGAGTAGTACCATAACTTAATTAGTAGATTGGTCTGAATGCAAGCTGTCGATATTCTGGACTGATGGTTTAGATGACCAAAGGCTTGGAAAAGGAGGTTGGTTTTTACAAGTGTCTTCAAGGAGGCAAATGAGGTAGTAAGGTGATCGGGCAGTGAGGGATGTGTACAACATGAAAATCATTCAGCAATAAGTCACTGTATTGGTTTGTGGAGTTGTGACCAGTTAGAGATGACAAAAAGTCAATCAGCCTGATAATGATCTGATTAGCTGTAGAGGGGCTGAACAGCTTGTAGCTGTAAACAATACAGCCAGAAGCATTCAGCCCTCCAGAAGAGGAGCTGGTAGGTTTTTCTGCAGTAGAAAATAGCTGAAACCTAAAGAAAACCAGTTATTTCTTTTCCTTCACCAGTTGCTGTAAGCTGTTGCTTTTAACCAGTAAGTCATTGACCATATAATTTGAGGAACAGTCACACTCTTGTGAGGTAAGAGGTCAAATGGTGCGAGAGTTTCATTTAGCTGAGTTATATGGCAACAATTCATAGTTGCTTAAATGTGGTATGAATCTATTTATAAGTAATGAACCGTAGTTCTTGTTAAGTACAGAAATCCAGTCCATGTTTTCTATTAGCTTGGGTCCACCTGACACGTAAAATGATAAGATTATCAACTTTTGTGATGACTTCAGGTATAGCAAGGTTTGATGTCCAGAATGTAACCCCAGTCAGGCGTGACATATTTCCAACATTACTGCAAAAGCTACAGGTGGATGTTCAGACCAGCAGAGATCAATGATGAAGGCAAAAAGACCTAAAAATTCTTGAAATAGCCAAAGTGCTGCCAATGTGAGTTCACCCAGTTTTGTGGATAGGTGTGTAGTGATTTATGCTCATCAAAGCCTGGTTAATTGGAAGCTAAAGAGGTGATGGGGTGGCAGAAAAGCTGCCTGATGATAGGAACTCTGCTGCACTCCAACCACTCACCCTCCTTGCTTGCTTTGAATGAATGGCAGCCAAAGACCAACCTCATGATGGGCTCCTCACCACCCATCACCATACCTTTAACTTCCCCATGACAACTCGTGCAGTATTACCTGGGCTGTTCTCTCTTGTTTGTAATTAGCTTATTGAAAGAGTGGGATGAAATCTTCCTATTCAGTTGTTTACTGCTCATTGCTACCAGATATTTCTCAGAACTAAAGGCCTTAGGTTGGCCTTCCAACTTTCAGAGTCCGCTCAGCATCCTGAATAGGATGCAGAACCTGTCTCCATGTCTACTGAGGGTTTGCCAAGCTAAAATTGCAATGAGTGATTATCTTCCATAGGAAGATACATGATGCAGAAACAATCACAGATCTAATGCTTACCTACAAAGCAAAGGTTCAGCATTATACTTTGAACTGCTTAATTAGCTGTTAACTGTTTTCAAATGTTCTGAAGTCATGAGTGGTGGTAAGTAAATGCAAATTATTTTATAAACTTCCTTTTTTGGCTTGGGCTGGTGATTTAAGCAAGGTATGGGAGCTTGTGATTGACACTATAACTTTTACAGTATTGAAGCAGAAATATCCACATGTTTGTTTGAATTATCTATTCATTTGTGGTTTGAAGATTTGGAACACTTTTTATGATGCACCACAGAATTTTAATCATAGCCCATATATTTTTCACTTAAAAAATCTGCCAGGAAATGTCTTTGTTCGCTGTGTTACCTCAACTATACACATTGCTATGTATACATGGATACAATCTGCATATAATTTCCTTAACTGAGCCATTTAGTATCTTTCCTTGTCTTTTTCTGTAGGGATCTTAAATTAACAATCCCTTTTTCTATCCAGCAATGAATCAGATGAGACAAAATATTCTAGTATAACAAAGTGACCCCCACTCCAGCCTATCACCCTCACCTTGACCTCCTTCCACCTATTGCATTTCCATCACCCCTCCCCCAAGTCCCTCCTCCCTATCTTTTATCTTAGCCTGCTGGACACACTTTCCTCATTCCTGAAGAAGGACTCATGCCTGAAACGTCGATTCTCCCGCTCCTTGGATGCTGCCTGACCAGCTGCGCTTTTCCAGCAACACATTTTCAGCTCTGATCTCCAGCATCTGCAGTCCTCACTTTCTCCTACTTCAAAATATTATCTATTAATCATCATGGATATTTTTGTTTGATGTGTCAAATATTTTATGACATCAAGTATAGACTCATTTAACTCAATCTTCATCTGAGATGTCACTATCAAAATGAGATCCAATGTGATCCAAATGATATTTTTAGTGCTTTTCAGACTCAGATGTTTTATGTGATGATTTGCAGACCATGCTTCAGCATGTCCATTGATCCTTTTGTATTAATTGTAGAAAATAGCCAGATATCACAAGGATATCATCTTTCCAAAATGATGATCAAGTCTCATAAGACTGCAATGTTGATCTCCACAGTAACCACCTTTTATTTCAATATTTCCAACTCATGGTGCCTACTTGTCCGGAGAGATGAATGCTCTCTTCTAAATGGATTTGATTATCCAATGATCCTCCTGCCAGCTCAAACTGAGCACTGATGTTCAGTTTTGTTGGATAACCTCCTTCTGTTGTTTCTGTTTTTGCAGTTCACGGGAACATTCAGTTCTTATGATTGACTGTTCCTGATCCAAACTGATGCAGTTAGTCTGGGTTTGTGATTGTGTTGTTGCAAATAAACAAGACAGGATTTCTGTCACTGGTTACTCACTAACAACTGTAAAATCCTTCGATGTCAGAATGTCAAAGTATTAAAATAAATGATTTTCCGAAACATTTTAGTTCAGAAGAGTCGTACGGGATTTTGAAGTGTTGGTTCTGTTTCTGACTCGACCAGAATTGCTGAGATTCTTCAGCACTCTGTGTGTGTGTGTGTGTGTGTGTTATTGAATTTCTTCTGATTAATCCACCAACACCTCCAAATTTTCCATCATTCTAAAATCCATTTACCAGTGGGCCATTGCGTTATGGCATGAACAGTTATAAAATCATAATATTCTGACAATTATCAAATATGAAAAATATGGTAATATTCTTGGTTCTGGTCTGCAATTGCAATTTTCTTGAGTTTAAAGAACATATATGTCAAAAGTGTTCTATCTGAGCTCAGGAATAATTAATGTGGGTGAAACCAGCATACTGTTTTTAAGGCTAAAGTAGGCAAAGTTTACATACAATTTTCAATGCATTTCATGTCTCCTTTTCTAAGTAAATGACACAATTTGAATATCTTGTTTCCAAAGGTGTAAAGAATAAACTTAAGTAAAGTAAGAACATTCAACTTCACCAACAACGCTACGTCATATTCTAATTTTTCTATTAATCCAACAATGCTCAGTCATGAGGTGAAAAGTGTTGACCAATTTAAAGTAGTTTACTTCACAATATTATCTATTAATCATCATGGGTATTTTTGTTTGATAAGTCAAATATTGTTTGACATCAAGTGTAGACTTATTTAACTCAACCTTCATCTGAGATGTCACTATCAGAATGAGGTCTAATGTGATCCAAATGATATTTTTAGTGCTTTTCAGACTCAGATGTTTTATGTGATGATTTGCAGACCATGCTTCATAATGTCCATTGATCCTTTTGCATTAATCACAGAAAATAGCTGCATATCACAAGGATATCACCGTTCCAAAATGATGATCAAGTCTCATTGTTGATGTATATAACTGAGAGTCTGCTGCAGTCATCAATGACATAAAGCGGGACTCAACAGCTTACAAGATTTCTGAAGATAGATAGTTTAGGCATTTTGAGTGGATCACAAAGGCTTGACATGGTGGTTGTTTGACATTGGAAACACTGATTTTATGCTCCATTTTGTAATCAATCCCTGTTGCTTGGCCATCTAATCTTAATGTCTGGTAGAACTGATGTCAGCAAGGAATCTTATACCAGATTGTCTGCTGGGTTGAACTTGCATTGCTAACACTCAACAACGAAATTGTTCTTTGTTATTTGAGTGTTCAATAATCTCTTTAATTGGGCATTTGGCTACGTGGATTGTTGAACAGGCCAAGTTGGTTATTCATTCAAGCTTACCAGACATTAAGATAAGATGGCCAAGCAACAGGGATTGATTACAAAATGGAGCATAAAATCAGTGTTTCCAATGTCAAACAACCACCATGTCAAACCTTTGTGATCCACTCAAAATGCCTAAACTATCTATCTTCAGAAATCTTGTAAGCTGTTGAATCCCGCTTTATGTCATTGATGACTGCAGCAGGAAGGGCTTATGCCCGAAACGTCGATTCTCCTGTTCCTTGGATGCTGCCTGACCTGCTGCGCTTTTCCAGCAACACATTTTCAGATTAGAGAATAAGATACCTCATGTGATTGAGAGTGCTTTGATCTCTGATTGTAATTAATGATAGTATCAGTGATTTGCTTGCCATCGCATTGATTGATTGCCTTGTCTTTCAGGACGAGTGCTGCACCTAAGTGATGCTGAACTTCCCTCTATGATGAGCTGTAGGGTTTCTCAATGTTGAAGTAGATAATTATGCAACTTACTGATGATGGCTGTTTGATCTGGTAAACAGCCTGATTGTGTGATTTAGTCCTGTCCAATTTGGTGGACATTTTTGTCAGATTTCTGAGATAGATAAAGTGGCAGAGTTAGAAATGAAGCGACTACAGTACATGATAAGTCCAATCAGACACCAAACTACATGCCATTTGTAATGCCATGCCTCACTGGGGTAACAAACTAGAAAGGAGAAAGTGAGGACTGCAGATGCTGGAGATCAGAGCTGAAAATCTGTTTCTGGAAAAGTGCAGAAGGTCAGGCAGCATCCAAGGAGCAGGAGAAGCTGAAAATGTGTTGCTGGAAAAGCGCAGCCCTTCCTGAAGAAGGGCTCATGTCCGAAACGTCGATTCTCCTGCTCCTTGGATGCTGCCTGACCTCCTGCACTTTTCCAGCAACATCTTTTCAGCTCCAACAAACTAGAAACCAAGCCCTGCTGTTCCCAGAGCTATCACAAAAGTCAAAGATTCTGTCAAATACAAATATTCCCCATTTCAACTGCTTAGACCCAAGCTACCAAAAAACGCAGACTGGGTTTGTGTACTTAGTAAAGTTATGATTTACTACAAATAAATAGATTCTAGTTCCAGATAAAAAAAATCATAAACTGTTAACGTATTATTCTACTATTTATAACTCTACCTCCTTTGTAAAACTCTTTTAAACACACATACAGAAAAAAATAAACATATTGGAGAGGAAATCTAGGAAAATAGATAAATGGTTCAAGGCCACAGAGTTCAATGAGATAACACTTTTGCTTGGCAGTGCTGCTGTTCATCAGTTTCTCTTTGCCAGATAATTTTCACTTCTTTGTCAGAGGTGAAGAGCAACTGGTTCAAAAATTAAACTCTGACTTAGTAATTGAAAGCAACAACTTACAATGAGTCAGACTTGCTTTCTTCAGGTGCTTTCTACTGCAGAGACAACCATTTAATCTTCTGGAGATCTGGAGATGTCTGGCAATATTGTTCACACCCACAAGCTGTTCAGCTACCCAGAACCCCATGATACGAAGCTGAATCTTAGGTGCAATTGAATAATGTGGGCACTGGAGAGATGTTTCACAAAATTGGGTGAAATGGTCATCTCGACCCTAAGATCATCTCGGCAAACCTTCCCACTTTGGTCAAGCAGTATGATGAGATTCTTGCCAGAGAGCACCAAGTTTCAAACTGATGATCTGTATTGCTTGTTAAGCATCATGTTAAGAGCCTAATCCGCCATGGATTGCAATCTTATCAAACACATGACTCTATGACATCATACAAACTAACCATTGGGAACACTCAACATGAAAATCAAAGCAGATACCTGGCAGGTTCAACTCATCTCGAGCTCCAAATTACCTCTGTTCGCCACAGCTAAATTACAGAGCATGTCATGACCCATGAGTCGCAACCTCTTGTACTCTTCCAACATGAGCATTGACGGGGAGCCATCACCACTGCTATGGCCTTGAAATCCTATAGGTAAGAAGCAGGGCACGAGCAATTTGCAGTGCACAGCACTGTCAAGTAGAGTATTAGTAAACAGAGTGGCAGCCCAGTGTGGATCAGGGCTACTCCCTTACTCTCTTAGTCCACATTCATTCACCTAATGTCTACCAACATGCCTGCAGAATGCGAACCTTGCACTGAAAATTGCAGCTGTGCTGTATAGTAGTGCTCAGTTGAGAGTACCCACATAGAGTCATAGAGATGTACAGCATGGAAACCCGTCCATGCTGACCAGATATCCCAAACCAATCTAGTCCCACCTGCCAGCAGCCAGCCCATATCCCTCCAAATCCTTTCTATTCAAATACTCATCCAAATGCCTCTTAAATGTTGCAATTGTACCAACCTTTACCACTTCCTCTGGCAACTCATTCCATACCTGTACCACCCTCTGTGTGAAAAAATTGCCCCTTAGGTCTCTTTTATTATCTTTCCCCTCTCACCCTAAACCTATGCCCTCTCGTTCTGGACTCCCCGACCCCAGGGAAAAGACTTTGCCTATTTACCCTGTCCATGCCCCTCATAATTTTGTAAACCTATATAAGGTCACCCCTCAGCCTCCGACGCTCCAGGGAAAACAGCCCCAGCCTGTTCAGCCTCTCACTATAGCTCAAACCCTCCAACCCTGGCAACATCCTTGTAAATCTTTTCTGAAATCTTTCAAGTTTCACAACATCCGTCTTACAGCAGGAAAATCAAAACTGCACACAATATTCCAAAAGTGGCCTAACCCATGTCCTGTACAGCCACAACATGACATCCCAACTCCTGTACTTCATACTCTGACCAATAAAAGAAAGCATACCAAACACTTTCTTCACTATCCTGTTTACCTGCATCTCCACTTTCAAGAAGCTATGAACCTGCACTCTAAGGTCTCTTTGTTCAGCAACACTCACCAGGACCTTACCCATTAAGTGTATAAGTCCTGCTAAAATTTGCTTTTCCAAAATGCAGCACCTCACATTTATCTAAAATAAATCCATCTGCCACTCCTTAGCTCATTGACTCATCTGATCAAGATCTGATTGTACTCTGAGGTAACCTTCTTCGCAGTCCACTACACCTCCAATTTTGTTGTCATCTGCAAACTGACTAACTACACCTCCAAATCCACAATGGACTGCTGGCCTTTATTTCAAAGGGAATGGTGTATAAAAATAGGGAGGTCTTGCTAAAACTATACTAGCACTAGTCAGACTACACTTGAAATACTGTAAAGGGTTCTAGTCCCCTTATCTAAGGAAGTATATACTGCCATAGAAAATAGTCAAGAGAACGTTCATTGGGTTGAGTTTGAATTTTCTTATAAGAGTTTTAGTGAGTCATGTCAATACTCAATAAATTTTAGGAGAATGAGAGGAGAGCTAATTGAAGTAGATTTTAGAGGCTTAAAAGGCAAGATGTGAAGTGCTTGTTTCTCCCTGTGGAAGAGCTAGGACCAGAGAGTCCCTGGATGAAGAAGTCACCATTTAAGAAAGAGATTAAAAGGTATGTTTTCTCTCAAAGTGTAGAAATCTTTGGAAGAATACTGCCTGCAATTACAGTGGATGTATGAAGAAGCTTCATGTACAGAGGAACCTCGATTATCCAAAGGACACGAGTGGGGAATATTTCATTCAATTAATCGAATTCCGGATAATCGAATGCCGTATAACATAGTTTAGCTAAGCTGTTGTTGTAGTTCTGTTCGCCGAGCTGAGAATTTGTGTTGCAGACGTTTCGTCCCCTGTCTAGGTGATATCCTCAGTGCTTGGGAGCCTACTGTGAAGCGCTTCTGTGATGTTTCCTCCGGCGTTTATAGTGATTTGTACCTGCCGCTTCCGGTTGTCAGTTCCAGCTGTCCGCTGCAGTGGCCGGTATATTGGGTCCAGGTCGATGTGCTTATTGATTGAATCTGCGGATGAGTGCCATGCCTCTAGGAATTCCCTGGCTGTTCTCTGTTTGGCTTGTCCTATAATAGTAGTGTTGTCCCAGTCGAACTCATGTTGCTTGTCATCTGAGTGTGTGGCTACTAAGGATAGATGGTCATGTCATTTCATGGCTAGTTGGTGTTCATGAATGCAGACCATTAGCTGTCTTCCTGTTTGTCCTATGTAGTGTTTTGTGCAGTCCTTGCATGGGAATTTGTACACTACATTGGTTTTGCTCATGCTGGATATTGGGTCCTTCGTCCTGGTGAGTTGTTGTCTGAGAGTGGCTGTTGGTTTGTGTGCTGTAATGAGTTCTAGTGGTCGCAGTAGTCTGGCTGTCAGTTCGGAAATGCTCTTGATGCATGGTAGTGTGGCTAGTCCTTTGGGTTGAGGCATGTCATCATTCTGTTGTCTTTCCCTTAGGCATCTGTTGATGAAATTGCGGGGGCATCTGTTTTTGGCGAATACATTGTATAGGTGTTCTTCTTCCTCTTTTTGCAGTTCTGGTGTACTGCAGTGTGTTGTGGCCCTTTTGAACAGTGTCTTGATGCAACTTCTTTTGTGTGTGTTGGGATGGTTGCTTTCATAGTTTAGGACTTGATCTGTGTGTGTGGCTTTCCTGTATGCCTTTGTGGTGAATTCTCCATTCAGTGTTCTCTGTACCATCACGTCTAGGAATGGGAGTTGGTAGTCCTTTTCTTCCTCTCTAGTGAATCGGATTCCTGTGAGTTTGGCATTGATGATCTGATGTGGGTTCTCTATTTCTGTGTTTTTAATGATTACAAAGGTATCATCTACATATCTGACCCATAGTTTGGGTTGAATTTGCGGTAAGACTGTTTGTTCTAACCTTTGCATTACCGCTTCTGCTATGAGTCTAGAGATGGGTGAGCCCATGGGTGTGCCATGATTTGTTCATATATTTGGTTGTTGAATGTGAAGTGTGTTGTGAGGCACAGGTCCAGTAGTTTGAGTATGCAGTCTTTGTTGATAGGTTCCCCATCTTGTTGTCTGTTCTGTATGTCCAGCAGGTTGGCTATTGTTTCTCTGGCTAGGGTTTTATCGATAGAGGTGAGCAGTGCCATTACATCGAATGAGACCATAGTTTCTTCCTTGTCTATGTGTATATTTCTGATGATGTCCAAGAATTCCTGTGTTGACTGTATAGAGTGTCTGTTTTTTTGTAGGTTCCTCAGTGTGTGTTGTTTATCCTATTGGTGAGCTGTGGGGTGGGGTCAAACTCCCTCTTTTGGTAGGTGTTGGTATCTGCAAGTAGTTGTTGCGCTTTTTGGATGTAGTCTGCTTTGTCCAGGATGACCGTCATTCTGCCTTTGTCTGCTGGTAGTATGATTATGTTCTTATCATTTCTTAATGCTTTTAGTGCTTCCCTCTCCTTGGTGTTGAGGTTATGTGTTTGTCTTTTCCTTGTTATCAGGGGTACAATACTTTGTCTCACTGTTTGTTGTGTCTCTTCTGTCAGTCCATTGTTTCTAAGTGTGCATTCTAGTGCTGTTAGGAAGTCTGCTATCTTGTCTCTGAGTTTAGCTAAGCATTGGGATCGTTCGATCTTGCCGGATAACCCGATATTTGGATAATCGAATGTCGGATATTCAAGGTTCTTCTGTACTGTAATTGCAAACAATACTCTTCTTGGTGAATACTACAGAGGGCTTTAGAATCATTTTCATTAAATATAGTCATAGGAATAAAGCAGGGGATTGGAGTTGAAAGTTATCAGATCAGACATGATGTCATTTAATGGTGGAGCAGACTTCATAAGCCAAATGGCCTACGTTCACTCCTACATCTGATGGTCTTGTTATTGTCTTAAGTACAAAAGATAACATTGTTGATCAATGATTAAGTTTCTCTTTCAAATTTCCTAATTATATTGAAATACAATTATTCCAAGCAGATTTTCTTTTAATCTTCTCAGGTTTCAAAGGAAGTTATTTGTATAAAAAGATTAATTGTATACACGTTGTAAAATCACATAGGGGTTTTAGATAAGACAATCTGAAGATGTATCAAGAACAGTGTACTGCATGATAGTTAGGATATGCTGAGAATTAATGTTGGCACCTGTTCAAGCTTTGACGATCAAATCTTACCTATATCTCACTTACAAACACTCTTAACTCGTGATTTGGTCAGTAATATGCATGGTTAAATGGTAACTTGCTTTTTTAGAAATTTTTCTCTTACTATTCCTGTTTCTTAAATTTTGAGATGAAATGTCATGATAATATTTAATTTATTCACCTAATTCTTAAATGAATAAAACAAGGAACTGTGGTTGGTGGAAATCCGAAACAAAAACAGAAATTACTGAAAAAACTCTGTAGGTCTGCTGGCATCTGCAAGGAGGAAGTAGAGTTAATGTTTCATGACCCTTCCTCAGAATCAATAACTAAATCTGTTACTACATTAACTAATGGCTCATTTTCTGCTGATGCTGCATCTTGAGCCATTTTCTTGGTAGTTCCTGACAGTAGTGGTTTGTCACTTTCTTCCACTCTGAGAGGCATGGACATGAGGCAGGTCCCAAGTGCTAAGTGAATGGGAATTGAACCTGTACTGTTGCTGTTGTTCTGAACAACATACAGGACATCAAAACAACTAATTTAACCAATCCCCTTGTTCAGAAATAGACAATGGGTATCAGAGCCCATGACATTTAAGTTTAAATGATAAATGAACCTTGCTGAAACATTCAGACATCACTAAAAGGCAATCAAGATCAGATGATGTACCAAAAATAAAAACTGGCAGAACAAACTGCATTTTGTCTGCAATTTACCAACGATTCCTTTGAACTAAATTACAGATTCAGAGCTTTCTCATCTTTGTGCTAAACCCAATATCCAATTCTGACATTCAGTCAAACTTGCAAACTTAGACATAAATAAAGGTACAAAGTTCAACAAAAGTTGAAAGATCATGGGCTTTGCTTTCAAAGTTGAAGGACAATGCTTTGCCTATGTGTGGCCAAAATAAAAATGAGAAATTGTGTTCCCCATCTTTGCAGAAAATCTGCATTTTATACTACTTAGCAGAAAATGTAAATAATTTGCATTTTAATGAACATCTGCCAGCTGTTTATAAGGTGGATCTATAAGGGAGTATATTTAAATAGAGCAAATTACATAGCTCAGAAGCTTTGATCTACACCTAAACACTAATTAAAATTCATCCATTATAGCCACAATGTATAGATTGTTACATTATTCAGATAACTACTTTTACAAGCTTATCCTTTGTGTATATAGTAATGCAGAATGTATGCTAGAATTCAAGGTTAAACAATGTGCTTTAATCAACATGAACTAAAAAGTGCCTTGCCAGTGAAATACACTTAATGTATACAATCAAAACTTTCATTTTTCTTCGATACTAATTTATACTTAACATATCTGGTAATGGGGGAAATAAATTCTGATGTGTTAATAATGTGCAATAACTGGAAATACAAGTTCCAATATTAATTGAGTTTGTGCAGCAACGCAAATTAAGCAACATTAACTCAGCAGTTGGTTCTTCAATCTTCTTGATTTTCTTTACCATTGTAGTGAATAAAATTAGATGGAGTGCAGGTTGGGCTTTGATTCACTATTAAATGTTTTACATGGCTGCTGAAGCCAAATCTATATGCCATTGAATTGCGCTGAACTTGTATTTAGACTTATTATATTATCCAATGAGGCACAGGGATTGTTTTAACTACAGTTAAGAATTTTTTTGAAGGTCTTTGTCTCCTTTCTTGGATAGCATTTTGAATTGGAGATCTAGGAGGGAACGTTTAGGAGCTGTAGCCTGTTACTTAACACGCGAGGTACTCTCGCATCAGGGAAGTCCTGGGTTTTTGGTCATTCTCTAGCATTGCAGATCAAGATGGTTTTGTCTAACCTAATCTATCATATTTGCATCAGCATTCAGAGTCAGCATCTGTATTCTCATATTTGGAAGGTTTTCAAACATTTCAGGTGAAAGACCTTAAGTTTCACCAGGGAATTAAAAGACATTTTTAAACACTATTTCCTAAACAAAAAACAAACACAGTTCAGCAAGAAAAAAATACTTTTGCAGTCTACTTCCTGTTCAAGGAAACAATAAGCAATGCAGTTATCTTCCAACATATTAAGCAAGATGCAAACAAGACAACTGATCATGATTGCATACATTTGAGGCAATTAAAAACCAATGTTCTTCTGTCATGTTGAACATCTCAAACAAGTAATCAAAACACAAATAATTGTGAAAGACAGAAAGCTGTCAGAGTATCTGCTGTCAACAAGGGTGCTATTATTTTCAGAGTCACAAGCTACTAAAGTTGAAACAAATCCCAAGAAGGCTGGAGAAGATTAGCAGGTCTGGCAGCTTTTGGGTACAAGAAACAGAGTTAACGTTTCAAGTCCAGTGTGACTCTTCTTCAGAACTGCAGTTCTCCAATAACTAGTTCAAAGCAGAATCCTTCAAAGATATCAAAACAAACACTGTATTCTTGCCATACTTGG
This sequence comes from Chiloscyllium plagiosum, assembly GCF_004010195.1. NCBI lineage: Eukaryota > Metazoa > Chordata > Chondrichthyes > Orectolobiformes > Hemiscylliidae > Chiloscyllium > Chiloscyllium plagiosum. The sequence goes on from NC_057735.1 coordinate 30,265,520, forward strand.
AGGTGTGTCAGGTATCAGATTCCACACAGCAGCACTCATGCAGTATCTATACAGTATACAATACAGGACTGATGTTGCTCTGGCTGCTTTATGGTTGTCAGAAAACTGAATGGTGTTAAGTTGGAAGGAAATATCAGTATGCCCTAAGTCACACATCAACAGTTACAAACACTATTTTACATCAGGAAATGAACAGAGAAGGAAATCTAATTGACCTTCATATCAGAGAATATAGGATGTGCCTGACTCTTGAGTATCACCCAGACACAAATATCTAGGGAAAAAATAAAATTTGCTAGACAGTCACCAAACAACAAGAAAGACACTCAACACTCAAATGATGATCTCATCCAGAAAGTGAATGATGTTAAACATTTCGCTAAACCATATCTCAGTGCAGATTACAATCCATTCAATCTTGCAGAAGAATTATGTTATCTTGCAGTATTTTCGACTGACATTGCACTTTTTGATACACAAGGCTCACCTTTGGATTCAATTCTGCAGCTGAGGTACTTCTGCACGTTTTACAGTGTGAACATCAGAAATGACATTCCTATCTACAGTCGCATGGGAAATGAATGCAGGCCATGTCTACATACATACTGAAAACATTTTAGAGAATCTAACCTAGCCTTGAACAAAGAGAGATGTTTCTTCAATGGAAGCGCTGATGAATTATTCAGTCATGTGCTCATGTGCTCACAGGAAATTGACAATATTTCAAACACTGCAGATCCTACTGTGAAGACTACATCTTTTATATTTGTCTGTATTTTGGATTAGGAAAAAATGAGGACTGCAGATGCTGGAAATCAGTCGAAAAGTGTGGTGCTGGAAAAGAACAGCAGGGTCAGGCAGCATCCGAAGAGCAGGAAAATCGACATTTTGGGCATAAACCCTCTATCAGGAATATGGAGGGGAGAAGGGGGCTGAGAGATAAATATGAGGGTAGGGGATGGGGCTGGAGAGAGGGTAGCTGGGAAGGTGATAGTTAGATGCTGGTGGAGGTGTTGGTGATAGGTCAGAGACGAGGGTGGAGCACATAGATGGGAAGGAAGATGGACTGTAGGACAGTTCAAAAGGGCGATGCTGAGTTGGAGGATTGGATCTGGGATGAAGTGGGGGGAAGAGGAGATGAGGAAACTGTTGAAATCAACATTGATGCCGTGAAGTTGGAATGTTCCAAGGTGGATGATGAGGCGTTCTTCCACCAGACGTTGGATGGCTTGGTGGAGAGGACGAAACCTGATGATTCCTGAAGAAGGGCTCTTGCCCGAAACGTCGATTCTCCTGCTCCTTGGATGCTGCCTGACTTGCTGCGCTTTTCCAGCAACACATTTTCAGCTGTGATCCCCAGCATCAGCAGTCCTCACTTTCTCCAACAAAAACTATCAGCCTGCCAACAACTATGGGTCAATTCTTGCATTTTTTCTGGTCAAGCATGAGTCAGAGAGAATTTGGTTAAGTGAAATTCACTATGATGCTGAATGAGTTTTCACGCTGTATCTTACCAAGCTCACTGCTTTAATTGCTGCTGTTGACAACCCAATGGTGAGTATCTCCATCATATGCCCATCCCTCCTTACTATGTGCCATTCCTGGAAGAACTAATTCCTTCCTGGATATCTGCCAGAAGACTAGATTTCCTTATGGTCACATTGCCTGCAGTGCACCTGGAGGGGCAGTGGTGTTTGATGTCTGGCATCCATCCGGCTTGTAATGGATGGAGATGGCTGACAAGGACCAGCATGGGGAAAGAGAGACTTGTCCACGGTCCAGATGCCCCACATAGAGGCAGGGCAGTGCCCAACCAGAGGAGGAACCACACACAGATCCTTCAGCAGTGTGCACGCAGGAGACTGCAGAGTTAGGCAGGTCCTGTGGCTGCATCCTGCCTGCCTCTTTCTGATTCTTCCAATTTCAGGCAGGAAGAGCTTCAGCATGTCTAACCTGCCTGGACACAAACATCCCCAGGGCCACTCAAACAAATCTTCAGGTCCAACCATCTCCAGCATTGAGAAAGGGAAAACTGCAGATGCTGAAAATCAGAGTTGACAGTGTGGTGCTAGAAAAACACAGCAGGTCAGGAAGCAACCGAGGATCAGCAGAATCGACATTTCAGGCATAGGCCCTTCATCAGGAAATGGAGCATCCATCTGCATGAGGCTGGCTGCCTCCATCCCATTTGTAGAACAGGAGACCTCAGAGAGACACAACAAAAGGGAGAGGAGGTGAAACCTTTTCTCTCAAAAAATCTTGAGAGTATGTGGAGCTCCCAACATCTATGTATATAGTTTAGATTTGTGGTAAAGTTTTGCTTTTACCATTCATGAAGTTGTCTTTGTCTCTGTCTCTGTCTCCGTACAGGGTTTAGATGCTTTGTTGCATCCTTTAGCATCAATTCTTGGTCACTAAGGATGCTGTATGTTAGGGGTATACAATAAGTGCCAACCACATGATATGACAGCAGGATTAGCAAAGGGCATTTGAGATACTGGCTCACTCCGGCTCTTCAACATGTCCCACTGTCTGGCTCTGTGCATGGAAGAAGATCACAGAGTACACATTTAGCATGTCTTATGTTGTCAGTATCTCATGTGTATAACAGCAATGTTGTACCCCAGTGCACCAACCCAGTGAGCCATTACAGATAGTCTCCTCCTACACATCTCAGCTCACCCCCCACTTAACCTCCAATTCATTTACCCTTCTCATTGCAAATGGATTTGCAGCTGTCCTCCCATTGTGCAATGTCCATGTCCTTCAAGATAGAAATGACAGTGAGTATTCTCTGCCACTGGCTTACACCTTAAACGCTACCATGTCATTGTGACCCCTGACATCACTCCACCCTGCGCCCTTGCAGCCAAGCCAATGAAATTGACAGTTCCCAAGGTCATCACCCAAACCAAGCAATGAGCCTTACACACCCCAGTCACCACTCACCAACATCAACCCCCTCCCCTCTTAACCTGAAGACTAGTGATGATAGATTAATTATGGTCTATCCTCTCCAGTGACTGACAGACCAGTCCTGGCTGACAGCTGCAAGTCTCCTTACATGACCCAATACATCCCAGAATGTAGCAGATCTCATCCTCCAATTGTTGGCCTACCTCCTATCAAGATAAATGCCTGGGACCAACTCCGTGAAAGTATAGACCTGCTGTGCAAAAGCTGCTTTACCGGACACCTATCTGTGGCCAATGCTTGGGACTGGTTTGGAATGTTGCCCTTGACTATCAGCTCTGGAACCCCCTGACAGACAGGTGTCCCTATGGAATTGGGTATGGATCACTTCCTGAAAATGTTCAGATGTGTCCCACTGGCTGCTGCAGGTATACTGAAATTGGAGTGATCACTGCTGCCACATGGTAGAGTTGACAGCCTGGCATACGAGAGATATTTGTATCATTGATAGTCACGGTGGAGGTGCTGGAAAACTTGAGGTTGGCAAATATGATGCCACTGGTTAAGAAGGGTGGTAAGGATAAGCCAGGGAACTATAGACCAGTGACCCTTACCTCGATGGTGGGCAAGTTGTTGGAGGGAATCCTGAGGGACAGGATGTACATGTATTTGGAAAGGCAAGGACTGATTAGGGATAGTCAACATGGCTTCGTGCGTGGGAAATCATGTCGCAAACTTGATTGAGTTTTTTGAAGAAGTAACAAAGAGGATTGATGAGGGCAAAGCGGTAGATGTGATCTATATGGACTTCAGTAAGGTGTTCCACAAGGTTCCCCATGGGAGACTGGTTAGCAAGGTTAGATTTCATGGAATACAGGGAGAACTAGTCATTTGGACACAGAACTGGCTCAAAGGTAGAAGACAGAAGGTGGTGGTGAAGGGTTGTTTTTCAGACTGGAGGCCTGTGACCAGTGGAGTGCCACAAGGATTGGTGCTGGGTTCACTACTTTTTGTCATTTACATAAATGATTCGGATGCAAGCATAAGAGGTACAGTTAGTAAGTTTGCAGATTACACCAGAATTGGAAGTGTAGTGGACAGTGAAGAGGGTTACCTCAGACATTGCATAGGCTGGGGTTGTTTTCCCTGGAATGTCGGAGGCTGAGGATGTGACCTTATAGAGGTTTATAAAATCATGAGGGGCATGGATAAAGTAAATAGCCAAGGTCTTTTCCCTGGGGTGGGGGAGTCCAGAACTAGAGGGCATAGGTTTAGACTGAGAGGGGAAAGATTTAAAAGAGACTTAAGGGGCAACTTTTTTATGCAGCGGGTGGTACGTTGTATAGAATGAGCTGCCAGAGGAAGTGGTGGAGGCTGGTACAATTACATCATTTAAAAGGCATCTGGATGGGTATTTGAATAAGAAGGGTTTAGAGGAATATGGCGCAAGTGCTGACAAATGGGACTAGATTTACTTAGGATATCTGTTCAGCATGGATGAGTTGGACCAAAAGGTTTGTTTCCACGCAGGATATCTCTATGACTCTGACTCTATTAATTAAGGATAATTGGACTGTTTCAGAGTAAGCATCACTAGTTTGCTAAGAATTTACTATGCTGGCAAAAAAAACCTCTAAAAAATAATCCATCTGTACTTGTGTTACATACAAGTAAAACAAGGCATATTTGTTCTATTGAGCGGTTTTAGTTGGAATTATACCAAAGTTAGAAGGGAAATTTACAATGGACCATATTGGACATGAACATGCTAGGTGAATTAATCCCTTATTTAATATAACACTGGTACAAGAATCTTAAATGCTTATATCAAAACGCTGAGTCTTTGACAAGTTTCCCTTTGAACAATATCTGAAATAAAAACATAGTAATTCTGGATAAGATTCCAAAACCAGTTATATTTATGGAGCTCTATACTCCCAAACTGAAGTCCAAGTTGTACATTGTACCTAAAGAGAGATGTGCCTTAATCTAGCCAAAGGGCCTTTTGAAAATTAGACCTTGAATTTACTGACAGCAAATTTACCACAATTTCTGTTGCTTTTCCTCTTGGTAGCTATGGTTATATTAAGTGCAAGGATGTTAAAACTAATATGGTTCAGCTTCTTACTTAGAAGGGGATTGTGCAACACTTGATTAAGAATCTCTAAATAACAATGTGGATTGATGGTAATATAGCCTTTTCTTCTCTTTGTCCTGTTTTGGGCCCTTCAGTTTTGTGGAACAATAGCACAAAAATTGAAAATCAGTATAATGTTATATTGTAACTAACAGTGGATAGTTTCTTTTCTGTTACTTGACAAATAAATAATTATATAGTGATGCCATACCAATAAAAGAAAACTCTCAAGTATCTTTTAAAATTGACATGTTAGTTAATGATTCAAAATTACTTTCAGGCATCAGGATTCAACTTTAAAGTTAGCTGAATTACCAAATGCTTTTATATATAAAAGGTGTAATTGAACCAGGCAGCAAGTTGTACTGTCTGTGAATAATGTGACTGCTTTCATTTCACCACTTTTTGCCTTGTGTTTTCTGAAGCTTGGTAAAAACTCATGCTGTGCACATACTTTTTACATTACTACATCATAAACCCATTGCCATCTTGAATAGCATTTAGCTAACAGACTTGATCAGCATTTCATTTAACGCAAGAAATATTTCTCTGACGAGGTGAAACAGACAGTATGGTGCTGAATGCTTCTATGTTTCTCAGGATTGATTTTTTTCCGAATGTTGAAGTAAATATAAAGATATTTCTTCAACATTCAGCATCGAGGGCAATGTTACAAAGTATTCTGTATAATAATGTAATTAGATTTGTCGCTGAATTTTTGTAATAGAACCTGTTCTTGCTATACTAGAGCTAACTTCAGAGAGAAAGGATGAATTTTAACTTGCAGGAATATGTGACTCGATCGTAGGTAAATGATAAAATGATTGATTTTTAGAATTGAAGTATACTTGGCATTATTTCCAGGTTTCAGAGAGGCTAGTTGAGTATCAGCAAGAGCTACTTGCCAAAGTTGATGTTTTTGTTATTGCAAGCATATGGTTGCATAGGCCCGGTTAGATTGTTTAGAAGGCATTAATAAGCTCTTTTTTAAATTTAATTGAACATGGCTCATAATTTAACTTGTGGTTTCCCAGACTTGAGAAACTGAAACTGAGCAGATAAGCAGAGAGGTGGGGACTTTCACCTGGCATTTCTTGCTCTGAATAAAAGCTCACTTAATGCAGCCAGTTGTCTCAGTTCCATCTGTCAAATAGCTTGTGTGGACATAGCATCTTCATTAACCTTGGAGGACTTCTAAAGAAACAAGATCAGGACAGAAGGCCTGCTGGATCAGTTTAACATCACATCAGAAGAAACAACCATCACCTTTCATGCCAACAATGACATGTGATAGAATCAATATATCCAAATTGGGGCTGGTGCTAAGGGTAGGGACAAACATAGAGAACATAGTATCCACATTATAAAATGGTGGAGGAAAGACAGAGGTCACCTTCCTTCTCAGAAAAGGACTGTTTTTTACAGGTTAAGTTGCTCTCTGAAAGTCACAACTGTCCTCAATGTTTTCTCAACCTGATCTATCCAGACTTTTAATAGAAACATGTCAGGGATTTCCTAGTTGGCTGATCAAAGTGTAGAAAAGAAATGGATTATTACCAGATTCACCAAGGTGTTACGGTGCAGGAAGAGAACTTTTAGCTGATCATATCTGTACTGGCTCTCCAAATGATCATCATAATTTAATGCCATTCTGTTGCCTTTTCCTCATACACCCGCACATTGTTTCTATTTAAATAATGGTCATAGATCCTCTTGAAAAACCTGAATTGAGGTTCCAGGCAGGGCATTTCAGACTATCATGGTGTGAGAGATTTTTTTCTCTCATTGCTTATTTGCTTTTTTTGTAAATCTTTTTATATCTGTACCCTCTCATTTTGGAACTTTTTAAAAGCAGCAACTATTTTTCCCTACTTACCCTATCTAGCCCCCTCATGATTTGAAAAACTCTATCAAATCTCCTCTTAGCTGCCTTCTCTCTGAGCAGGAGAAAGTGAGGTCTGCAGATGCTGGAGATCAGAGCTGGAAATGTGTTGCTGGAAAAGCGCAGCAGGTCAGGCAGCATCCAGGGAACAGGAGAATCGACGTTTCGGGCATAAGCCCTTCTTCAGGAATGAGGAAACTTTCCCCATTCCTGAAGAAGGGCTTATGCCCGAAACGTCGATTCTCCTGTTCCCTGGATGCTGCCTGACCTGCTGCACTTTTCCAGCAACACATTTCCAGCTTCTCTCTGAGCAGAACCATCCCAAACTCTCCAGTCGATCATAACTGAAATTTCTCATTCCTGGAACCATTTTTGTAAATCTCTTCTGCACTTCCTTTCTATAGTGTAGCACTCAGAACTATACCCAAATACTGCAACTGAGGTCAAACAAGGATGCAAAGCCAGCATCACTTCTGTTAGACCCGACATGTTAGCTTGCTCTCTCCCTGTGGATGCTGGCTAATCTGCAGTGACTTCCAGCATCATTTCTTTGTTCGTGTACTTTTTGTCCTTAATTGTTGTGGTTCTGTTCGCCGAGCTGGGAATTTGTGTTGCAGACATTTCGTCCCCTGTCTAGGTGACATCCTCAGTGCTTAGAAGCCTCCTGTGAAGCGCTTCTGTGATGTTTCCTCTGGCATTTATAGTGATTTGTATCTGCCGCTTCTGGTTGTCAGTTCCAGCTGTCCGCTGCAGTGGCTGATATATTGGGTCCAGGTCGATGTGCTTATTGATAGAATCCGTGGATGAGTGCCATGCCTCTAGGAATTCCCTGGCTGTTCTCTGTTTGGCTTGTCCTATAATAGTAGTGTTGTCCCAGTCAAACTCATGTTGCTTGTCATCTGAGTGTGTGGCTACTAAGGATAGATGGTCATGTCGTTTCGTGGCTAGTTGGTGTTCATGAATGCGGTTCGTTAACTGTCTTCCTGTTTGTCCTATGTAGTGTTTTGTGCAGTCCTTGCATGGGAATTTGTACACTACATTGGTTTTGCTCATGCTGGGTATTGGGTCCTTCGTCCTGGTGAGTTGTTGTCTGAGAGTGGCTGTTGGTTTGTGTGCTGTTATGAGTCCTAGTCGTCGCAGTAGTCTGGCTGTCAGTTCAGAAATGTTTTTGATGTATGGTAGTGTGGCTAGTCCTTTGGGTTGTGGCATGTCCTCATTCCGTTGTCTTTCCCTTAGGCATCTGTTGATGAAATTACAGGGGTATCCGTTTTTGGCGAATACATTGTATAGGTGTTCTTCTTCCTCTTTTTGCAGTTCTGGTGTACTGCAGTGTGTTGTGGCCCTTTTGAACAGTGTCTTGATGCAACTTGTTTTGTGTGTGTGTCCTACTATTATAGGACAAGCCAAACAGAGAACAGCCAGGGAATTCCTAGAGGCATGGCACTCATCCACAGATTCAATCAATAAGCACATCGACCTGGACCCAATATACCAGCCACTGCAGCAGACAGCTGGAACTGACAACCGGAAACGGCAGATACAAATCACTACAAATGCCGGAGGAAACATCACAGAAGCGCTTCACAGGAGGCTCCCAAGCACTGAGGATGTCACCTAGACAAGGGTCTGCAACACAAATTCCCAGCTGGGGGAACAGAACCACAACAACGAGCACCCGAGCTACAAATCTTCTCCCAAACTTTTGTCCTTAATGATAAAACCCAGGATACTGCATACTTTACTAATTGCTATCTACACCTATTCTACTAACTTCACTGTTTTGTGCACATTTAACCCAGTTCACTCAGCTTCTGCAACTCCTTTAGAATTGTACCCCTTTTGTTATATTATCTGACCACGTTCTTCCTACCAAAAATGTATCACCATATGTTACTTTGCATTGAACTTCCATCTGTTACTTATCAGCCCACTCCATCAACCTGTCAATGTTATTTAGAAGATATATACTGTTCTCTTCATAGTTTACAATGCATCAAAGGTTTGTATTCTCCACAAGTCTTGTGTTATGAACTAGGCCAGACCACTCAGAACATTTTTCAGCAGGCAGCCCCAGAAAATGACTTTGCAATTTGTTTCGGTAAGTGTACAGTGAACATGACGCGGAATAGATTAACTAGTTTGACTACTAGATTTTAAAACAGACAAAAACTTTTTCACAAAATTACACAATGAAACACAAAGAACAGAATAAAGAACCCCTACAGAACTAAATCTATCCAAACTACTTAATTATGCTGTTCCAAATATACACAACAGTCCCTATAGCAAACTCCCTTTAAACCCAGTATAAATGGAACACATGCTTATAGGTTAAAGTTGAAGGGCAGAAAGGGAGAGAGTTTCCACACAGTTCCCTGTTGAACTCCCTACAAGTTCAAACTGAACTAAACTGCTCAGCTCAGCTAGAGAGCTGACCACTCCCCTTTCTTTGTACACGTCACTTCTAAAACATGACCACTTTGGCCTGAAGTCTCATCTGTTTACATATAAACAAAAGACCTCTCAAAACCCTTTTTATCTCTGCACCAAACCAGACTGATTGGAGTCCGGCCTGGTTTATTACACCTCTGAAAAAAAATCAAGGGCAGAGTATCCTTTAGCCAAGGAACAACTTTTAGAAAATAAAAGACTAGCTTTATGACACTAGATCATTAATACTAATCAGGAAAAGCAGGTGACCCAGGGCCAATCCCTGAGGACCTCCAGTATAGATCTTTATCCAGCCTAAAGAAATTCCAATGATCATTACTTATTCTTTCCAACCACTCTGCCAATTGTTTATCCCCATTGCTACTGTTCCTTTTATTCCATGTGCTATACCTTTTCTCACAAGTCTTTGGTGTGGCACTATATTGAAAACCTTCTGGAAGGCCACATAGATGACATAAACAGTATTATTTTCATTGACCATTTATTTTACATCTTCAAATAATTCCAGAAAGTTAGTAGTGAGGATCAGAAAAACTTTCCCTGTATATTAATGACAATATTTGAATATGTGGTCACTCAGATTTAACTGTCTATTTGGTTTCTGTTGTAGGGTCATGTCATCTCACTGTGGCTCATGAGCTGCTGCTCATGACATTTGCCACCAACATCCCCTTTAAGTGTAGGGAACTACAAGTCCTATTTTGTTTTGGTTATGGAAGACCAAATCCTGGTCTAAATTAGAATAGTCCCGTGTAGTGAACAAGACAAAAAAGGTTTACTGCATATTAACAATGAGTTGCAGGCTACATTGTTACAGTCATCATTGATCCAAAGATTTTGAGAAGGACCAGATGTTTGGCCCTACCTGATCTATTTTATCCACAAGCCTGAAAAACCAGGTGTTTTTTTTATCATACTGTTTAGCCTTTCAGACCCTTTTATCACTCAAACTTTTATCCCACTATTAGTATTATGTATTTATGTATATAATTACATTTACCACAACTCATCTCCTCTGTGTCTCTGATTTTATAGATTACATTAGATTACTTACAGTGTGGAAACAGGCCCTTCGGCCCAATAAGTCCACACCGACCCGCCAAAGCGTAACCCACCCAGACCCATTCCCCTACATTTACCCCTTCACCTAACACTGCGGGCAATTTAGCATGGCCAATTCACCTAACCTGCACGTTTTTGGACTGTGGGAGGAAACCCGAGCACCCGGAGGAAACCCACGCAAACACGTGGAGAATGTGCAAACTCCACACAGAGAGTCACCTGATGCGGGAAATGAACCTGGGTCTCTGGCACTGTGAGGCAGCAGTGCTAACCACTGTGCCACCGGGCCGCCCCATGTCAAGTAATCTTGACATTTCACTATTCCGCCAAATCCATTCTCTTTCAGCTTCAAAGACTGTCAGCTTGGTGTGTGGAAGACTGTTAACTCTGATTCTCTTCCTGAAACTCTGGATTTGTAGTTATCTTTAAACTAGAGGACCTCCTGAATTTCTTTCGTGGAGTGGGTCTTCCTGCTGAAACATTCACTTGCTTCTTTGAAGTGTCCTGGATCTCTAATATGGACAATTTCTTTGAGCAGTATCACAAATCATTGCACAGTGGTCACTCCCTTTTCAGGGATGGCTTCCATACAGTTGTACGTACCACATCTTCAATCTTCAGCAAATGTTTATTCTCATTCCTCCCATAGATTTGGGCTGAAGCAGGTAAACTTTTCTTTCAACTTGTTCATCAGTTTTGACTTTCTCCTTCACCCTCAGTAATTGCATTATTTTGATGGCATGTTGTTTGGAGGGTTGGTGCAGACTCGATGGGCTGAATGGTTTCTTTCTGCACTTTAGAGCTTCTATGATTCTAAAGCTATGGTTTTGATTACTGGCTTCATGATAGCTCTGTGCCTGTCTGTTACTATTTGTTTCTTGACTTCTGATTCTGTATAGATTATGTGAATGCTGCACTTTTAAGAGTTGCCCATGGTTTCTCCATTGGCTGTGTGTTCCCTCGAAGCTGTGCAGCTGCACACATGTCCAGCCACATTAAGGTTCCATGTGTGATAATTGGCGTCAGTATGCCAATGTCAGCATCGATTTTTGGTTCTTTGAGTTGCTGCTCCACATGTACTTAGCCAGAAAGAAAGTCAGAGAGAACATTGACACCTTTGATTTTAAACATTACTTCAACAACCTCCAATGCAGGCATACTCACCACTGATTTCCAACTTGGGACCACTGCCAATGACAACTGCCTTGTGATGCAGTCTGCATCTATTTGGAGTTACCAGTTCTCATTCTCTAGTGATGTGTGGTTTTTCTAATGGACCACCTCAATGATCGAGACCTTGATGTTCCTGGAAGCAAATTTCATATTTGACCCACAAGAGTCAAGAGATACATACTTCATTCTTGGCCTCATGACACCTCTATGAGGAATAAAGAGACACTATACACTGACAAACACATGACCAGCACTTGCGTTATCTGTCAGGCCAAGTATTTTTCTAATTAACCAGTTTAGAAATGTGGTGACACACCTCTGGAGCAGGAGAAACCCCAATTTGGGCTTCCTGCCTCAGAGATAGGTACATTGCCACTATCAGGGGGAAGTGAGGACTGCAGATGCTGGAGATCAGAGCTGAAAATGTATTGCTGGAAAGGCGCAGCAGGTCAGGCAGCATCCAAGGAGCAGGAGAATCGACGTTTCGGGCATGAGCCCTTCTTCAGGAATGAGGAAACACTTTCCTCATTCCTGAAGAAGGGCTCATGCCCGAAATGTCGATTCTCCTGCTCCTTGGATGCTGCCTGATCTGCTGTGCCTTTCCAGCAACACATTTTCAGCACATTGCCACTATCAGTCAAGCTTATGTATAAAAAGTTGAAGATATACTTCATGTACCAAGAAAGGTACAGAATTACCATTCTGTGTTTGAGTGAGTGCATAATGGATCGCATTTTTCACAAGGTGGGACACCAGAGAGGATTGCAGATGACAAACGATTCATCTTCAGATAAGTAGTATAACAATATATGGTTAGAAATGTAGGTTTGATTGAGAAATAAGTTTAACCAATTAAGTATGGCACACATTAATATTAAAAACACTAATGCAGCTAGCAGGAAAAGCCAGATAATTTCAAATTGAACCTGAGGTATGCCTAGAAGGGGATGTAGATACAATACACATTTGTTATTAATTGAAAGATGTGAACAGTAATTTAATCACCGAAAAGAAAGCCTGAAAAGATTCATGACAATACCACACATAGATGTGAAAGTAAGATTGCCAGAGGAATACTAGAACAATCCAACTAATAATACATGGCAAAGGTCCTTTTTTCATTTTTAGATATTTTGAAAACGTATAAATAACATCAGTTACAACACCAGTTCAAAAGATGATTCATACTGGACTTGAAATGTTAACTCTGTTTCTCTTTCCGCAGATGCTATCAGACCTGCTGAGTTTCTCCAGCATCTGTGATATTTTGCTTTTATATAAATGGTATTAGATTAGGTATTGTATGTTTTGATAGTTTCATTTAAGTTTTTATATTACAACTGAACAGATTATATACTCCAGCATGCTCCTTCAGCGGGGAATATATAAGGCTGAGAGATAAGTAAGTGGTTGGGAGCGAGGGAGGGGAAGTTGTTTAAAAACACAACTTGCAGGTGAATCAGTCAATGTACTTTTTTTTCCTGCCCTGATTAAACCATTACATCCATGACCTGGTCCAAAACCTACCTGCTGCTCACTAACTCAACTAACTTTAACTACTCCTAGGCAAGACCAGCAAACATTTTCCACTCACTATGCACCCTTCCTCCTAATACCACTCAGCAGTCCTATTAATAATGTTCCATTTGTCTTTTTGGTTTCATCCCATTACTCCACAAACTGTGCTTATAAACCAGCATGCTAAAATTATACCATTTTACAGCTCAGAAGAAGGTAATGCAACCAATCATACTTGTGCTGGCACTGAAAGAACTATCAAATTAGTTCCAATGCTTTACTATTTCCCCTGGGACCTCTGCTTTTTTTGTGTTTTCAAAAGTCATGATTGAAACTTCTTCTATTCTGAACCATCATAACTGACTGTTTCTTTATAAAAGCAAATTACTGCGGATGCTGGAATCTGAAACCAAAGAGGAAATGCTGGAAAATCTCAGCAGGTCTGGCAGCATCAGTAAGGAGAGAAAAGAGCTGATGTTTCGAGTCTAACTGACCCTTTGTCAAAGCTAAAAAAAGGGAGAAATAGGGAGGTGTTTATACGAGGCTGAGAGGAGGTGAGTCATGGCTCCAGAACCAAAGGTAGCAATAAAGAGGTGATAATGACAGTGCACAGAGAGATTATAGGGAGATTAGGAGCTGTGAATGAAATGGAAAACAGGGGAGAAGGGTAGCAAAGGGGGAAGAGGAGAGGAAAAAGGTGATGAGAGAGTGGAGAGCGAGAGAAAGAGAAACAATCAAGAAATAAAAGGTACAGAACAGTGAAAAAAAATTTTAAAAAATAAATAAAATAAATGAAATAAATTATGGAGCAGAATGAAAACAGAGGGGTCGAGATGGGATAATCATCTGAAGTTGTTTCTTTATAAAAATGCCTCTCACTCTGATTCTTTTACGAATTACCTTAAGTTTCTGTCTTCTGGTTACCAGCCTAACTGCCAGTGGAAACCACTTACACATATACATTCAACAGTAACTGTTGTTTATTTTGAATGTTTCCATTAAAAACACTTAACACACTGTCTAAATAAACCAATTTTTGCTTTTTTAGATTCTCCGTGTAACTTAAAACCCATATTTCTTGTCAGTATTCTAGTAAATCTCCAAGCATTAATATCCTTTTGAAAGCCCCGCACAAGACAGTGCTCTAGCTGAGGTCTAATCATATATTATAATGATTCATCAAGGTGTCCTTGCTTTGGTATGTTAGGCCTCTTTTGATGAAGCCAAGGAACTTTTTAAAAAAGATTCTAAGTCATTCTAAGTCAAACTTTGAAACTATGACATGATGCTATAATTTAGGTCATACATACAAAATAACAGTGACTTTGGGAATATCACTCTACACATCACTCCAGTGTGAAAAACAAACATTCACCACTCTTCAGCTTCCTGTCACATAAACAATTTTAATCCCATGCCCTTCAGTTGTGCAGATACATCTCCTAAATAGCAGTTTTACCAAATGTCTTTTGCAAGTCCAAAACAGTCGTCGAGCCAATAAATAATTCAAACACTCAATCAAGTTTGTCAGACTTAACTTTTTTTTAAACAAATCTATGTTGGCTGTCGTTAATTAGCATATGTTTTTCCAAGTGAAAAATTAATGTCATTGCTTTAATTATAATATTCAAAGCACTTTAAATTTAATTACTGTAACTGTTTCTCAGTAGTATTCTATACCTTGCCAGAGCTGGAAGTTTTCACCTATATTGGTTGTTTAAATGTACTTAACACACAAATTAAGATCCAACAAATTGATAGATGGTGTACCAATGACAACTGGTTGCAACTACATCAACATATCCAGATGCCTTTCGATAAAGGGAATGCAAGTGACAGGATCAAAAAGGCAACAGGTGCATCACATTAAACAGCACCATTAAAAATAAACACAGTGGAGGTAATCAGCTGCTGCAATGAACAGTTGGAGAGATTGGTACCTTAAGATATTCCTTAGAGAGAACACTGTCATCAGGAAAGCTTACTTGCCATGACAGGATTCTAGTGCAGCTATTCATTCACTTAATTGCAGAACTCTAAGTGCTGATACTATACCCCTTCAACTCCTCAAACACAGGAAACCAACACTCCCACAACATCTGCATGATTTCTCTATCTCTGTCTAAGGAAAGGGATAGTGCACCAGGTTATGTGTCATCTCCTCTGCCCTGAAGCTCTTCAGCCACGTCCTCAAACAGACTCACTACCACAGCCACATCTCCTTCCTCAGCACATGTCTACGGAACCGACTGACCCCGCATGGACTCCGGACTACGTTTAGACCAACAAAATTTGGACCCAACCAGGACAACCAGTACCTACAACAAATCCGAAGCCTCCAACAACAGACCTCCCCCCGGATCCTCCGCTCCATGCTTGCAGCCATGCTCCGCTACCTACATTCCCTGCAGTCAGCCCTACCCCAGCTCAGGACAACACTCTCTCAGACCTGCAAAGGCCCTCTACTCTTCTTCATCCACAGAAGAATCCATACACTAAACAAACAGTTCTTCCTAGCCATATCGGAAATTAAAGATATTAAGTACCAAAAACTTTCATGTACTTACTCCCACACTCCGGATTCCTCAACCATTCCAGAATCTTCCATCGGCCTCCGTAAGCACTCGGGTGCTGCAGCAACCGCCGCCGGGAACCATGATGTCACTTCCGCCCCCACCGACCATGCAGCCTCCGCGATCGCCGCCCAGACAACCGCCTCCACGATCACTAGGAAGACCATCGCCGACAGATTTGCGGGGTTCACAGCCACCGGGAATAACACCGTTTATGCATTCGCCGCAGCCACTTCCGCCCCTGGAGTTGTCATTGCCGCATCTACTTCCGCCCCCAGCGACGTCACTCGCCTGCACAACTCCCACTCCGTCCGCGACCCCCTCGTCAGATCCACACCCCCCACCAACCCAACCTCCACGCCTGGCACCTTCCCCTGCAACCATAAGAATGCAAGACTTGCGCCCACACCTCCCCCCTTCACTTCCCTCCAAGGCCCGAAGGGATCCTTCCATATCCCTCAGAAATTCACCTGCACCTCCACACACATCATTTACTGCATCCGCTGCACCCGATGTGGCCTCCTATACATTGGGGAGACAGGCCGCCTACTTGCAGAACATTTTAGAGAACACCTCCGGGACACCCGCACCAACCAACCCAACCGCCCCGTGGCTGAACACTTTAACTCCCCCTCCCACTCCGCCAAGGACATGCAGGTCCTTGGCCTCCTCCATCGCCAGACCATGGCAACACGGCCTATCACCCTCACCTTAACCTCCTTCCACCTATCGTATTCCCAACGCCCCTCCCCAAAGTCCCTCCTCCCTACCTTTTAATCTTAGCCTGCTTGGCACACCCTCCTCATTCCTGAAGAAGGGCTTATGCCCAAAACGTCGATTCTCCTGTTCCTTTGATGCTGCCTGACCTGCTGTGCTTTTCCAGCAACACATTTTTAAGCTCTGATCTCCAGCATCCGCAGTCCTCACTTTCTCCTACATGCAATGTAAAGACAACCACAGTATGCACAATGACTATATCACTAACCATAGTTAGAAAAATATTTCCTATGCTGTCCTCATCAAGCTATTAGTTCTGCCTGAATGTACCTACCCCAAAACTCAGTGTGATTTCAGAACAGAAGACTTAAAATTGATAATGATCTTCTCGGTATGGAACTGCAGGGGCAATACTATGAATAACAACAACAAAAATCATGGTATATTGTCTTCCTCACTCTCTCAGATATTCAACCACATGAGCAGAAGTAACCTAGAAGCAATGAGAGAAAATCTTTGGCCACTCATTGAAGCTGTTCAATGTACCCTCCTTTTACCATGATGACATGATGCATATGGTCAATAATGAAAGCACAGCACTGGAACGTAAGATCTGCACTGGTTTCAAACAGGATTGTTTCATACAGCAACACCCTTTCATATTCTTCTTTTTTGCTGCTACCATATGTCTTTGGGTTGTTCGTAGAGGGTGTATGCTTACACACACTCCAACTGAAAGAATGCTGGTCATTGGATGATTGACACAAATGGTGCACAAAATCTTCATCAGTAAGTTGTTCTCTCCTGAGGATGCCACACAAACATTTCAAACAGAAGAACATGATCATTGGGAAGTAAACAGAATCCATCATGGATGTAAAGAGTTTACTTTGACCATTAGCAGCTGGAAGACAAATCTCATACTGCCATTTATGAGCACTGACAATGACATGGAAATTTGTTAAAAACATCACATAGCTAGGTTTTGCAATTACCAGCAGCATTCTGTCACTTAATTGATGCTGAAATCAATGCACACGTCGCAAAAGCTGCAGCCATTGTGACCAGCTGAGGAAGAGAGTGTGGAACAACAATGGCCTGATGAAGAACAACAGACACTGAGTTTACCACGCCTGTATCATCACAGCATTCCTTTACAGTGTTGAGACTTGCACAAAACATGCGAGACAGGAAACACGCAGAACAGATCTAGCTCTGCTGTCTCAAGTATAATGAAAGGAATAAGACCATACTGATGACTTGGCATTAACTTGAGCACTGGAAATAACAATGGCCAACACAACCCTGTCAACCATGTAAAAGCCTCCTAATAATATCTCGGGGGTTGTGTCAGAATTAGAAGAACAGTCCCACAAATGAGGTAAGCAACAGCTTCATACCTTACAATGCAACTGCTGAAATGTTTGCATCTATCTTGAAGTAGAAATGTTAAATGGATGGTCCATCTCAGATTCCTCCAACATCACAGATGCGGCTCTTTACCCGATTTGATTCAGTCCGTATAATATCAATAAATGGATGAAAGCTCTTCACACTGCAAAAGCTATGCATTCTGACAACATTCCTACAAAACTGCCATTTCCCCAGCAACATGAAAATTGCTTAGATATATTCTGTGCTGAAAAAGCAACACAAATCCAATTGTAATGAGATCAGCCAGGTGGACCTCATTGAATGTGTGTTCCCTGATCAGACCAGATTAAGCAGCCCTGATCTGGGAACTCTACCTAACATTTTAACAGGAGTGTCAGAGATTCTGTTCACTCAGAGCTGGCTGTGAGGGAGGTGGATCAGTGCCAAGGACTCTCGATGTGGAAATAAAGGGTGACATGGTGACAGGATAACTAGCCTCTGTGGCGTCTTTCACAACCGAGCCAATTTATCAGTCATGGTTGTACCTGGGAAACAACAATCTTAAGCAGCTTAACTAAAGTCCTTCCTTAGAACACAAGGTCAAGGTGTGGAAATGTTGGCTGATGATTGCCAAACGTTCAGCACCATCCACTACTCATTAAATACTGATGCAGTGTGTGCATATACAAGAAGACCCGGGCAAGATCCAGGCTTGGGCTAATAAGTGGTAATAACATTCATGCTTTACAAGTACCAGGCAATGATTATCTCTTAAAGAAAAAAATTTACCAATGGTCCCTTACTGTTGCTGAATTTCCAAATGAATGCCCTGTAGGGTTACCATTGACTAGAAAAATTGAACGGTCCAGGCATGTAAATACTATGGACATAAGAGCAAGTCAGAGGCTAGAATTTCTGAGGTAACTTTTCCACTGTCACCCCAGTATTTGTCAACTATCTACACAACACAACTCAGGAGCATGCTGAAATACCTTCCACTTGCTTGGATGGGTACTACTGCAGCAACACATTAGAAACTTGACACCATCCAGGACAAAGCAACCCTCTTAATGGGCACCCAGTTTTCCACCTTCAGCAATCACTCCTTTTACCATCAATGCACCATAGCAACAGTGTGAACTATTTACAAAGTGCATTGCGGCAGCTTACCAAGAGCTCCTTCAACAATACCTACTAAACCCTAACCTAGAAGAACAAGAGCAGTAGATGGTTTGGAACAAGACCAACTGCCAGTTCCTCTCCAAAGCCATATACCATTTTGAATTGAAACTGTCTTTTACCATAAATCAGCCAAATATCAGATTTTATTGAGGGCTTCTTCCATTAGCTCTGGCAAGTTCTCTCATGCGATTCTCTGCAACTTACCTCATTATGTATGCACCATGCTTTTATGGTACTCCATTCATCTATTGTACACTCAGCAATGGTGGAAATAATCCCTACTTCTGGGACTCCTGGGATTCTCGGCCCCTACCCCAGTCCAATATTTAAAAGCCGAGCGGTGTACCAGATTAGATACTGTCAGAGAAGACTTCCCATCACACCGCTCAAAGTGGAAGGGAAATTAAAAGAATCTGGTGCGGAGGGCATAGGAAGTAGTATAGATGACACTCCAATGCAAATACAAGCTCACGTTCTTAAATGCGTTTCTAGCTTACATCTTCGGCTGTCATTGTAACTGCAGTCAGAATAACCAAACTACATGAGTTACCCATCCTTAGCAGCATTGCCATCTTGGCATCCTTTCTAAGGGAGTTTGACTGTTTGTGTAGCACCCAGTGCCACATCTCATTGACAACTTGAGAGCACAACATACTGGAAACATAGAAAATTGGAGCTGCTGTAGGCTATTTGGTCTATCAACCTTGCTCCACCACTCAGTATAATCATTGATGTCAACACCATAGTCCTGTTCTTTCCCCATACTTCTTGACACCTTTGGCTTCTAAAAATCTATTCACTTCTTAAGCTTTGCCTGCATGGCCTGTGAGAAATCATTTCACAGTCTGTCATCCTCTTGGTGAAGAAATGTCTCCTAATCTCAGTCCAAAATGATCTACCATATATTCCAAGATTGTGACCCTTTGCCTTCAAATGGTTAAAGATACTTACTTGTTTTCAAAAATAGCAAAACCAAGACAAAATGAAAAATAAAGAAAAAGTCACATTTTTTTCTCGGAATAAATTTAAAGTCAACAAATGATACTGAACTTGGCTCACATTAATTAGAACCAAATGTCAATTAAGTCCTGTCTGACTTCTTGTACCTGATACTGCAGCAGTCTAGATTAGATTACTTACAGTGTGGAAACAGGCCCTTCGGCCCAACAAGTCCACAACGGCCCACCGAAGCGCAACCCACTCAGACCCATTCCCCTACATTTACCACTTCACTTAACACTACGGGCAATTTAACATGGCCAATTCACTTAACCTGCACATCTTTTGGACTGTGGGATGAAACCGGAGCACCCGGACGAAACCCACGCAGACACGGGGAGAATGTGCACAGACAATTGCCCAAGCCGGGAATTGAACCCGGGTCTCTGGCGCTATGAGGCAGCAGTGCTAACCACTGTGCCACCGTGCCGCTCTATCATGCTGACAGTGATGTTCCTCCTGCTCACTGTCTTCATCTTCCTTCTTGGAAGACTGTTGCTGCTGTCCCAACTCTTCAGAGTCGACCATAGCCCTCTTTCCTTCTCTAGTTGCACAGAGCACAGTGTACAAGGATTGTGTCTGGACTCCAAGTCTGTCTAGACGGTAATGTAAGCATTACCCCCCCCCCCGCCCCGAATGATCCAAACCAGGATTTCCAGGAACTAACCAGCATCCCTTTCACTCAAATCATCTTTAAAAGCATGTTGTACACCTGTTAATCCAGAGCTAGTCTGCACAGTTCCCAACATCTGCCTCATACATGGCAGACAGGGTAAAATTAGTGCCCCACTTTGCAGGCAGATCTTTAGGAGACTGCTCCTCATGGAAGAATGAGTAGAATTGTATGTATGCTTCGCCCAATCAGGGGGTTGTATAATGGAATCACACACATGGTTGCAGAGGGAAGCTCTTGCCTCCCAGCAACCGTCCTTGTAAGTAATCCAGGCTTTGAAATGAAGCAGAAAAATATGCATTCTCAAGGATATAGGCATCATAGCAGCTCCTAGGTGTCTTGCTACAGACTTCTAAGATGTGGTATTATTGATCACAGTTGACTCGTAGATTGACGGAATAGAAACACGGTAGACTTCATTAGTGCTATGATGTGGCACCGTCAACATATTGTGTCCAGTTTATAGTGCCCTATACCTGGGGAATCCAACTATGTCAGGATAGCCTAATACCTGGATTATGACAGGTCAACAAGATGAAGCAGTGTGATCTGGTGCAAATTGCATTGGTGACAGACTTGAAACATTTGTGGGTTGAGTATTGAGAAATCCCAAACAAGTCCCTAGTGGAGCCCGAGAAGCAGACAGTTGCAGTAGAATTTAGTGCTCCTGTCACTTTGGCAGCCACTGGGATGGGGTGGTCATACAATCCTTCGGGTCACAGGTCCCACTCCAGCAGTTGCCTTAATTCAGGCCCAGTGTCCTGGGACATGCTCAGTCTCCCACATCAATGTACATTGCTCTTCAGGAGGAAATAATCTCAAGAGGATCTACGTGCCCCTACCCGCAAAGTAGGTCAAGCTGTCAGGAACTCTGCAGGTCAGCTCTGGACTATTAGTGCTCATCTAATTGCACAACAGGCTGTTAAAGATGGCTTGGGTGCAAGGATGAATACCCTGAGCTGCTGGGAACTGTGCATGATAAGTTGGAGGGAGATGCTATAGAAAACCCGTTAGGCCTCATAATAATAAAAAACCTTTTCTTAAAAAAAAACTCAACACAACTCTCACTTCGATGAAAAACATGTCAGATTCAGTCCAGGGATTCAGTTCTTCAGACAAGCAAAGTTATCGGACAGGCATTAGTTGCATTTAAAAGCACAAAATACTGGCAGCAGGGGACCAGGAAGCAACTGTGGAGAGAGAGGCATGGGGTTAATTTTTCAGGCTGGTGACCCATCAAAATTAGTTCAAGCCTCCTGTTTTTGTGTCTTTCTATTGTTAGTCTTCCTGACTGACTGAATCCAGATAATCGGTCAAGAGTTAAAACTGAACTCTGCAATCTCCTTTGTGTAGCAGATTGATTTTGCCTGGACTCAAAGCATCCACTCTGCTGCTAAAAATACCCATTTCCAAAGTTACACCTAAGAATCAACAAGTTTCATTTAAGAACCCAGTCTAAACACCAGGCCAGTGCAGACTGTGACCAGAAACAGAAACCAAACGACAAATCTGTATGTTGTTTTCATCTTCTTTCTTAGCATCAGTTGCTGCTTCTAGTCATGGAAAAGGAACAAACATGCCCATGAATATAAGTTCATTCAGCAGACGTGCACTAATATTTATGGAATGAATATAAATGTTTTTGTATAGCGTCTTTCAGACATTCCCAAAGTACCTTACATGTGTTTTTTTTTAATTATGGTAAGTAGTTTAAAGACAGGATAATCTGTTTTGTTTGCTTTTGTTTGAAGGATAAAACACAAGGGCATGGGAAAGATTTCTGTGCTGTTTGTCATCCTAGTGACCTATGATCTTTTGCCTCCATGTAAGGTAGCAATCAGGACCTCAGTTTTGATATGGTATCTCTGATGCTGTAGTACATCTTTAGAATTAAAATCAACGGATGAAAATGTGCTGTTTGTGCTTTCACACTTGCTGAACTGTGTGTCTTATATGTGAGAATATACTTCTTAGGTTTCTGACAAGTTGGCAAAGAGATGGCACAAACAGAATGTAAGTTTATATATTGAATTGAACTTGTAATGTCTACAAAGATGCATCAGACTTTCTGATATTTGGTTAATAATGAGGAAGCACTCATACTAGCAATGGCGTCTGTGGCAGAAAGGCAGCATTTCAGTCTTCTGGTGTGGCAAAGTTGGAAGGTGAAAGAGATTGATGTGGGATTCCTGGTCATTGCTCGTGTGATGTCAGTTTGGTTTATTAATGGGCCAGTTGATATTCATTATCCCTCAACCCATTTCAACATAGTGGTAACTCAGGGATGACAGGAACTACAATGTTTTTCTGTGCCTACTGAAGGCACTCCATCAAATGCTTGCCTAGCTTGTCAGTTGCCTTCTAGCAAGATTTTTTAAAATAAAAACTACACATTCTTTTCCAGATTGATGGTTGTGGTGTTTTGGGTTGAGGCACTGACACCTTCACCCTTTCTTCTATCCCTACCCTACCGACTGCCCCAGTCATCACTCACCTTTGACTTGGCCTTCTTTTGTGTTCTCGGCCTCTGGTGGGTATTCTTGCCAGCTCTTGGTGGCATTGATGCCAGTGGAATAATTGGCCTCTAATTCTCAGCAGGCAGGATTTCTACTGAATCCTTAGAAATCTCTTAAGCTCAAGGCCGGGCACATCATACATTTGCACCTACTCCATGGAACTGATATGTTCCCCATAGGTTGTCTAAATGTTGACTGAGGATAACACCCCAACGAGCTGATTAAATGCAGTTCTAAGTGTAGGAGCTGAGAATGTGTGACATCCACAAGGACGTAAATTATATATTCATTTTGTTTTTTTCTAAATGCATGTAATAATGAATCACCACAATTTCTAGGTAATTTAGTTTCAATGGTAACCCACAGCTGACTTCCTAAAATAACACACAGTCTGTAAATGTTATTGTATGGATTCTGTATGGATAGCAATAGATGAAGAGAAAATGAGGAAGGAAGGGATTCAGATAATATCTTACAGCCTAAGATTTGATCTCAGTTAGTTTTGTTCATCAAGTAAGCCTAATCATATTTAGTTTTAAACATGCAAAAGCTGCAACACACTTTGCAATTTCTTTTCAAATTTTCTATAAGAAACTCCCCCCCCCCCCCCCCCCCACCCCAGAATTACACCTTGATTAAGAAACTGTTGGCAGAATTTGCCATAGTCATGACATACAGAACTTTCAGGTTATTGGAGAATGAAATGACAAGAGCTAACAGGAGACCGTAGCATAATTCTGAATGATAATATTGGCGAATTGTTCATACAATAACAAACATACTTTATCAAGTGTTGCTTTGCAATTTTTCAAAAATTAATAAACTGAATTGTGTGCACAAAGAAACATTTTGAACAATTTAAAGTTCCTTTCACTTTGTGACTTTCAATATGGTGTATTAGTACAATCAGAGCATTCAATGGCAGTTAACTGTGTTTTTAACTCAGTAGCTATCTATTTCAGCTGTACAGCTTCAAAGAAGCCAGAGACTTCCATTCATTTCCTTAACAATCTCTTTAATACGAGTATGATTATAAGATTTATATCAATATACTGAAGGGAACCCGCACTAAAATGGAACATTTTTTGCCCATACTCACTATTGTAAAGATGTATTTGTAAAGTTATATTTCAGGTAAAGTTTAACTCTATTTATAGATTGGTTTATGAAAATGATCTTCTTTATTGTATCCTTAACACTCATATTGCTGCTATATATTGTATATTTTTGTGTACATTTCTATGAAACTATCCTTTCCTTTAAAGTATGTCTTAATATTATGCTCTAGGTAAGTGCAAAAGAAGTAAAGAGAACCTATTTTACCATGTGACAAACGTTTGACCCAAAACTTATGCTCCCCTACTTGTTTATAACACTGCTATTTTATGATCATGAAAAATATGTAGAAAAATCAAGTTTGCTGACTTGTTTCTTAATTTAATAAATTGTGGCTCTTCGTTACACACTTCATATATCGTCCAAATATCAGTGAGTGCTAAAATGAAAGCAATGTTCTGCAACATACAGAGAATGCTGGATAGCTGAAATTGTAATAAATAGTGTTGGAGAAACTCAGTGGTTCTAGCAGCATCCGTGGACAGAGAGTCAGAGTTGATGCTTTGAGTCCAATATGATTCTTCTTCAGCTCCATATAAGTCATATTGGATTTGAAATGTTAACTCTGGTTCTTTATGCACAGATGCTGCCAAACTCCTGACTTCTTCCAGTACTTTGTTTTTATTTCTCAAGCCATCCCGGAGCATTGTGTTAAGAATAAATGGTTACGTACAAACTGATCAAAATTAATTAATCATAAAGTAACAAAATACCATCAGTTTACTCACAGCATTTGTTCTTCAGTAAAACTAAATCCAAAAATATTTCAAATGTTTTAATTAAACAAGATAACTTTAGCTAATTTAAATAAAATTATATGGGAAGAAAGTACAAGTGTTGAAGCTTTTCTGAAGGCTCACATGTAAATTTCTTCTTTGTGCTGGGGAGATGATTTAAAATTCCACTATAGTGATACAGGTTAGTGGTTCTGTGATTTCCATTTTAAGTATTAATGTGTTATTGGTGTTTATTTGTCCCCTACAGCATTAGCTACTAAGCAAACATACGTCAGCTACAGTAATCATGCAATCTGAGTGAATGTGACACTCCTGAAGGGTCTTTTGAAATTTGGAACAGAAGAACAATCTGAAAGACAGACATTTCATTAGTCTGGATGTCCACCTACAAAACCAAGAAGGGCCATTTCAAAGTTCTTACAACACCGGTAGTAAAACAATCGTATCTAAGCATAACCTTCAATAGGAGACCCAAAAGATCAAGATGACAAACTGCACGGAAGGAGGATGACAATTCCTGAATCGTTGATTCTTTGATGATTTGTCAACAAAATTAACTCCCTTTAAATCTTGTGAAGTTGTCTGTGATTGTGTCAGAGTTGTTTTTATTTCTATTGATTTTGAACTTACTAATGTGTTGCAAAATAAAATATGTTAAGTGCTCACCAAATAGATGGCAAGTTAATGTATGTGACAAACTGACTGGGAAAAAAAATGTCTGCTTTATGTCCTGACCAATCAAAAGTACAGTGCCTGGTTGTTTATGAATACTTAATGGAAAGTGTAGAGCATGTTCATTTTTATACAAAAAAATTTCTAATAAAATAGTGTTTTGCAACTGATGGAGTTGTTTTTCAGTAAAGATGGTTTCCTAGTTGTGGCAGTGGGTTTATATTCGTCTGAATGGTTTTTCCTTTCAATAGTTTAATCCCATTAAAATGAAACTACAGTTACAATTACACAAAGGCTCACTAAGTTTGAAGCTTCATGAGATCATACAAGAGAATTATTTCTGAATTCATTCGAACTTCTCAAATATATGTTGGTAGGACCACTTAACAGCGATAGTCCAAACTTAATTATTATACATGAAAAATAGCTACTTCTGTTTAAAAAAAATAACTTTTACCTTATATTAAAATAACATTTTTCTCTCTACTTAATTTAAATTTGGGTCATATGTTGTTGTCTTCCCAAATGGCAGGAGACAATTGGCACCAATGATATGGCTATGACAACTCTAATTTAAATAAGACATTATGAATCTTAATTTAACTAGTAATTATTAAAATATTTATTAAGTGTATCTTTGATGGTTTTAACAACAGAGAATATCATTTTGCTTGTTTTAATGCACATTACAAAATGTATTATGCATTATGTTCAAACATAATTGAGCAGTAACGACCTAATGAATTGCAGCAACCTTTGGTAACAATTACAATAATTCAAAACAAAAACACACATTTGGATGAGACATTATAAAGTATTATCAAAAACACGTGTTCCCTGTGGATTTTTCCATTTTAATATAAGACATCATGTTGATAGATCATTAAACTTAACTTGTGGGATGTAGTTCACTAAATAAAATGCATTCTATGGTGAACAACTTTGGTTAACAAAGTAATTGCTCATTTAAAATCACCCAATTTTCTAGCAATTGAAATGATTTCTGTAAAATGGTTGGTTTTTATTTTGTGCATCAATGGTTAGATCAGAAAAGGATCCAACATGCTGTTGGAATCCTGAGCGCAACAATTTACATTAGCAATACATTCCTATCAACAGCTTAGAGTGCTTTACAATGGACACAAATGATGGGATTGGAACAGACACTGAGTTGGAAGCAAGGAATTAATGTAAGAAAGCCTGAAGCAAAAAATAAACAGAGTGCAGTTAAATTAGGATATAGTTACTTCGGTCTTCCAGCTAAATAATGGATACAGTTTAGGAATAGATTTGCTGTGCCCCAACAATGTAGAAGCATTTCCAATGTCATATTGATTCAGGAGTTGTAGAGGCATCTCTATGCAAAGCAGGAGTTACATCCTTGTGTATCCTAATAAGGATCAGAAACAGATTTACCTTGATAAAGCTAGTTGTGGGCCTGCTGTGTTTGAATTAATTCATCTGCATGCTGCCTAACCTGAATTCCATAGAGATTGTTTCTAAAGGGCAACAAAAAATAAATGTATGATAGCAGAGCAAAGTCATAGATTGCTAACCAGCTATTGTGTGCACTCCCTCTTGCTTCCCTTCCACCATTTGTTACCTAGACCTGTACCTTCTGGAAGGTTGAGTGTCATCTGTATCTGATTGTTAGTCTCCTAATGCAGTCATTGGACCATTAGTTAATGATACTGTCCTGTCCTCTTTAGGCTTCATCCTGAAGCAGTCCCAAATGCTCGGTCATGATTCTATTACAGGAAGATTGTTTGCAACTAAAAGTCATTTTAGAAAAGAATTTCAAAGGGCAGGGTGAAAACAGAAAATAAAATTGATTTTTATCACACGTTTAAATGTAGTCAGAAAATTCTGAAGCCATTTTGAATTGTAGTTTGTTCAGTTCATTGCCTCAGCTGTTATCTTTAACGAGCTCACAAACAGCAGTGAGATAAATGATCAGTTTATTTAATGGAGCAATGTGTTGGTCTGGCCGCCTCCTCCGCTCTCCTTCAACTAATGCACTGGGATTTTTTACATCCACTTGAACAGACAGATGCTGAACTTCCAATTAGGCTTTTATACTTGAGTTACTGTACGACCTGGACCAAATGTTGATGTTTGTACCATTACTAAGGGTCATCACAATCTAGTGCCAAGGTAATTTACTATCCCTAGGTGTGATAGTTGCTCATGTTTCTATATTAGATGCAACTATCAGATTTATTGAGGTGACTGTCTAGAGATGTCAAACTGGACATAATGCCATTTCTGATTCAAGTTGATAATACTAAAGAAATGATGATATTATCAATTATTTTTTAATTTATAAAAATTCTTGAGAGAAATTAAAAGATTTAATGAATATTCATTTTTTAAAAATCATGATACCAATTATGTTCAGTTAATTTAGACTTCTGAACTCAACATTGTTATGAAATTTCAATACCTCAGCAGTTCTACAAAATCATTATATTCATACATATCATAAATCATGACAATAATCTTTGAACATTGTTGAGTTGTTTTTTTTTAAACCTGGCAATTTAATGCCTTGAAATTATCTATTTCTTTTCAAATCTTTTATGACAAGATCTGACAGACCTTCATGAACTTTTCACTGGTGGGTTTGAAGCATGTCTTCACTCTCAGAACGCTACTGATAGTTAATACAAGAAAGCTATTTCTCAGCGCCACTTTTGTCTCTTAATTACTGATGTAATGTTTTTCTGACTTTGCCAAGATTCTTCTGAAATGCATGCAATATTGCACATTTGTAAATGTAATTGCATCCTGAAAATAAGCCAAAGATACAAACATTGGCTGAAAAATAGCTTAATAGGACTATGTTAACTTAGGGCTGAAAGGAAATTCCAGAAAGAAAAAAAATAGTAATAAGCCACAGACCATGGAGTGAAAGTCTCTTCCCATTAGATATCTGTAAAATATATAACAAACTCATGTAGCATAATCCTAAAGTTGGAATCTTTTTGTAATAATGAAGGCAGAATTTTTATTTATAATCGCATGTTTCATGAACCCCCAAGTGCCCCAACCTATTGCACAGACTATCAATAAAATATTGTCACTGTTACAATGCAAAGAAATATAGCAGACAATTTGGCACAGGAGAATGTCCTACAAAGTGTAAAATAGTTTGGCAATATTAGACAACAAATATTGTCGAGGTTAACACAATTGTTCAGTCAAATAATATCATGGGATCCTTTAAGTTTACTGTGCCTCAATTTACTAATATCTTACCCAAAAATGCACTCAGATGGGCCCCAGTTATGCCTGCCTCTTTGTCAGCTATTTCAAACAACAGTCCCTCTTCAGTAACTACACAGGCACTGTGCCCCAACTCTTCGCCGTTACATCATTGACTGCATCCGTGCAGCGCCCTGCACCCAGGCTGAACTGGAGCAGTTCATCGACTTAACCCACACCTTCCACTCCACCCTCAAATTCACATGGTCCATCTCGGACACCTGCCTCCCCTTTTTTGACCTCTCCAGTGACAGTCTCCAGATGGATGTTTACTATAAACCCACAGACTCTCACAACTATCTGAACTGCACTTCCTCCCATCCAGTATCCTGCAAGAACATCATCCCGTTCTCCCAATTCCTCTGCCGCCGCTACATCTGCTCGAAGGAGGAGACATTCCACTCCCAAGCATTCCAGATGTTCACCTATTTTGAACAACGTATTTCTCCCCTCTCTGTCATCTAGACAGCCCTCCACTGCACTACCTCCATTCACTGTTTCAATGCTCTAACCCCCCCAAAACACAGAACCCTCAAGTATCTTGCCTTGCAACCAGAAAAGATACAAAACCTGCTGGTACACCACCCACCACACCTCCATCCAAAGCCCCAAACAGTCCTTCCTGGTGAGACAGAGGTTCACCTGCCTCTCCTCCAACCTGGTTTACTGTATCCAATGTTCTTGATGTGGTCTTCTCTACATCAGCAAGACCAAATGTAAACTAAGGGAACGTTTTGCTGAGCATCTCAGCCGAGTCCGCAGGGGCTGACTGGACCTCCTGGTCACCGCCATTTTAATTCCCCCTCCCAATCCCTTTTCAACCATCCTTGGCCTCCTCCACAATGAATCAGGCCACAAATTCAAGGAATAACACCTCATCTTCTGCTTCGGCAGCCTACAGCCTGGAGGACTCAACATTGAGTTCTCCAATTTCAAATAACCTCCCTTCCCATTCCCCGACTTCCTTCCCAGTCTTCCCCCCCCCACCCCCCGACTCCTCCCAGCCACCTACCGGATTCATTCCGCCCATCGACCAACCAGGTTGTACCCTCTACCTTTGTTTACCTCATCCCATCTCACCACCCTGACCCCCTTCTTTATCTGCAGTTCCTGGCACCCGCAGTACTGAAAGAGGGTTACACCTAAAACATTGACTTTTCCACCTCTTGACGCTGCCTGGTGTGCTGTGTTCTTTCAGCCTCCTGCTTGCCTCCCTTGGAATCTAGGATCTCTAGGGGTTTTTTGTCTTTATCTATAACATTACAGCATTCCTTTGGTTTTATATTGAAATGTTTACCTTAATTGCATCCTGGAGAGAAACTTCAACTTTCAGCTAATTGACTTGGAGGAAACAGTCAAAACTGATACCCAATTCAACTCAATGTTATTTTACTATTCACTATAGAAGCAATTTCCAGATTTCCTCAGTTACAAGCAGCAGAAATAATACAGGTGATTTTCCCTTTTATAATTTCACGACAACAAAAATGTTGTCTTTAAAAATCTAAAAACACCAAATAATTATTTTAAATTATACTGTGCTTATTTTCTCCTTTCAATTGCCTTCTACTTCTCACCGTCTTCTAACTGATTCATTATAATTGTCTGCCCATAAGAAATAACAGCCACCAAGAATGGCTCTTCCTTCTACTTTATAGGAAAATGTGCAACCTCTTCCTGTTACCTATGCCAACAAACCTGCCCAAAGGGAAAAAAGTTACGGTGTATGATTATGGATGCAAATGCTCTTGATTCTGCTTTTTTCTGGTTCCAGACTGGACGTTGGCGGGGACATGCTTGGGCGTGCATACACATGAGGTGGAAGGTATGTGGGTGGCTGGGCTGCATGTATATATATATATGCAGGGTGGGTGGTTTTGGTGAGGAGAAGGTTGGGAATGGGTTGGAACAGGTAGGGATCTGGTCATTGCTCTTTGCAGAACTGCATTTACTGATTTTGAGAAATAGCCTGAAAGTATTGAAAAAGGTTCTCATTTTTGTCTGAATTTTAATACAAACCTCTTGGAGTTTTGCTTTTAATCACCTCACACAGGAATCTAAAGCTGTAAGGGAGATTAAAAGAGATAAATTAGATGCTCAGTTTCTGTAGAGTAGGTGTACCTTTATAACTCTTCTTGGTGTGTTTCAGAGAAAGAGAAGCAGGGTGTGAAGGAGACAATTTGGATCCTTGAGTTACAAGGGGAGATGGTAACTACTTGCTACATTCAGAATGAAGACATATTAATACCTTTCTCTAGAAGTGACTGAATATGGTCATTTGTTAAGACTTTGATTTTTGTTCACAGGCCTAGTCCGAGAGCCGTGTGTAAAAGTGCCCATTAGCTGATGTTACAAGTTCAAGTGGGTAGGAATTTCATAAAAAGGGATATGAAGCAGAACAATTTCCACAGAAGTAGAAATAACATGAAACTCATTGCTCATGAGCAGAAGCAGATAATCAATAATTTCTAAGTAAATCCGATCGGTATGAGGGAAAATAAATTTGCAGGACTGTGAGGAAGAGTGACGGAATAGGACTTTTGAATTAATGCACAGAGATTTAACTAAAGGGCCTGGAAGGAAGCTTTTGGTTAGTTAAATCCCTGTGCATTAATCTAAAAGTCCTATTCCCTCACTCTTCCTCACAGTTCTGCAAATTTATTTTCCCTCATACCGATCGGATGACTTAATGGCATGATTTTAGAATTGGATTGGAAGCAGAAAGGCTTTAAAATGGTGATTTTGGGGTTCTCACTCCTATTCCCTTTAGCAGGGATTTTTGCTGTTATTGGCTAAATAAATAGTGAACTTATTTTGCAGCACTCCTGCTGTTTTGGTGGAGACAGACCTGTGCTGTTAAGCAATGACCAATATGGGATAAACAGAACTATCTGCACTGAAATGACCAATAAACATACTAAAACCAGTCAAATGAGTCAGCATCAAGAAATTTGCACCCCCTGTTTTCATTCACTTATATAAGTTACAATTTTGGACTGGAAAGGACTGCAATATTTTAACTTGGGAAGACCCCATGGAGCCTGACTTGGAAATATGAAAATAAACCATATTTTAGTAGTTATTTTTAAGCATTAGAGATGGGAAGGGGAGAAATTAATTTGTAACAAGATGTCTGTCTGGCTCTTTGATTGTTTTAGCCTATCCTCTCCTGGTGTAAAACCAAATTGGGGAAATGATCTGTAATAACTTCAACCCTGGCTTCATTGGTTGATTATTATAACACAATAATTTATTACAACTTATTTAGATTACATTGCACAGGCTTTTCATGTCTAGCTCCTCAACCCAACTGCTGGGTAAGTCCACACACATGACCTGCAGATTCTATCCCTGACTAGACTAATGAGTTAGATGACTTCTCCCTTGGAGCTCATTTCTTAAAAAGAAGACAACCAACTACATAGCCATTTACTGAGAACTCAAACACAAACACATGTACATATTTTGTCATTGTCAAGTACACAAGGTAACAATTAAATGTCACAAGTCTAATACCTCATGGACTCTAAGTGCTCTTAAACAGTGAAATCTTTTCCTTACTTTGTGTAATATCCAGGCTAATATCCAAATAAACAATGGTGGGCATTCTAACATATTGGTTTCACCATTCAGTTAGTGCTGCTGCTGCTGCTTTGGGTCTACTACCAGAATCTGTGCATTGCTGTGTAACGCAGATGATGGAGCAATTGTTTGCAAATGCTGATCAATAGATTGTTATCTTTGGAACATTGGCAACAATGTGTTTGATTCCAAGTTCTTTTCAGATCTGCCAGAATTCTAAAAAGATTCACAACCCTCAGAAAAAAGAAATCATCTAGTTTCAATTTCAAGGGCATTTCACTTATTTTTGAATTGTGTTCCCTGGTTCTCGACCCCCCCCTCCCCCCCAGTTATCTTACTTGCATCTCACACCTGTTTATCCTTTGCAGTATTTTGTAGATTTCAATAGGATCACTTCTTATTCTTCGAAATTCCAGAGAATACAGGACCGATTTGCCTAATCGATTTTCTAAGGACAGCCCTGCTACCCCAGGAACAAGTCTGGTAAACTTTCATTACACTCTCTCTATGGAATTTATATTTTGAAGTCACAGAGGTCTACAGTACAGACAACAGACCTTCAGCCCGATGTGTCTATGCTAGTCAAAGATAAGTAACTAACTATTCTAATCCCCTTTTCCAGTACGTGGCTCATAGCCTTGTATGCCTTGAAATTGCAAGTGTACATCTAAGTATTTCTTAAATATCATCAGGGTTTCTGCCTCTACGGCCCTCATGAGCATTGAGTTCCAGATTTAAATTACCATCTTCACGTCTGCTGTAAATCTCTTGGCTTTTGGCATAAAACCAAGCTCTAGGTTCTTGATCCCTCCAAAAGGAAAATTTCCTTTGCACCTACCCTGTCCATGAACCTTATAATTTTATATGTCTCAATCATGCCTTCCTCAGACTTTGCAGCTCCAAGGAAAACAACCCAAGTCTATCCAATCTTTCTTCGTAACTAAAACCCTCCAGCCAAGCAACATCCTGGTGAATCTCCTCTGCACTCTGTCCAGTACAATCACGTTGCTCCAAGGATGTGGATTCCAGAACTGCACACAACACTGTAAGCCACAGCTAGAGTATTATACAGTTCCAGTATTACCTCCCTGCTCTTAACCACTATGCCTTGGCTAATAAAAGCGAGTATCCCATACACTTTCTCAATCACTTTTTCTGCGCATTCGGCTATCTCCAGAAAATAGTAGAAATGCACTCCAAGGTCCCCTGATCGTTGGTGCTTCCAGAGTCTGTCCATCACCATGAATTGCTTTGGTTTGTTGTTCTATCCATGTGCATCACCTCATACTTTTTGGATTGAGTTCAATTTACTGTTGTTCTGCCCAATTCACCAGCCCATTTACAGGACGATTTTCAATCGAGCGTAGGAGGTTGAGGGGTGAACTTTTTAAGCTTTATAAAATCATGAGGGGCATGGATAACATGAATGACAAGGCTCTTTTCCCTAGAGTGGGGGAGTTCAAAACTTGGAGGCATCTTCTTAAGGTGAGAGGTGAAAGACTTAAGAAGGATACGAGGAGTAGTTCTTTTCTTAAAGAGTGTGGTTCGTGTGTGGAATGAACTGCCAAAGAAAGTGGTAAATGCAGGTACAGTTACATTTAAAAGAAATTTAGACAAATTCATGAATAGGAAAGGTTTGGAGAGATGAACCAAGCGTAGGCAGGTAGGACTAGTTTAGTTTGAGATCATTATCAGTGTGGACTGGTTGTACCGAAGGGTCTGTTTCCATGCCGAAGGACTCTATGACTCTATATCCTCTGCAATCTAATACTATTCTCCTCACTATTTACCATCCCATCAATTCGTCTTATATCTGCAGACTTACTAATCAACCCTCCTACACTCAAGACTAAATCATTTATATAAACTACAACAGCAAGGGCCCCTTCATTGATACATGAGGAACCACACTGCACACAGGCTTCCAGTCACAGAAGTGTTATCAGTCACCACTTGACCATCACCGTCTACTTCTTACCATTCAGCCAATTTGCCAAATTTCTTTACGGCCATGGGATCTTACCTTCACTAATCAGTCTCCCATGTGGATCCTTATCAAAAGCCTTATATTTCCTGGGTAAAAAGACCAAAATTGTGCAAGTCCTTCAGGAGTAATCTAACCAAGCCTCTATATAATTGAAGCAGGATTTCAGTACATCTGCATTCAAAGCCTCTTGGAAGAAGGCTAACATTCCAGAAATCTTCCTAAGAGCTTGCTGCACCTGTGTGTTAACCTTGAAACGACATTAACAAGGACACTCAGGTCCCTTTGCATATTTGCACTTTGCAATTTCTTGCCATTTAAAGAAATACTTTGCACATTTGTTACTTCGCCCAAAGTGCATAACTTCATAATGTTTCATGTTATATTCCATCAGCAACATTCTTGCCCAATTGATCATCCTTTCCAAATCCTCTTGAAACTTCATTTTATCTTGCTCACAACACTTCCCTGCTTAATTTTACATTACCACAAACTCAGAAATATGACAATTGATCAGTATTCATTTTAATTTTTTTAATAACCATTTTCTAATTAACCTGGTCAGAGATGTTATTACATGCTTCTAGAGCAGGTGGGACTTGAAATTGGGCTTCCTGGCTCAAAGGTAAAGATACTACTTGTGTGCCACAAGAGCCCACCCTAATCCCCATTCAAATCATAGATATATCTCACAAACAACTGGGGAACAAGAATTGATCTTTCTGGCACCCCATTAGTCACAGTCTGCCAATGTGAGAAAGACCCATTTATTCTTTCTCTGTTTTCTGTCTCTTAGCTAATTCTTAATCAGTCAATATATTAACTCCTATACCATGTGTTTTAATGTTGCTAAGCAACCTCACGTGAGCACCTTCCTCACAAACCTTCCAAATCCCAAGTATACTACTCGTATTGACTTCCTCTTATTAATTTTGTTAGTAACATCTTCAATTCCAACACTTTCCTTAAACATGGTTTTCCATTCAGAGTCCATGCTGACTATGCCGAACCAGATCAATTTTATACATCTTTGACGATAGAGAGTCAGATTTTCCCGACTACTGATATAAAGCTGACAGTCTGTAATTCTGTCTTTTCTCTCTTGGCTTCTTTGTTAAGTAATAAGAAGGCATTCGCCAGCTTCCAATCTCCAGGAATCATTTCAGAATCCAGGGAAAGTTGGAAAATGATCACCAATATATTACTGACTTCCATACCCACCACTTTCAAAAATATGGGGTGTAGAATATCAGTCCTGGGGACGTATCAGCTAATTTCTCCAGCACAGCCCTCTTACTAATGCCAATTCCATTCAACCCCACATTCCCCCTGGTTATTTGGATCTCCAATTCTGGGAGAAATTTCTTGTCCCTGTACCTTCCTCAGTAAAAACAAACCCAAAGTAATTATTTAGTTTTTCTGCCATTTCTCTATTTGCTCTTATAATTTTTCCTGACTCTGTTTGTAAAGGATTTACAGTGCTTTAGCAAACAGTTTCCTTTTTAACATGTGTAGAAGCTATTACTGCCCTTTTTGTTTTTAAATGTTTTTTTGCTAGATTGTGTTCAAATTCTATACCTTTCCTTATCAGTTTTGTGGTCCTCCTTTGTTGTATGCTGGAAGACAAACTTTCTAATCCTCAGATCTATTATATTTCTGGCTACATTATAAGCTTTTTCGTTCAAGCATCCTTCATTTTTGTTTGTCAGGCATTTGTCGGCCATGGTTTGATTGACATTTTTTGAGTATTTGTACTTTGAACAATTGAAATTTGCTGAAAGCCATAAAATAGTTCTTGAAAGACTATCTATCTATTACCTATTCACAGTCATACCTTTTAACGCCTTTTCCAAATTCTGTTCAGCCAATTTGTGCCTCATGTTTTCATAATTATCCTTATTCCAATTTAAAACCCATGTTTCACTTCCAAACATAATAAGTTGAAACTTTCATTTTTAGGTAAGTATGAGTTGCAACAAGATTTCTGGAGTGTTCTTTTCACTGCAAGGCTAAGCTATCTTTCTCACCATTTCTTACGAAAAACTCTTTTCATTAACTACCTACCCTTGGCTTGACTCAAATTTAGACATAGCTTACCATGCACCATTCCTGGAATAACTCACCATTGCCAGGATATCCAGAATTAACCAGCATCCTTTGCACCTGGTCAACCTTGAACAGTCTGATGTGCAGATGGTCACTGTCAGTCCAGAGGTGGTTCCTGATATTTGTCCAAGAAAAGACCAACAGGAGAAATTGTCATTCCATTTTGCAGGCACCAACCTGGCAGCCCTGGGTGATATAGAGGGGACATCCTCTTCCAAGAGTAGCAGAGATCTTTACACTGCATCATGCTATCCAGTCTGTCATTGCCAGCTGGGCCTCAGTCCCCAACTAGAGGAATGCCTAGCACTGTAGGAGGGTGGTCAATGATCTCTACTCCGCCAACGTATGTGCCATCACCTTTTTTCTAAAATGTCACTCGTTCGATCTCTGCTGCAGAGCCCACCTCCCACAAAGGTATTACCAGGTCCAAATTGTGGAAAACGTGGGGTCATATCTGGCAGCGGAGGTGGGGATACCTGGTCTAGTGGCAGAATAAGGGTTGGGTCAGTTCACGGAGGAAGGAAGTTGTGAGGTGCAGCTGGGATGGGGAGCTGGGTCCCAGAATGAGTCCATTGTGTCAGCTCCAGGTCTGGGTGTGCAAGTTCCTAGGACTTATAGTTAGGGATATGTGGGTAATAACAAGGTTTGTTGCACAGTTATTCAGGGCTTAGACTATGTATTCAAATGTACTTAATTTCTTGTGTACCTTGGGCAGCACAGTGGCACAGTGGTTAGCATTGCTGCCTCACAGCGCCAGAGACTTGGGTTCAATTCCTGCCTCAGGTAGGTCTGTGTGGAGTTTGCACATTCTCCCCATGTCTGCATGGGTTTCCTTCGGGTGCTCCAGTTTCCTCCCACAGTCCAAAAATGTGCAGGTTAGGTGAATTGGCCATGCTAAATTGCCCATAGTGTTAGGTGAAGGGGTAAATGTAGGGGAATGGGTCTGGGTGGGTTGCTCTTTGGAGGGTCGGTGCAGACTTGTTGGGCTGAAGGGCCTGTTTCCCCACTGTAAGTAATCTAATCTA
Source organism: Chiloscyllium plagiosum (assembly GCF_004010195.1). Classification (NCBI taxonomy): domain Eukaryota; kingdom Metazoa; phylum Chordata; class Chondrichthyes; order Orectolobiformes; family Hemiscylliidae; genus Chiloscyllium; species Chiloscyllium plagiosum. Next base: position 30,303,176 of record NC_057735.1, read on the forward strand.
ATCTAATCCAAATTCTCCGATTTAAATGAATTCTTTCAGAGAGCTCCTCTGAAAGAATAGAGGAATTGCAAAGTGCAATCTTTAATTTCCTTCACAATTTCTTCAGAGTTGGGAGGATTCCACTGTATTCCCTTGAGCAACCCCCCATCTAGGATATAGAATACTGACATTGCAAAACCCAGAGCATTGTTCTTCTGAACCCCCCTTACTAATATATTGATCCCATCTTGTATTATCAACACAGCTTCACCTACTTTTCCTTGTGTCTGTTAATTCTAAATTTTGAATATTCAGTTCCCAGTCCTAGTTATCATGCAACTCTATGAGTGATTCAGTAATATTATCATAATGATTTAGCGCTGTGCTTTTGGAGTCTTGTTGCAGATGCTTCATGAATTCAGATAGACAGCCCTTAACTTTGTCATTTTGACATCATTTCCCATTCAAAGGCATACTCAGCTTTGTTTCTCTTGTTCTTCATTCTCACTTCCTGACTTCACTTCCTAACAATTTGGGTTATCTATCAGGTTCCCAATTCCCTGGCAGCATAGCTCAAACAAACCTCAACATCTGCTTATTTGAGGCTTAGGCATGAAAGATTTCAAAAAGAAAATAAATGTTTCTACAGCACAATTTACCTGGTATCTGTTTGTATTCATGAACTTATGGATAATAATATAGCAGTTGTCATTAGAACAAGAATTTGGAAAATTTGATCTGGAAACTTGAATAACACCTCTTTCCAAGTTTGAAAACAATGGCAAGTTTATTGTCTCTCAGAAATAAAATTTCTGATGTTTAGAAGTTTCCTTCACTTCCTTGAAAAAAAAACAAAATGTCCTCATTTTATCAAATATATATTTGATTCAAGTAACTGGGTTAGAAGTTCCTTTGTAGGATATGCCAGGTGACTCTCAATTCTCGGCCATCACCATTATCCAATCCTAGCACAAGTTCACTGTGGGAGGAGTATCCTGATTAAGACATGGATTTCTAAAGATTTTTCTTTTTAATAAAAGAGGACAATACAAAATCAATAAACATTTCCATATTTTGCTGGAGTTATCTCCCATTCACTTTGCAGAACTTTAATATCAGTGAACTTCTTTCTGTGTCCTGAGTCTCTGATCCTTCAGGGAAGCCTAACAGTGGCAGTCAAGGGTAGATATATCCTGAATATTATATGATTTCCCTGATCATATATTTTTGCTGTTTGAAGAAAATCATAGCCCTGTTTGTGCCAGTCCTCCCAATGCTCAGCTGCCATACTTGTTAGAGCCTTAGTATTAGATAAAGTGTGAGAAACTTTGGTCAGAAACAACTGTTTTTAACTTAAATAAAGGGAATTACAAAGAGATGAGGACAGAGTTAATTAAAGTGAACCGAGTGGATAGATTAGAGGTAATGACAGTAAACGGAGGTGACTCATGACTCTCAGCAAAAACATATCCTAGTAAAGTGTATAAGTCAGGGATAAACCAACTGCAGTGAACCAAGGAATTTAAGGAGTGTCGTAAGTTGAAAGGAAAAGCATGTAAGGAGGTAAATATCAGTGATCATTTCAAAGACTGGGAAAATTTCAGAATCCAGCAAAGCAGGACCAAAAGGATAATAAAGACAAAGAAAATAAACAATGAGGGTAAACTAGCAAGGAATATATAACTGACAATAAGAGATTCTCTAAATATATAAAAAGGAAGAGGGGGTTAAAGTGAAGAATAGCCCCTTGGATAAGGAATTTGGGGAGATGGTTTTGAGGAACAAGGAAATGGCAGAGGAGTGAAACAGATATTTTACATTATTTTTATGTTAGAAGATACTTCAAACATCCCATTAATTCTGAAGAATATGGGGGAGGAATGAAGTACCATCACAATCACAAGGGAAGTAGTATTAGACAAATTAATGGGACTACAGGCAGTTAAGTCTCCTGACCCAAATGATTTGTATCCTAGGATCCTAAAATAAAGGTAGCAACAGAGAAAGTGAACTAAGACAAAGAACGTTATGTTTGAATTATAATAGATAGAGATTATTGGTTGGTGACTGACAAGACTATGGCGCATTGAATATTGCCCGAGTCTTATTGTTCACTTTATAGGATATGGGGGCTTTTGCAGCATTCACTAATCCTGACCATTTACACGAGTTATTTAACTTTCTGCTTACACAAATGAGGTTTTTTGCCTAGCATTGGTTGCCACATATTTATTGTCCTACTGCTTTCTAAGAGTTTGTCCAAGTGCTTGTGTCTCCCCTGTGGATATATCACATCTCTCTTACTTTGCACTTCCTAACTAAGACTTCCAGTGTATTGTCAGAAAACCTTCGATCTTGCTCCCACCCATACTGTGCCTTCATGTATTTCCCAGAGTAGAATTAATTGTAGAAAGCTTTTATTACACATTCCAACACCTGCCCTTTAAGATTTGCAGCCTGGTTTTAAGAGTTACAGTCTAGTTACAGCTTAGTTTAATCCTCATAACTTTCTGAGATATGTGATCATTCAACACCATTCATACAGGTTGCGCACTGAAAATTGTTAATGAGCAACACAAAGTTGACTGTATCAGAAGTAAAGGGAGCAACTTCATTCCACAGCACAATCTCTGTGTTTTCAGCATTATCCAATTTAGCCAACACTAAATCTTTATGTATTATTTATTTGACTGTACAGTATCTGCAGCTGTAGCCTGACAAGCAATAAATTAACATATGTAATTCTAAGTTCATAACCATATAACACATAAAAATTTAATTGAACCATTTACCTTGTCGTTACAATGACTGTGTATTTTTAAATATGCAAATATACATTGCCTCGATCTAAGCTAATCTCCCATGAGCATTTTGTATAATCTTATGAAAAGGTTAAGCAATAAAAATAGTACTTTGGAGAGGGTTTTGACACGCTGAAAAATTAGACTGTGGAGAAGCTGAGAACTGCATGATCAGAATGATATTTTTACAAATAAGATAATTGAAAACTGTATTTTATTATTTAGCAATGGGATGTGACCACATATTAACCATCCATGATTACTTATATAAAGATGCTGGTGAGCTGCTGTCTTCCTGATCCACAGCAGTACATGGTGGGGTAGGTATACCCACTTTGCTGTTCGCAAGGAAATTCCAGGATATTGACCTAGCAGCAATGAAAATACAGTAGCATCGTTCCAAGACAGAGTAGTGTGAGGCAATTTGTAGGTGGTGATGTTCCTTTACATCTAGTATCGTTGTACTTTAAGGGTTTAGGCTGCAGGTTTGGAAGGATATTTATTGCAGCAGTGCAACTTAAAGATAGTACACAATGCTGTCACTGATGGAGAGAATGAATTTTGAAAGTGATGGATAGGGTGCCAGGCAAGCAGGTTGTTTGACCCTGCATGGTATCAGGTTTCTTGAGCATTATTGCAGCTGCACCAATCTAGGTAGGGAGAATTTTCCATAACACTGCTGATTTACACTATGTGTTGCATCACAAAAGTAGCAAGTCAAACCAGTCCAGCCTCACTATCACTGAATTTACAACACAGTGAAATAAAAAGTCAATGAACCTTAAAATTGGTGCACTATTCCAAACCAAATATTACAAATAACAGGTTTTGGATACCACATTTATAATTTAAAGAAAACTTAACAACTTATTAACAACTTTAATAGAACTCAGATAAACTATAATGCAATCTAATTAATATCTACGAGCTAAGCCCAATTTTCTTTGTATGTAAATTTCTAGTCACAGACCAGCAGACTGGCAGACACAGTTAACGGTTTATTTTTAAATGATCATAATTTTCCTGTATGATAACCATTTCAGTGATTAATACTAGGCTTTTATGAAATATTTTGGGTACAGGCACAGAAAAGCTGCATTTTGTGGTTGAATTCCAAAGTCATCAGTTAATGCAAGCAGCTTCTGGAGACTTTTGCTTATTTCTTATGACTAGGATTCTTAGAATTTTCAACAAGTTGATAACTGGAGAACAACTGAAGAGAGCAAACCAAAAATCAAGTCCAGTCCAACAGCTTCCTGCCCCAAAACCCAGTCAGAGCCAGCTCAACTATTTACTTTTTCCCCCACTTTCTTTTTCAATGTTCTCGGTGGTTGGCTGGCCAGCTGCCAGTTACTGAACATAAAATCTCAGCATCAGATTATCTATAATGTTCTTAGAGCAATAACTAATCTGAACAAGCAGCTATTCAAAGTTTAATTCTCAACTTCAACTTAGAGTTTCAAACCAAATATGAAAAAAATAAATAGAAACCTGTCATGGCCTCAACATGCCTCCACCCTCAAAAGAATGGAATACTATTTTATTTCTTAGTTTCAGGACAAGGTTAGCAACAATTAAATGACTGAAAAAAATCCACAAAATTCACAGCCATTTAAATAATTCCTCCTTTAGATTAAAATCATGAAATAACTTTCTTGGTTACATTCTTAACTTTTCAACAGTTTACATTCAGAATAAAGCATCAGCATATACATTTTCTTTCCCTGAAATATGTATCTTTTCTTAAAAAAGCAATAATAGACTGCAATAATGAACTTTAATGGAACAGTCTCAGACTTTTAGTCTTAATCTCTCAATAAAAGTAAATGGATTATGCCAGTAAAAAAACAAATCTCAGTTTCCATGATGAGCATAAAGATCAAAGTGTTGAAGAGCTGCCACCAATGCTAATGCCTCCTTTTCAATGGTGGAATATCTTTTTTTTTATTTTGATTCAACTTCTTGGAAATTTAATGCATTGGTTACTCCATTCTAGCCATCCTGTAAGAGAATTGCACCAATCCCCAAATCATTAGTATCTGCTGCTAGTTTTGTGTGTTTGTTAAAGTGAAGTGTCATTAATACATCTCATTTCTAAAGATTGATTTGAGATTGTCTGGCTTTCTGTTGATGATGCCACCCTTGTCTGTTTTGCTGCACGTTGGTTCAGGGTATGGTTATTGTACTGACATTAGGTGAAAATGTCCAATAAATTCTGCCAAAAATATCATTATATTTTGTTTTCTTTTAGGAGCAGGGAAGTTAATCAAAGTTCTTATTTTCACTGCTCTGAGTAACACGTGGCCTTATCATGTGTCTCTAATGCATTATCTTTTACAAATGCACTAGTTGCTAGGTTTAACACCAATCCAACTGACCATAATTGTTTAAATAAGTTATAAAACTGTTCTACATGCTCTTTCCATGTTGTGCTAAATACCACAATATCACCTGAACGAAGGACCCGATACCCAGCATGAGCAAAACTAATGTAGTGTACAAAGTCCCATGCAAGGACTGCACAAAACACTATATAGGACAAACAGGAAGACAGCTAATGATCCGCATCCACGAACATCAACTAGCCACGAAACGAGGAGGAAACACCATAGAAGCGCTTCACAGGAGGCTTCCAAGCACTGAGGATGTCACCTCGACAGGGGACGAAACGCTTGCAACAAAAACTTGCAGCTCGGCGAACAGAACCACAGCAACGAGCACCCGAGCTACAAATCTTCTCACAAACTTTGATCATCCAGGTCAACTACACCATTAGGTAATTCTGCTATAAGTCAGTTCATTAATTGTTGAAATGTGGCTGGGACATTCTTAAATCCAAATGGCAAAACCTGTCATTGATACAAATCATTGGGTGTGTCAAAAGCAAAACATTTCCTGAGCCCTTCTTGTTAAAGATACTTTCTAGTATTCTTTTAACAAATCAAATTTAGATAACAATGATGCACTATCAGAATTGTTTTGTTTCTTGAACCTCCTTTGAGCATTCAAGAATTACAGGAGACACTATTACCTTTAGTTCCACTGGTCTGTTACCCAGAAGTAATACTATTCCCTTCTGTAGGTAATATTTTTACTACTTCACCAATTATTTCTCACCATGACAAATCAAATTCCAGTTGTAATTTGTATAATGGATCCAAACATATTTTCCACCATCTCATTTATTAATAGTTTAGCTCTCATCAAATGCCCTGGAGGGATAAATTGGCCTTTTTCCAGTAAAAGTGATTGTGTTGCCCTGTCTCTCTTATAACAGTTACAAGTTTGGATATCAGTCAAAGGAGTCATTTTAACCTTTCGATTACAAGTGCTCATCAACCCTCCATACTTCTTTGCTGACAGTAGAATTTGCCTCTATTATACTTCGAGCTACAATCTGGTTCATGTTTATTTTTGAGTTCCCTTTTCCAACTCATTTTTACCAACTTCTATAAATCACAACCTTACAACTTCCAATATTTGAATAAACATGTCCCATCTCACTACAATTGAAACATTTAAGCATTAAACTTCACCTCCAGAAAGACGAGGCCTTTCCTCTCCCACGCTCTCCCAAACCTGTGTGTGCTTAAACTGTATCATTTGTAACTTAAATTCCCTTTCTTTCTCTTACCTCTCCATGTTTTCTTTTTAATTTGAATACCCTTTGGAATTCTCTCATTTTCCTCCATTTGAAATTCTAGTTTTATAAGTTTGAATTCTCTTTGGAATTCTATTTCCAATGTTCTAATTTCCAATTGCCTTAACTGCAACTGAAAGTTCACTGATTCTTGTCTCATACTGCCTTTTCAACTTCACCTTTTGCAGATTTTAATGATAGAATGAAAAGTGGTAGAGAGTTATTTATAATCTGAAGTTAGTCACGATTTATTTACATTTGTTTTTATCCTGTTGTTAGGAATATAGTCAGAAAAAAAAATTCAGTCTTCCATTAATAAACATGCAGTAAACTGGTTTTAAAAATGTTCTCCAATCGTATACACGTATTAACATTTTGTTCTATAAATGGGTATTTGAAGCATTTCATCTATGATAGATTAGTTGTGTTGTCAAAAAATGTCACCAATTATTCACAACACTTGAGTCAGATTGATGAACAGAAAGAAGACAGTGTGTTGCAGTAAAGAACAGGTGGACAGTGAAAATATTTTTCTATTTACTGGTCCAGTTACTAAGTTGTATCCGAGAGGCATATTTTTCAAAGTCTGTGCACCTAAATGTTATAATGCAGTCACCATCATTCAACAGCTCATCTATGAAAATGTCACACTTAGATCTTTTGAATTCTGAGGTTCGCTCAGTCTCTCCCCCTCTTTAAATAAGTATCTTAGTTAGATCCTATTTTCACCTTGCTTCAGAACATGTGCGCTGCAGAGACTGTCAGATAACAAACAACAGAAAGAAAGTTGGCTGATCACTTCTTACCCTATTTGGGAAACAATGAGGTTCAGGGGACCAGAATAAAACCAAGTCCCAGTTGTGCAGTTTGGCATCACGTGAATGGATACTTTTCCTTGTTAAACTACTGAATTTATTTTGAATAACACTTCAGGAATAACAATTCAATGTACAGAGTTGTATATTTATTGTGACTTTTATAAGTGTTTTTTAAAAAAAACAGCATGCAGGTCACCTTTGTTCTGTCAAGAAGTGTGTAATTCATGCAGAGTAATGTACGATAATTTATTAAAGTCCTTAATCACAGTTAAATTAAAATCAACAACAAAACTATCTGTAATGAAGCAACGTGTTTTAATGTGTCCTCAGATCCAACAATGACCATACCATTTCAGTTTAGCAATCACAAGGGAACTATAATTCTCAAATAATTTTTAGTGATGTTCTTTGAAAAAAAAACACTGAAGAATTCTAGCAGTAGTTAAATGCTAATTTGTCTACTATGGTTTCCAACAAAATGGGGCAGCGGTCACTGCTGGATACTCACTGGCACTTACATCAGTTGAGGTTGTGTGCATTTTCAGCAGCAATTCTAATAGAATTATATTACTCTCTGGCAAATCTCAATGTGAAGCTAAGCATCTACCTACTCCAGTGCTTGCCAGCTGTTAAAAGCATTAAAACAATCAGGAGTAATTTGCATCTCATTTTTCTTCATATCCTTCTGGGAATGTATTAACCTTCCACTTGTTGCCTTTTCCTTATTAAAGCTGAGGCTTTTGAAATTGTTAACAATAAAATTCACAAAAAAAACGCTAATATATTCTCATCTTCAGTACAGAATATCGACATAAATTATTAAAATACACTGATGACCAAAAGAAACATCTATCTTGCTATGATTTAGTGTATCATTTAGTACATCCAGAATGAGGAATTAAAAGCAGAGTATAAATTTGATACATTATGCTATAGTAGTAAATAGACTTATCGTGCAAGTTTTTTTTAAATCTGTGCCTTCTTTAAATACAAACATGCAGCTGATTATATTTTAGATGTTTTATGATTTTTGCGGATGTTGACTAAATGTCTGGTAATGACATTTTCAGCCTGGAAATATTAAAAGTTTCTAATGTACCTACTGGATGAAAGATTATAATAATTGGAGTTTGCCGATGTTAAGTCTGTTCCTGTCCTTCATATTCCATGAAGCAGTATGAACATAGAAACAGAACAAAAACAAAGGTGAATGATGGCAAATAAAAATAAACAAAAAATATTAGGCGTTTAAGTTGTCATCAGGTTTAAATATCAGCAAATTTAACTGGTCGTCAAACTTGGCAATGTTTCCGAAATCTCACTCTGTATGACTTTATTTGAAGCGACCGCCTTGGACATGTTATGGCAGTTGCACCAACAGCAATAGCTGTGCCACCCACTGTCATTTCCAATAATAATATCTTACCCTGTCAGATCCCATAAGGAAAACAGCCCAGAATAAGAATGGAAATAATCAAGATGGATGGTGTCCTGCCCATCATTTGGGTCCTGACCCCATAACTGAAGAGCATCCTGACTCTGCCCGACCCAAGTCGTGGCTGGACTGGCATCAGAGGCTACCCCTGACTTCCTGTGCTGGGAGTCAATTAGTGAGGGCTATCCATCTTCACTTTTTTAGATTAGATTCCCTATAGTATGGAAACAGGCCGCTTGGCCCAACAAATCCACACCGACCCTCCAAAGAGTAACCCACTCAGACCCATTTCCCCTACCCTATATTTATCCCTGACTAATGCACCTAACATTATAGTCAATTCACCTGACCTGCACATCTTTGGATTTTGGGAGGAAACCAGAGCACCGGGAGGAAACCTACGCAGACACTGGAAGAGTGTGCAAACTCCACACAGACAGTCACCCAAGGCGGGAATCAAACCCGGGTCCCTGGCACTGTGAAGCAGCAGTGCTAACCACTGAGCCACTGTGCCATCCACCGAATGAAGTCTACTAACAACAATATTTAAAAATGGCTGCAAGGAACATCCATGGAACTATAGACCAGTGAATCTAATGTCAATGTTGTGTCAGTTGGGAGAGGGGATCCTGAGAGATCTACATGTATTTGTAAAGGCAAGAATTGATTAGGCATAGTCAGCATGGCTTTGTGCAAGGGAAAATATGCCTCACAAATTTGATTGAGTTTTTTGAAGAGGTAACCAAGAAGATAGATGAAAGTAGAGTGGTAGACATTGTCTATATGAACTTTAGCAAGGCCTATGACAAACTTCTCCATTGTAGATTGGTTAGTAAGTTTAGATCACATGGGACCTACGGAGAGCTAGACAACTGGATACAAAAGTGACTTGACAGTGGGAGACAGAGGGTGGTGGCGGAAGATTATAGTTTCGACTGGAGGCCTGTGACCAGCGGTGTGCCACAAGATTCAGTGCTGGTTCCACTGTTGTTTGTCATTCATATAAACCATTTAGATGAGAGTATAGGAGGCATGGTTTGTAAATTTGTGGACAATACCACAATTGGTGGTATCATGGACTGTGATGAAGATTATCTAAGAGTAAAGTGGGAGTTTGATCAACTGGGCACTGGGCTAGGGAATGGCAGATGGAATATAATTCAGATAAAGGAGAGATGTTACATTTTGGTAAAACAAAGCAGGGCAGGACTTACACAGTTAATGGTAGGATCTTGGGTAATATTGACAAACAGAGACTTAAGGGTGCCAGTCATTGTTCTTTGAAAGTGGCATCACAGGCAGACAGAATGGTAAAGAGGCTATTTGGCATGCTTACCTTCACTGGTCAGACAATTGAGTGCAGGATTTGGGATGCCATGTTACAATTGTACAAGACCTTGGTAAGACCACATTTGGAATAATGCATTCAATTCTGGTCACTCTCCTATAGGAAGGATGTTATTGTACTGGAAAGGGTGCAAACCAATTTACAAGGATGTTTCCAAAATTGGAAGATTTGAGATATAAAGAGAAGGTTGAATAGGATGACGATTTTTTCCCCTGGGATGAAGGAGGCTAAGGATCGACATTATAGAGTCAAAAAGTCATAGAGATGTACAGCATGGAAACAGACCCTTGGGTCCAACCTGTCCATACTGACCAGATATCCCAACCCAATCTAGTCCCACCTGCCAGCACCCGGCCCATATCCCTCCAAAACCTTCCTATACATATACCCATCTAAATGCCTCTTAAATGCTGCAATTGTACCAGCCTCCACCACATCCTCTGGCAGCTCATTCCATACACATACCACCCTCTGCATGAAAAAGTTGCCCCTTAGGTTTCTTTTATATCTTTCCCCTCTCACCCTAAACCTATGCCCTCTAGTTCTGGACTCCCCAACCCCAGGGGAAAAGACTATGTCCATTTATCTTATCCATACCCCTCATAATATTGTAAACCTAAATAGAGTCACCCCTCAGCCTCCAAAGAAAACAGCCCCAGCCTGTTCAGCCTCTCCCTATAGTTCAAATCCTCCAACCCTGGCAACATCCTTGTAAATCTTTTCTGAACCCTTTTAAGTTTCACAACATCTTTCCAATAGGAATGAGATCAGAATTGCATGCAATATTCCAACAGTGGCCTAACCAATGTCCTGTACAGCCACAACATGACCTCCCAACTCCTGTACTCAATACTCTGACCAATAAAGGAAAGCATACCAAACATCTTCTTCATTATCCTATCTACCTGGACCTCCATATTCAAGGAGCTGTGAACCTACACTCTAAGGTCTCTTTGTTCAGCAACACTCCCTAGGACCTTACCATTAAGTGTATAAGTCCTGCTAAGATTTGCTTTCCCAAAATGCAGCACCTTGCATTTATCTGAATTAAACTCC
>NC_057735.1:30314343-30316242 GCF_004010195.1 Chiloscyllium plagiosum
GCTCTGCCCTCATCAATCTTCTTTGTTACTTCTTCAAAAAACTCAATCAAGTTTGTGAGACATGATTTCCCACACACAAAGTCATGTTGACTATCCCTAATCAGTCATTGCCTTTCCAAATACATGTACATCCTGTCCCTCAGGATTCCCTCCAACAACTTTCCCACCACTGAAGTCAGGTTCACTGGTCTATAGTTCCCTGGCTTGTCTTTACCGCCCTTCTTAAACAGTGGCACTAAATTTGCCAACCTCCAGTCTTCCGGCACCTCACCTGCGACTATCGATGATACAAATAATCATGAGAGACATGGATTGTCAAGGTCTTTCCCCTCGAGTAGGGACATCCTAAACACCTGAGGACATAACTTTAGGGTTAGTGGTGAAAAATTTAAGAAGGGACCCTAGGAGCAGCTCTTTCATACCGAAGAATGTCCGTACATGAATCGAGCTGTCGGAGAAAGTGGTACAGGCAAGTACAATTTTGCCATTTGAGGACATTTCAACAGGTAGGAAAGATTTAGAGGGACATGCTCCAAATGCAGGCAAATGGGACAAATTCAGTTTAGGAAACCTGATTAGCATGCATACGAGAAGGGCCAAAAGGCCAGTTTTCGTACTGTAGGACTCTGAATCAGTAACTATGGCAACCTTCCTTGGTTTGTAATTCTGCTAAACAATGTAGAAAGACAGCAACAATATGAACCTGATAGCTCTGGTTCAGGGGGCAAGTGCAAAAACGCAAGACAAGACAGTGATACTGACAGCATCTGATAGGCTCAGAGAGAGTGAGCTTAAAGAGCCCAGAGATGCAGCTTTGTCCTGTCCCTGAGCTGGGTGTATATCCCTGAGCACATTGTGTCTTAGCCGCAGCACTCCAACAATGATGGCTTGTACATCCAATAATACAGCATTGAATTTCAGAAGTATCCTAAAAGGTGTGCCTTGAGTGTTCTGACAAGCTGGCATGTGGGCGGTTGCCAACATTTGCAGATGTGGAGTGCATCTAGCCATTGCCCATAGCACATGCCCATAGAATCCCTATCGGGTGGAAGCAGGCCATTCGGCCCATTGAGTCCACACTGACTCTTCAAAGGTCATCCCACCCCGACCCACCCAATTCTTATAATCCTGCATTTCCCCCAGCTAACCCACCTAGTCTGCACCTTCCTGGACACTATGGGCAATTTACCATGGCCAAACCACCTGTACATCTTTGGACAGAGAGGAAACCAGAGCATCTGACAGAAGCCCACGTAGACATGGGGAGAACAGGCACACACCACACAGACAGTCTATAAGGATGGAATTAAACCCAGGTCCCAGGCACTGTGTGGTAGCAGTGCTAACCACTGAGTCTGAGTGTGATGGGAAATGCGGGTGCCAAGTTTCCAATGCAGAGGTCATTTGAAGGAGGCAGTGAGCTGAATCTGCCAGGTACCCATGGTAATTTTCATGTTGGGTTTACCTGACATTATTGGGCAATTTGATACTATCAGAGCCTGAATATTAATAAGGTGAATTTGCCATCAACGTGGAGGTTAACAGGCATTAATCTCCATCAATTGGCAACTTCCTGCTACTTGTCGAGAATCCCGCCATGCAGCATGTATAAAACATGAAAGATGGAGTGAGACAATCTCAGTATTAAGATGGGCCTCAGGAGACTTGCTACACATTTTCCCATAACCCACCCTTCAGTTCAGACCTCTCTCATATCTCACCCCATGATTCTCTCACTTAGAACTGAGTGTTAACTCAGAGCAAAGCTGACAGGCAAAATGCACTAGGAGAAAGTGAGGACTGCAGATGCTGGAGATCAGAGCTGAAAAATGTGTTGCAGCAGGTCAGGCAGCATCAATGGAGCAGGAGAATCGACGTTTCGGGCATAAGCCCTTCTTC
>NC_057735.1:30316840-30342883 GCF_004010195.1 Chiloscyllium plagiosum
TGTATGTCCTTGGTGGAGTGGGAGGGGGAGTTAAAGTGTTGGGCTATGGGTGGTTGGGTTGGTTGGTCCGGGTGTCCCAGAGGTGTTCTCTGAAACGTTCCGCAAGTAGGCGGCCTGTCTCCCCAATATAGAGGAGGCCACATCGGGTGCAGCGGATGCAATAGATGATGTGTGTGGAGGTGCAGGTGAATTTGTGGCGGATATATGGAAAGATCCCTTGGGGCCTTGGAGGGAAGTGAGGGGGGAGGTGTGGACGCAAGTTTTGCATTTCTTGCGGTTGCAGGGGAAGGTGCCGGGAGTGGAGGTTGGGTCGGTGGGGGGTGTGCTTGCTTTCAAAGTGTGAAATAAGATTTTTTTTTCCCTTGCTGTTGCTGGAGTATGAGTGATTAAAAATACCTGCTTCAGGATATTCAAACCAAATATCTGTTAGCTTTTCTGAATAATAACACACACATTCCCTTTCTTTTTCTATGAAGTAATATGTAATTTCATGATCAAATTCTATCTTACAATACATGAAACAAAGAACTGTCATGATTTATATTTTTGGAATCAGTACTTAACAGAAGTTTGAATCAATTCCAGTGTATTAGCAATATAAATGAATCTGTATGCAACTATTGTGAGCCTCTGATCCCCAACTGATCTCATCAAAAGCTTCATGTAATCACTACCTATTTCAGAGCCACAGCAAAACTGTGACATAAATTACACCATTATAAACTAAGAAAACAATTTTCTCAGAGCAATATCTATACAGTAAACAATTTATTTCAATAACAACTCATGGCATTTGGTCTAAGTCATTTCAGACTTGAAAAACAGTCACTTTAAATATAAATAAAAATCTATTATACAACTTTGGAGTAGCTAATAGCTTCAAAACTTCAAACCATTAAATGCACTCAATATTCAATTTTATAAACATTGGGAATTGGATGTGAAGAAGCTATGACAGAACTTTGACTTCATTGTCAGAAGTCATACAAAAATAAAATCCAAACTAATACTGAGAAATGGGCAGAAAATAATTGGTTTGTATTTTATTACAAAAAAAGAGTATAAGTCCTCATATTGGTGGTAAACTTCTACCTTTTAAAAATCACAAAAATGTTACACCACTCTTCATTGATGGGTTTGAATACTTCAATAATTATTTCTGATTAAGTTAGGAGCACAGGAACAGGCGTAAGCTATTCAGCCTCTCTCTGTTCCATCATTCAATGAGACAATGGCTGATCTGTGGCCTAACTCTATATACTGGTCTTTGGCCCATATTCCTTAATGCCTTTGCTGAATAAATAATTATTGATTTCAGATTTCAGATAAAAAAATTAAAGTTCTGGTTTAATGCAGCAGTATAGACATTGGAAGAGAACATGCTTGGTCATGGTTAACAAGTGGGAGTCAATCATTGCCTGCCTTCTATCTCAGCACCCCAGAGACAGCAATTTTCCTGAGAATACTGTACCACTAGGTGCCCTTTGGATCAAGAAATAGTTGTTCTTTGTGACAAACCCTATCATTCGAATGCCAGGCTTTGAACTATCACAACAAGATTTCTTCTTGTTAAACAGGTTCAATCTCCAGCTTTGGGACTTCAAGTGAAACCTCTTATAAGTCTGTAGAGAGATGCAGACAATGTCACCCATGAGCAAGGTGCAGCCCTTCCACCCATAAAGTTGTGAACTAATCACCTTAAGCTCAACAGACAAGCAAACTATTGCTTGGTGCCATGGATTTGCATTCCTAAAATAAATAAATGAGTGAAGCCACATATCACTCATATAAACCTATACGGATTGTCATAATAAAGCTTTGAATTGACAAAATGTAGCCCTATTTAATGCAATTAAGTTTTCGACAGCAACTTGTATAGAAGTCCCAAAATAGTGAGATGTGCACTGAAGACAGGCATGAGGGTCTGCAAATAGGTGGTTTTTTCAGGTCTCAAACATTAAGCAATGTTAAAATAAACCAGGCCAAATAAGCTTGTTGCTGTGCCTCGCATTCGTTGTATTGAGGTTCTGGTTCAAGATGAAGACATTAATTAGGTATCAGAGAGTGGTTGTGAAGGTAACAAAGACCATTGATAAACCAGACGGAGACATGTCTCAATGGAATCTTTCAATTATTAGCTTCTGAAGAAGAGCCGTGTTAGCCAGCTTCCATCTTTCCTCACGTGATAGCTCCAGGGCTGCTGCCTTCACTTGTTGTTTCTGAGGAGAATGCAGAAGATCAAGACAATTCTGTAGACAGTCACGGGGTTATATTGAAAGACTTCTCCAGAAGTGGTCAAAGCAGCCGTTCTTAATATATTAAACATAATATGCTGGATGTGCCTTTGGAATCCAGGAGATGATTCATTTCCTGCAAAATACCCATTTTATGACAAACTTTGACATCTTGTAGCTGGTTCAGGTAAGTTTCTGTTCAGTGATGTACTCTGAATGCTGCTGGTGCATATTAGGTAATGTTATTGAATGTCCAGGGAGGGAGTTGTCTTGTTGGAGTAATCACTACCTGACCTTTGAGAGATATGAATGCTACTTGTCGCACATCAGCTCAGACCTGAGTATTGACTAGATCCTGTTACACGTTACCATGGATTGCTTCATTATTTGAGGAGTTGTAAATAGAACTGAACACTGTGCAAACACCAGCAAAATGGTCTCAGGACAAAATATCAAAAATAGGCGTACGCTGCTGCTCTAACAAGTCCTGTGACAATGTCCTAGGGCTGAAATGATCAAGTCCACTTGATCCTTGCTATCAGAAGGATGTTGTGAAACTTGAAAGGTTCAGAAAATATCTACAAGGATGTTGCCAGGGTTGGAGGATTTGAGCTATTGAGAGAGGCTGAATAGGCTGGGGCTGTTTTCCCTGGAACATCGGAGGCTGAGGTGTGATCTTATCGAAATTTATAAAATCATGAGGGGCGTAGATAGGGTGAATAGCCAAGGTCTTTTCTCCAGGGGCAGTGCAAAACTAGAGGGTGTAGGTTTAAAGATGAAGGGAAGAAATTTAAAAGGGACCTAATGGGCAACTGGGGAAATTCGCTAAGGCTATTGGGATGGGTTTAAAATAATCCTGCAGGGGGATGGGAACCAAAATTATAGTTCAAGTATAGAAAAGGTCCAAAAGTATAGATATGGAGTATGGAGGTCCAAAATCAAGTTTCAGGGATGCAAGATGGCACCGGCAAGCAAGAAGTTGGTTTGAAGTGTGTCTACTTCAACGCCAGGAGCATCCGGAATAAGGTGGGTGAACTTGCAGCACGGGTTGGTACCTGGGACTTCGACGTTGTGGCCATTTCGGAGACATGTTTAGAGCAGGGACAGGAATGGTTGTTGCAGGTTCCAGGATTTAGATGTTTCAGTAAGAACAGAGAAGATGGTAATAAAGGAGGTGGTGTGGCATTGTTGGTCAAGGACAGTATTACGGTTGCAGAAAGGATGTTTGGGGACACGTCAACTGAGGTAGTATGGGCTAAAGTTAGAAACAGGAAAGGAGAGATCACCCCGTTAGGTGTATTCTATAGGCCTCTGAATAGTTCCAGAGATGTAGAGGAAAGGATAGCAAAGATGATTCTCGATAGGAGTGAGAGAGACAGGGTAGCTGTCATGGGAGACTTTAACTTTCCAAATATTGACTAGGAACACTATAGTATGAGTACTATGCATGGGTCAGTTTTTGTCCAGTGTGTGCAGGAGGGCTTCCTGACACAGTATGTAGACAGGCCAACAAGGGGCGAAGCCACATTAGATTTGGTACTGGGTAATGAGCCCGGCCAGGTGTTAGACTTGGAAGTAGGTGAGCACTTTGGTGATAGCGATCACAATTCTGTTATGTTTACTTTAGTGATAGAAAGGGATAGGTGTATACCACTGGGCAAGAGTTACAGCTGGGGGAAAGGCAATTACAATGTGATTAGGCAAGATTTAGGATGCATAAGATGGAGAAGGAAACTGCAGGTGATAGGCACATTAGAAATGTGGAGTTTATTCAAGGAAAAGCTACTGTGTGTCCTAGATACGTATGTACCTGTCAGGCAGGGAGGAAGTTGTAGAGCACGGGAGCCATGGTTTATGAAGGAAGTGGAATCTCTGGTCAAGAGGAAGAAGAAGGCTTATGTTAGGATGAGATGTGAAGGCTCAGTTAGGGCGCTTGAGGGTTACAAGGTAGCCAGGAAAGACCTAAAGAGAGAGCTCAGAAGAGCCAGGAGGAGACATGTGAAGTTGTTAGCAGATAGGATCAGGGTAAACCCTAAGGCTTTCTATAGGTATTTAAGGAATAAAAGAATAACTAGAGTAAGATTAGGGCCAATCAAGGATAGAAAAGGGAAGTTTTGTGTGCAATCAGAGGAGATAGGGGAAGCACTAAATGAATTCTTTTCAACAGTATTCACTCTAGAAAACGACAATGTTGTCGAGGAGATTACTGAGATACAGGCTACTAGACTAGGTGTGATTGAGGTTCACAAGGAAGAGGTATTAGAAATCCTGCAGAGTGTGAAAATAGATAAGTCCCCTGGGCCAGATGGGATTTATCCTAGGATCCTCTGGGAAGCCAGGGAGGAGATTGCCGAGCCTTTGGCATTGATCTTTAAATCATCACTGTCTACAGGAAGACTGGAGGATAGCAAATGTGGTTCCCTTGTTCAAGAAGGGGAGTAGAGACAATCCTGGTAATTATGGACCAGTGAGCCTCAGTTCAGTTGTTGGTAAAGTGTTGGAAAAGGTTATAAGAGATAGGATTTATAATCATCTAGAAAAGAATAATGTGATTAGGGATAGTCAGCATATTTTGTGAAGGGTAGGTCATGCCTCACAAACCTTATTGAGTTCTTTGAGAAAG
This sequence comes from Chiloscyllium plagiosum, assembly GCF_004010195.1. Taxonomy (NCBI): domain Eukaryota; kingdom Metazoa; phylum Chordata; class Chondrichthyes; order Orectolobiformes; family Hemiscylliidae; genus Chiloscyllium; species Chiloscyllium plagiosum. Next base: position 30,321,698 of record NC_057735.1, read on the forward strand.
TGACCAAACAGGTAGATGAGAGTAAACCGATTGATGTGGTGTATATAGATTTCAGCGAGGCGTTCGATAAGGTTCCCCACAGTAGGCTATTGTACAAAATGCGGAGGAATGGGATTGTGGGAGATATAGTAGTTTGGATCAGTAATTGGCTTGCTGAAAGAGGGTGGTGGTTGATGGGAAATGTTCATCCTGGAGTCCAATTACCAGTGGTGTACCGCAAGGGTTGGTGTTGGGTCCACTGCTGTTTGTTATTTTATAAAAAACCTGGATGAGGGCGTAGAAGGGTGGGTTAGTAAATTTGCAGACGACACTAAGGTTGGTGGAGCTGTGGATAGTGATGAAGGATGTAGTAGGTTACAAAGAGACATAGATAAGCTGCAGAGCTGGGCTGAGAGGTGGCAAATGGAGTTTAATGCGGACAAGTGTGAGATGATTCACTTTGGTCGTAGTAACCTGAATGCAAAGTACTGGGCTAATGGTAAGATTCTTGGTAGTGTAGATGAGCAGAGAGATCTCGGTGTCCAGGTACACAGATCCTTGAAAGTTGCCACCCAGGTTGACAGGGTTATTAAGAAGCATACAGTGTTTTAGCTTTTATTAATAGAGGGATCGAGTTCCGGAACCATGAGGTTATGCAACAGCTGTACAAACCTCTAGTGCGGCTGCACTTGGAGTATTCTGTACAGTTCTGGTCACCGCATTATAAGAAGGATGTGGAAGCTTTGGAAAGGGTGCAGAGGAGATTTACTAGGATGTTGCCTGGTATGGAGGGAAGGTCTTACGATGAAAGGCTGAGGGACTTGAGGCTGTTTTCGTTAGAGAGAAGAAGGTTGAGAGGTGACTTAATAGAGACATATAAGATAATCAGAGGGTTAGATAGGGTGGACAGGAAAAGCCTTTTTCCAAGTATGGTGACGGTGAGCACAAGGGGATATAGCTTTAAATTGAGGGGTGATAGATATAGGACAGATGTCAGAGGTAGTTTCTTTACTCAGAGAGTAGTAAGCTTATGGAATGCTTTGCCTGCAACGATAGTAGATTTGCCAACTTTAAGTACATTTAAGTCTTCATTGGACAAGCATATGGACGTACATGGAATAGTGTAGGTGGGATGGGCTTCAGGTTGGTATGACAGGTCGGTGCAACATCGAGGGCCAAAGGGCCTGTACTGCGCTGTAATGTTCTATGTTCTATGTTCTATAACTGTTCGTGCAAAGGATGGTGTGTGTATGGAACGAGCTGCCAGAGGAAATAGTGGAGGCTCACACAATTACAACATTTAAAAGGCATCTGAATGGGTATGTAATAGGAAGGGTTTGGAGGAATATGGGCCAAATACTGGCAAATGGGACTAGATTAGGTTAGGATATCTGGTCAGCATGGGCAAGTAATACCAAAGGGTTTGTTTCCATGCTGTCTATCTCTATGACTCTGTTTGCCCAGTTGATCATAGGGCTCAGATTATTTAAACATCAGGTGGAAGCTTTAATACCTGGACAAAATGGAAAAAAACAACTTGTGTTCTTTTTGCATACTTATGGACCAATGAGACCGAGAAAGCTCCCATATGTGCTCCTGTGCCAAGAAAAACCTGACTGCTTTTGGGTTGGTCAACAAATAGGGAGCTGGTGAAGACAGAATGTAGTTTTTGAGATAACAGTCACACTTCACTCGAACCAAGCCCTGTTATTGTTGGCATTATCACAAAATTTAAAGATTTTTAAAAGCAAAGTCCTCAACTTTCCCAATATTTTTGGATCAGTTTGACAGAGAGCATGAAACAGGATCCTGTACTGAACAACAATGACGACTTATTAGAATTAATTCAGTTCTAGTTACAGGTAAACAGTTATTAACCAATGACATATGACTCCACTCATTTAAACTCTAATCTACATATAAATTTCCTCATATATACACATGCGGTACACAAAAAAAAACACATACATGCATACACATGCACTGTGTGTGTGTGGGTATGCGCACCCTCCCTAAAAAAAGGTGTGTGAAAAAGATTGGGAAGACAGTTCATTGGTTCCCTGCTCACAGGGTTGTTCAGATGTGCCTATGATTCTTGTGCTGGTCAAAATACTGTTTGTCAAACTTATTTTTCTGGAGGCTTCTACTGGTTTGCAGGAGACTCGGGTTTATACATATAGAAAAGGTCTCTGACACACCAGTTAAAAGTCACAACTTACAGTAACTACTGAACGAAGGATAAAGTGTTTTTTCTCAGACTGAAAGTGGCTTTTACTGCAGAGATTGAAGAGTGCTCCTGAGGCATGATAGATATCTGAAGGCTGATCAGTACTTGTTCGTAGCTACCTGAAAACCAATCACACAGTTGTTGACAGGCAGAAGGTCTTTCTCATTGATAACTGGTTGCTAGCTACAGACCAATTAACTTTGTGTTGCCAACTAATGCTCCATAATTACGCAATCTTTCGACTCCAGCTCATCTGCAAACTACACTTCAACTGAAGCTTGAACAAAAAGCTATGCTTAAGTAATGGTTAGTTAATGTTGATTTTATTGTTACAGGAGAAATTTTAAAATGTGAAATCTCAACAATGATTCATTGATCTCTGGGAAATATATTTATATCTCTTTAAAAAAAGAGATCAGGTTATCAATCTCTGGTGGAATTATAACACCTTCGTTGGCCCCTTCAATTTGCTAATGAAGCTTTAACTGATCAGATTCTTTTTTTTGCTTTACAAAAGATGGAAAATTATTAGAATATTTTCCACTTTGTCAAGTAAGTCCCAATGTTGCAGAAGCGCTGAAAATAGCATTGTTAGAAATACAGCTCTTTCTGCAGCTGAAGTTTTCTATGTTGTCAGGATTCATAACTTTTGCTTTATACTGTGCACTCAGAATATTCTTGATGTGGTGGTGAGGACTTTAGGAGGAAGCAAAAATTAATGATATTTGACTGCTGACCGATTGTGGTTGCAATTGCAAACAAAAGACAAGCTGAAGTATATGTTAGACTCTATCATGATTAAGGATGGAGCTGTTCATGGAGACTCCTCTTAACATTGGCTGTTTAATTGTCCACTATGATTCACAGCTGAATGTGACTTTTTCAGCAATGGTTTGATAAGCTCCAACTAAGACTCATTAACAACTCAGAGTTTGCAAATTGTGCAATTTATGTGCAATCACCCCCTATGTTATTATTAAAAAGGCACAGATTCCTTTTAAATCAAGTGAATTCATATCAAGGGCCACAACTTGTTATGCTCCGAGCTGACTTTACTACCAGGCAAGTCAAACACCAAATGAAATTTTGCTTTATAGATAATATTTTATCTTTTTCTTATTTCATGAGGTGACCTTGCATTGAAATACTAGCAGGAGAAAGTGAGGTCTGCAGATCAAAGTTGAAACTTTATTGCTGGAACAGCACAGCAGGTCAGGCAGCATCCAGGGAACAGGAGATTCGACGTTTCGGGCACAGGCCCTTCTTCAGGAATGAGCAGAGAGTGTTCAGCAGGAGAAGATAAAAGGTAGGGAGGAGGGACTTGGAGGAGGGGCGTTGGAAATGTGATAGGTGGAAAGAGGTCAAGGTGAGGGTGATAGGTCGGAGTAGGATGGAGGCGGAGAGGTCAAGAAGAATGAGAGGACATAGCTTTAAATTGAGCGGTGATAGATATAGGACAGATGTCAGAGGGGTAGTTTCTTTACTCAGAGAGTAGTAATGGCGTGAAACTCCCTGCCTGCAACTGTAGTAGACTCACCGACTTTAATGTCTTTTTAAATGGCCATTGGATAAACATATGGATGATAATGCAACAATGCAGGTTAGTTCAGCTTCAGGCTGGTTTCACAGGTCAGCACAACATTGAGGGTCAGAGAGCCTGGACTGTGCTGTAATGTTCTGTGTTCTTTGAAAGCAAGATAATATTTCGAGTCTGGCGATTCTTCATCAGAACTGTTAACAGCTCAGGAAAGGTGGTAATATATTGAAGTGACGTTTGTGGGAAGGGGTTGGTCTTGCACAAGGTGACTTACTTGCCGATTTACTTCCTCCAACCTCAGTATCCAAGGCCTCAGGCACACCTTCCAGGTGAAGCAGCAGCTTACCTGCACTTCTCTCAACTCATTTATTTCATTCACTGCTCAGAATGTGGTCTCCTGTATATCGGGGGAGATGAAACACAGATTTGATGACCGCTTTGCTGAACACCTACACTCTGTCTGTAAAACATGACCCAGAGTTTCCCACTGCCTCCACTTCAACACACCACTGTGTTCCTACACCAACATTTCTGTCCCAGATCTGTTGCAGTGTTCCTTAACGCAAGTTCAAAGAACAACACTTCATTTTCCACTTGGGGATTCTGAACACTCTCTGCTCATTCCTGAAGAAGGGCCTGTGCCCGAAACGTCGAATCTCCTGTTCCCTGGATGCTGCCTGACCTGCTGTGCTGTTCCAGCAATAAAGTTTCAACTTTGAAATACTAGCAAGCAATGTTGCAGATTTATTTTTAACAACAAGAAAGAAGATTAAACAAAAATAAATGAAATCAAAATAGAATAAACTGAACTATTTACATTCAATAGAATTTGAAAGATTTCAAAACACTCTGCAAAATACAATACCAACCAACCCAATCACTTTGAAATACTCAAATACCAGAAAAATTCCCTTTTATAATATTGACTTAACTGTTTCTTTCAATTCCCAGTCCCACAAGTTGGATAGTCTTTTCCTTGATTGTTCACAAAACTGAGTTTAGACTCACCAGCTTCAAATAATCCCTTTAGTATTCTAACCAATCACATCTGGAAGTTCAACTAAAACCCTTACATTGAGGTAACCTATTTTCTAACTGTTCTGAATTATTTCCTTTCTTCAGGAGAAGTCGTGTTCCTGCATCCAATTCCAATCAGGATATCTGCAAAGTGAAACCAAGAGGTTTCCAAGCAAGGAGTTTTACTCTAAACAAAAAAAAATCTAATTTTTCTAAGCTGAAAGCATGCTGGCATTTTCAATGATGAATCTAATCTATCGAATCATTTAAAAAAATCTCATAATGCAAGTACATTCCTAATATCTCTACAGGAACTCTCTTTCTCATGTGGTTTTAAAATAAAATTCAAGATTTCATAAACACTGATATGTTATACATTAAAGCCCCCCATTTATACACAGACCCAAACCCTCGTGCCAGTAGTTGAAAATCCAAATTGTGAAGCCACAATATACTCCGAATGATTGCAGATCTTCTTTAGTGCCAATCATTCATTTGTCATGAAAAAGAAACATCTATTTTAACCATTTAAAATACAGGCACTTGCAACTTGAGCTCACTGACCTCAGTCCAATTTTCTGGTCAATACATATGTGGAGAGAATGATTATAAAATTGACCTTTAGAAATTATGACCCCTACTACCACTAGCACACATTGACTTCAGTCAATTTGATGGTAAAATGCACTACAGTTGATACTTCTATCATCACAGAATCGGGATAGGTTTTCACTAAACTTTTGCACATAAGACTGTCCATGTTGGTCAGCCATCTACTATCGTGAAATCAATGAAAAGTGAAATTAGTGAGGTGTCCAAAATGACCATCAAGTATTTAAATACTATTCTGGTAGTAAGATGAACATTATTATCAGAACGTTGTAAGCACAAAGCCAACTGTATAAAAAATAGTTCTTAACTCAGTTGGCAATCCAATGCATTGACAAGAAAACTCAGGCTTCTGCTTTTATTTATTTATTTATTGGCTTGCTTGCTTAAAAGTTGCACATTCCGATTCCATTTGGTCAGAAGAATAAAACAGGTAGTACAAGAGAAGGAAATTTATCAATGAAAATAAACTTGTTGGCACTAGATACCTGGTATAGGGAATATATGTTTGATCAAAGCGAGCAAACAAGAAAAATAACTAGGCAGGTATAGCAAAGGGAAGATACAAAAACTTGAGCAAGTTTTGAATATGAAAAGCAAGGCCTTGGTGCTTACTTTTCCTGCCAACAACCTGTTCAATGTGTGTTCAACAACCATTCAGAAGTAGATTTTGAGATGCAAATGAGGTCCAGTTATGTGTTCATCGATCTGGTATACAGCAGATAGAATCTGATTGCCTTAAATTGATCATTTGATTCATTTTGTGGTTGAAGTTACACATAGGACACAAATAAATTGTCTGGTTCAGTATTAAGGCATTCATAAGTTTTAAAATGACTAGTCATGTTTGAAAAATACTGAAATAGAATCTGCTTCATTGTTCAACTTGAGAAAACATCAAGAGGTTCAGGTACAATTATAATTGTTTCTTTGAACAAATGTATGGAGTCTTAGCCTTAATAGTCAAAGACTAAACCATGGAGGGGAGGGGACAAAAAAAATCCATCTTAAATTACACATTCAATTTCTAATCTAATCATGTTACAAGCTTGGTGTTAACCAAATGTCACTTATTTCCCATAGTGGGTATACATCAGGCAATTTTCATATTCATTGTATTCACTCAAGGCCTTCCTTATCTTTATATAGCCTATCTGTCCTTATTCTGTTTCTGTACATTTGTGATCCTTCAATTCTGTCCACATTTACTTTTTAGATAAAAGCATTTCTAACAGAAACTGTTTATCCCAATTTAAACCTTAACTAATGGAAACTAGTTCAAACCTTCAATTAAGTACAAGAATATCGCAAAACTAGCAACATCAGTCCAGCATCCTTTTGAAAAGCAGGTATGAGGATAAGTCATAAAATAACAACTGTCATGTCTCAGTCTCTGAGAATTATAGCTGAACTGTTTCACTTAAGACTTTGCAGGAGGGAATAAAAATGCTTTTCTCTAAAAGTAAATGTCACTATGTTCGTAATATTACTCCTGTTTCTACCTGTTAACTTCTGACAGCTGACCTTTTAAAAATGGTGGACAAAAAAATGATGTGTTGACATTAGGCAATTCTACTCTAAGTCCCCTCCAGCATTGACTTGTTTGCTGCTAAGTTTCCAGCTGCATTTTATTGGTACCTCAGCTATATTGTCACGAGAAACCATTTTCATCAACTGCCCGGATAGATGATGCCATTGCAAGTAGATGTGTCAACATTGGGGGTGAGATGTACAACTGACACCTTGTGAAAAAAAAAATGCAGCTTGGTTTATTTTCTGTGAGTGACAAACCTTAGGATAGGTTATGATCTTGACAGCAAAATGGGAGAATGTGATTGATAATAAACAATGTTTGATTCATTCAGAACCCAACAGCCTGTGCTATAATGAGCTTATTTAAAAAAGCTCATGCAATATCTTCGACAGTAAACAAACTGCTTTTCCTTTTGTTGAAGACAATCTTTCAGTATGTGATCTTTTAGTATTCAGATACATAGTATTTGCACTGAATCCAATGAAAATTTAATCTGAATATACTCTAGGTTTTTGAAAGTACATTATGTTCTAGCTTCTCAGTTTCACTTTTGAAAAGAATACAGTATGTGTGTATGTGCCAGTGTTGTTTTAATAATAATTTAAAGCATAAATGGAGCAGTAGAATAATTGGAATGCAATATAGCTATAGCTGAGTTCAAAAATCAAAGCAATATAATCCTTTCAGCTGATTTATTCAGTCTTTTATTGAGAAACCTTGGTTTTATTAATCCAAAATCTGAAAAGTAACAAACTTGAGATTTTTTTTTATTTGTCATTAATGCTCCCAAAAAAGATAGCAGAAAATGTTTAAGGGAACTCATACTGGACAAATATAAACAGAGTTAATGTTATTGATATGAAGACAATCTGAAAAGTACAAGCAAGAATGTAAGATAACAAAGTACCTACACACCATTTTTGAGATGTTTTGATTCTTAAAAAAAAATCAAAAAAATTCATGGGCTTAAGTCAAAGGAGAAGGTTAAAATGGATGTACGTTTGCTCGCTGAGATGGAAGGTTTGTTTTCAGATGTTTCGTCATCACACTAGGTAACATCTTCAGTGAAACTCTGGATGAAGCTTCATCCGGAGTTTCACTGATGATGTTACCTAATATGGTGACAAAACGTCTGAAAATGAACTTTCCAGCTCAGCGAGCAAACCTACATCGGGAACATCAAACTGAGCTACAAATCTTCTCAAAGCTCGCTAAAAAGGTTAAAATGTTGAAGAACTGGATCCAGACTCCAATCTTCTCAATTTTAACGCAGTGCAAGAAAATGAGGGGAAGGAGTGATTACCCATTCCAAGGAGGTGGGTTGGCAATTTAGATGTATAATAATGAAGTTGTCTGACTCATTTTTAGTCCCCGATTAAAGTTTAACTCTAGCTTCTCAAATTCTTGGGGATATTTGTCAGCTAAACCAAGGTAAAGAATGCTGCATCAGTAGATGTGTGCCTTTACAACATGTCTGCCTGGCCATTCCCAATTATCAGATATTCTGACCTTGACACTTGCAATCTTATCTCCATGAGGTCCTCTAATCATCACCACCTCAAATCCCTAAACTAATCTCTGCTTACAAAACTCCCTGATGGGATTTCCCATCACAATTCCTTGTCAGGGTCATATCCAGGTTGGGATATGAGCCTATTTGCCACAAAGGGGCCTTTCACATCCATCAAAGTTTTACCTGCACATCCACCAATATCATTTATTGTATCCGTTGCTCCCGATGCGGTCTCCTCTACATTGGGGAGACTGGACGCCTCCTAGCAGAGCGCTTTAGGAAACATCTCTGGGACACCCGCATCAATCAACCACACCGCCCTGTGGCCCAACATCTCAACTCCCCCTCCCACTCAGTTGAGGACATGGAGGTCCTGGGCCTCCTTCACCGCCACTCCCTCACCACCTGACGTCTGGAGGAAGAATGCCTCATCTCCTCTCATTTATCTCTCTACCCTTCAGGCACTCTGCCTGTATTTCTGATGAAATGCTTTTGCCCGAAACGTCGATTTTACTGCTCCTTGGATGCTGCCCGAACTGCAGTGCTTTTCCAGCAACACTCTAATCTAAACTCTGGTTTCCAGCATCTGCAGTCATTGTTTTTACCTATTTGTTCCTGTAGACATATCCAGACTGTGAACTACCAAACTGGACTATCAAACAGTGAACCTATTGGTGATGTATTTTGTATGCTGTAGAGTTAAACGTCTAGTGTGTGAGGGGCCAATGACTTCATTCTTATGCTCCACTAATTCAACTAGTGCTCCGATTCCTGAGCATGAGAAAGTTCAAATTCTCCCCATTGTCTTAGGACAGGGAGGCATCAATGATAGACATGATTGGGACAATTTGTTTAACACTCAGAGCTCAAATAGATTTGTTAACAAAGTGGAAAGTCTAGCTTAATAGATGTCATATGACTATCAACTGTGAATCAAATATTATTCAGAAAAATATTCTAAGAAAATAGAAGAAACTCTTATTTTGGCAGAACTTGACAGCAACATGCTAGATTGCTCTTCAGTGATAAACTTGAACTTAATCATGTTGTAATGAATCATCAATTTTCAACTATCTGACAGCGAGCAAAGGTTTGAGCATTCACAGTGGAAGGAATGAACTGAAGTTTAAAAATGACTGGAAATGCATTAAAAAAATTATTTCTCTTTTCTCATCATCAGGGGTGTGAATATAAAATGAACTAAACATGCAACTATTAATGTGTGTGTGAGATACCAGCTTATCTTCAGCCCTACTTGACTGCTGTTTTGTTTTATTAATCCACAGGATGTGAGAATTGCTAGATATGCCTACCACGCTTTGCATGAAAAGATTACCCCTTAGGTCCCTTTTAAATCTTTCCTCTCTCACCTCAAACCTGTGCCCTCTAGTTTTGGATTCCCCAATCCAGGGAAAAGACCTTGTCTATTTACCCTATCCATGCCCCTCATGATTTTATGAGCCTTAATAAGGTCACCCCTCATCCTTCAGGACTCCAGGGAAGACAGCCCCAGACTATTCAGCCTCTCCCTATCGTTCAAACCATCCAACTGTGGCAACACTCTTGTAAATCTTTTCTGAACACTTTCAAGTTTCATAAAATCCTTCTGACAGGAAGGAGACCAGAATAGCACACAATATTCCAACAGTGGCTTAACCAATGTCCTGTACAGCTGCAACATGACCTCCCAACTCCTATACTCAGTGCTCTGACCAATAAAGGTAAGCATACTAAATGTCTTCTTCACTTTGTTGTTCATCCCTAAATGCCCTCAAAAAGGTGGTCCAAATGCCTTCGGGAACTGTAGCAATACTTTTGCTAAAGGCACACCAAATCCCGATTAGGAAAGAAGTTCCAGGATTTTGACTCAATGATAGTGAAGGAAAGGTGGTATATTTCTAAATCAGGATCGTGATGATTCTAGCAGATGTTATTACTGGACAAATCAGATATTGGACTGAAATTCAACTTGATTTTTTAATTTTACTTTGCAAGGTATTCTTTTACTAAAAGGCATACAATGCTGCAGATCTGGCTTTAACAATAAATCAAAGATGTATTATGCAAAAGAAACAAAGATAAAACAGAATAAACCAAGCTACTTACATATAACAAAATTCAAAAAAAAATTGAATGTTGTCTCTACAGATACAGTATTATCACTACAGATTTAATACCTAACTTGTTTCTTGATGCTCCTGTTTTTCCTGAAGTTTCCTGAGACATTTCTATTATTACAATCGGTTACTTAAGTGCCAACTGTTGGCCTTGGTATGCTCAGTCTTATTACAATGGAAGCATATTAATTTCTTTAGATCAACTTATGGTTCGAGCATTTCTGTATATTTTTTGGTGTCCAGTTGCCTGTTCTCGAAAACTAGCACTTACTTTATCCACAGATTTTCTATCCCTCTAATTAGGGGTGGCACAGTGGCTCAGTGGTTCGCACTGCTGCCTCACACCACCAGGGTCCCAGGTTTGATTCCAGCCATGGGTGGCTGTCTGTGTGGAGTTTGCACATCCTCCCCGTGTCTGTGTGGGTTTCCTCCCGGTGCTTGGGTTTCCTCCCACAGTCCAAAGATGTGCAGGTTAGGTGAATTGCCCGTAGTGTTAGGTGCATTAGTCAGGGGTAAATGTAAGGGAATACGACATGGATGGGTTGCTCTTTGGAGGGTCAGTGTGGACTTGTTGGGCCGAAGAGCCTGGTTCCACACTGTAGGGAATCTAATCTGTAGGGAATCTAATCAACCTAATTTCCTTGTAATTTTCTGGATGAACATCTCCCTCCTCTCACAGCCAGTGTGAAATATCATAGATATTTCCCAGAACTGCTGCTTCTCTAAAATTTAATACTTGGTACACATATAAATGAGTTTGGTAGATTATATTTTGTTTTACTTTCATTTATTTAACGAGGTAGTCTTTCACTGAAACGCAAGCATGCACTGCTGAAGATTTAGTTTTACCAATAAAACAAAAGCTAATTATACAAAAGTTGAAATAGAATAAACTGAATTATTTATGTATCACACAACTTGAGAGATTCAAAATAGCACAAAAAACATAATCCCACCTATTCTAATATTATTATTTTACAGTACTCAAATATCAAAGACAATTCCCTTAACCTTCATAGTTGTAGTGTCTGACTGAACTATTTCGAGCTTTTGTCTGAAACGTTGATTTTCCTGCTCCTCGGATGCTGCCTGACCTGCTGAGCTTTTCCAGCACCACTCTAATCTTTATTCTATTGCTTTCAAATCTAAATCCTGAGAATTGATAGTCTCTTTCTTGATTACTGACACAGTTTAAACTTTCACAGTGTTCAATAACCACTGAAGGGATCTAACCCAACACTTTTGGTTGGAACTTTCAAACTAAAACCCTTCACACTGAGGCCATGTATTTTTAAACTATTCTGAACAGGGTAGATGTTCCTGTTTCAAGAAGGAGTCCTGCTAACTGATTTTAAAAACTTCTCAACTCATGGAATTACCTGCGAAGCAAAGAAAGGCCTGATTTTCGAAACAGAATGCCAGCCAACATTTTTCAATCTTTGTTTTCTCCAACTATTAAACTTTCACAAATAAACTCCTATTTCTTTGTAGGGAGAGAGCCCTCCCCACACCCCTCATGTTGCCTTAAAAATATCATGGCTCCAGAAACACACAAAAACAAAGTGCTGGAGAAATTCAGCAAGTCTGGCAGTATCTGTGGAGACCAAACAGAGTTGATCTTTGAAGTCAACTGGCCCTTCTTCAGAAGTTTGAGTTCTGAACAAGCGTCCCTGGACTCAAAGCATTTACTCTGGTTTCCTTCCATGAATATAACCAGACTTGCTCAGTTTCCCCAGCATTTTCTGTTTTTGTATATTTCAGGTATCCAGCATTTGCAGTCCTTTGCTTTATGCCTCCAGAGAAACTGACAAGTTATATATTAACCCACCTCATACATACAGACCAAATTCATATGCCACCAGTTCAAAATCCAAAACCGAATAGAAATAATCACTTGGTGGTACAGACCTTAAACAAGGAGCTGAAGTCTTTTTTTTTGTCTTGCAAATCTTGAGATTTTTTATATGCTAGAAGTTATTAATATACAGATATCAATACAAATGATCCTGTTCTATATTGACAAAAATAATTTGTATGCAATTGAGGCTTTAAAAAAACAACTATCACGGAGACAAAAAAATCTCTGCTGAATCCCATGGCAACACCTAGACTTATTAGATTCAACCAGCCCAATGTGTGTTTACGTTTGTCAGCTAGTTGTTCTTCTACATGTCCATGCCAATAATGCCCATGCTGTATAGAATGGTGGCCCAAGCTGCTTATAGCCTCCAGCACCTTATGCATCCCCTGTCTGGAGTTCCGAGATCTGTTTGAAATCTATCCCATTTAGGAGTCCACAACATCAGAGATACAAGTCTTCAGCCAGTTTGATTCACTTCACTTGATATGAAGAAATGGTTTGACACTATAGAGACTGCCAAGACTATGGGCCCTGACAACATTCTGGAAATTGTACTGAAGACTTGTGCTCCAAAACTTCCCACTCCTCTAGTCAACCTGTTCCAGTACAGTTACAAACTAGCATCTATCTGATAATGTGGAAAATTGCCCAGGTATATCCCGTACACCAAAAACTGGCAATTACCATCCTATCAGTCTAATCATGATCATCAGTAAAGTGACGAAAGGTGTCATCAACAATGCTATCAAATAGCACCTGCTCAGCAATATCCTTCTCAGTGACACCCAGTTTGGTTTCTGCCAGGGCCACTTAGCTTCTGACCTCCTTACAACCTTGGTTTAAATGTCGACACAAGCACTGAATTCCAGAGGTGATTTGAGAGTGACTGCCTTGACATTAAGGCTGCATTTGACCAAGTGTAGCATCAAAGAGCCCTAAAATAGTTGATTTCAAATCAGAATCGGGTGGGAAAAGTCTTTGCTATGTGGAATCAAACCTCAAATAATGGAAGATGGTGTGATTGTTGGAGGTCAGCCATCTCAAATCCACAACATTTCTACAGAGGTTCCTCAGGGTAATGTTCTAAACCTAACCATTTTCATCTGTTTCTTTAATGAGCTTCTCTATATCATTAGATCAGAAGTGAGAATGTTCAATGTGTAATCATCAATGTTCAGTTGCATTCACAACTCCTGAGACAACAAAGACTTGGACAATACTCAGGTTTGGGCTGACAAGTGACAAGTAACATTAACATCACATGTCCGAGGTAAGATCTACTTCCATCAAGACAGAATTTATCAACCTGTGATTTTGCATGATATTACCACTGCTGAAACCCCATTATCAACAACTTTGGGCTTACCATTAGGTAGAATTGAACTGGACTAGCAACTTAAGTATTGTGGCTATAAGACTAGGTCAGAAGCTAGGAATCCTGCAATGATTAACTCACCTCCTGACTCTCCAAAACTTATCCCCCTTTAACTCAAATCAGAATTGTGTTGAAAAACTCTCCATGCCTGAATGAAAATTTCTCCACCAACACTCAAGAAGAAAATGAACAGCACCCTGCTTGATTGGGACCACAATGAACATTCACTCCATTCACCACCGATGCACAGTAACAGCATAATGCACTATCAGAAACTTGTCAGGACTCCTTAGATAGGACCTTCTAAACCCACAGTCACTACTCTGTGAAAGAATAAAGGCAAATCATTGGGAACACAGTTGCATTCCCTTTCCAAACCAATCAAGCTGTGATATAAGGTGCGTAATTTATACATTTATTAATATTGCTAAAAGGAGACAAAAAGGCGAAACTTTTTGTCTTACAATCATGTAGACTATAGGGACGTTACATTGAGAAGGGTCATTGTATAACACGACTGACTTCATCAACAGTAAAATGTTCCATTGAACCATTTGTAATTCTCAGTACTGCACCCTAGACATCTGCACAAGGTACCCTTGCCATGACACATGTAATCTTGAGTACCCTCATGTTCCTGCTTTGTTTCAAGGGCTGGGTGCCTTATAACCATGGTTATTGGGAGACCAACCCTAACCATCTGCAGCTGTGGCCAATGACTCTGTGTTACGTGACTGAGGTGGAGCACTGATTCAATACTGCCCATTCTTTTACCAAAGCCAAATGGTAGGTTTCCTGTAGATGAGGTTCCAAAGTTTGGATCAGTCTGTGGGGAGGTCTTGCAATACAGATCAGACAGTGTACCACATTATCCTTGCTGTGCCATGCTCTGCAAAATTGGAACAAGCAAAGAGGGATGTGATGGACCCTGAAGAACTGGGAGAACAACAACAGTCATGTGAGGAGAAAGATGCAGAATGTTAGGGGGAGGAACATCACCTTCAGCATGACAGAATAATGTGTGTTAGTGCTACAAGCCAGGACTTAACTAACACTTACTTCCAATAAAGATGAGAGTTGGATGAAGTGTCTTTCTTTCAATTCTGTCAATTTGTTGTGCTTGAAGAACAAGCAGACCCCAGTTATTCTTAGAAACAAATTGAAGATTTTTGTTCCTCCCCACCCTTCTTGTTGGTCAATAAAAGTTAATGCTTTCTATGTTTGAAGATTTTTCAACATGTGATGCTCCCACATCTATAAATGACAAGAGGTTATTCTATGGAGGGCATTAGAAAATAAAGTAGGATTCGCTTAGACAAGGTTCTAACATGGTAGAGTACTGAGGACAGGTAACCTATGTAACTTGATTCTTGTAACTGCAGTTACCAATAACAGTCAAATAAATAACAATATATTTTCAAATGTGTGGTTCTGTTTCTGATAATTTACTCTCAGAAGCTTTCTTTTCCCCTGTTTCCCCTCTCGTTATGTGTACTGTGAAGGAATATTCATCCCTGGCAGCAATTAACCTGATGCAAAATCAAGCTTTAAATATGGTACTGGCAGCAAAACTCCAGAAGATCCCAGCAGTGACAAATACTACTGCTGCTGAGAAATGTGTGATAGCACAGGTGCAAGAACATAAAAGATGGTGTGTACATAATGAGAGGAGCATCAGAAAAATGTAATAGATAACTTGGTAGAGTTCACAGAGAGAAGTCCTTCATGAAAATGCCCAAAATTGACATGTAGCCTTTTGTTTTGGTGAAATTCAGGCACATCTGATTTTCAGTGATGCACAGAACTGATCATGACCCAGACATAAATCAAATCACGAATAACATGCAATTCTATAGTAGAACAACAGGAAAACACCAATTTGAATAAATAGAACAATTAAAATAATGAGTCATACATAAATATCCCACACTTACAAAAATCACTCATACAAATCATTGATACATTAAGACAAAATAGACTAATGCTGTTTTTAGGTGTTACATAGAAGCAAAATAAATCTTCCAAGATATAACGCCATTCCTGCTTTCCCATTAACAAAACCTTAATTTTTAATACAAAACAACCTCACAAATACAAAAGCTTTTATAAATAACTTACATAAACAAACAAAGATGCCTCAATAAAGTACCAAATCAAAAATAATATTGTGTACTCATGAGATGCTAATCATCCATTGCTTAATTTTACTTAACGTGTAAAAAAAGAACAATAGACACAATTCAAAGTCATGTAATAGACAAAAGATATTCCTCCTAGTAAACAGTGATAAATAAAATTCAAATCATCGTCATATATAAAATAGTAATTGATTTAGCAAATAGATGTTAAACTGTTCCTCTGTACTGCATTACAGACTGACTGGCCCAGATTTTCTGCCAACTGATAATCATTATTCCAGCATAGATGGGAGTACATCATGGAGACCCTGTAGAACCCTCATCATAGCAGCGTCTCAAGGAATTGCCTGGGAAATTGAAGATTCTGCGAAGCGATTCTGCAATGTTTAGGACCTCCAGTTAACTCAGGCACGTTAGAGTTCCATTGAAATTAAATAAAATACTCAGGAATATTAGACTCTTAAATATATAACTCCAAAGTAACTATTCAACAGACCCATATCTGTTCCTCTGTACTGCATTACAGACTGACTGGCCCAGATTTTCTGCCAATTGATAATCATTATTCCAGCATAGATGGGAGTACATCATGGAGACCCTGTAAAACCCTCATCATAGCAGCGTCTCAAGGAATTGCCTGGGAAATTGAAGATTCTGCGAAGCAATTCTGCAATTTTTAGGACCCTCCAGTTAACTCAGGCATGTTAGAGTTCCATTGAAATTAAATAAAATACTGAGGAATATTAGACTCTTAAATATATAACTCCAGAGTAACTATTCAACAGACTCATATCCCACATCCACAGCAACACCCTCCCAAACCTGGAAGTCACCCCGCTCCTGACACCAGATCTGAATCTCCCCCAGACTTGAAATTCATTCTCCCTGTCCTCTGCTGTAACCAATTTCTCCCAACCATCTGACCTACTGTAAATACTGTATCATTTACCTGGTTCCTTGCCAGCATATACCAAAGCCACATGGCTCCCTACCATGGTATCTATATCCTACTCATCTGGCATCCTACAGCCCCCAGCTGGCACTTCACTTATCTGCTACTCTACCCACTCAGCATCTTAACTTCACATTTACCCTAAGTACTTACAGAATGGGAAATATTCATCAACAACAAACTGTTAATTTTGGCTATTACTAAAGAACCTGGTGGGTGGCACGGTGGCTCAGTGCTTAGCATTGCTGCCTCACAATGCCAGGAACCCAGGTTCAATTCCAGTCTCGGGGGTCTGTCTGTCTTTGGACTGTGGGTTTTCCTCCCACAGTCCAAAGATGTACAGGTTAGATGGATTGGCCATGCTAAAATTGTCCATATAGGGTAAAGGGATATGCAGGGTTACAGGAATAAGGTAGGGGATGGTCTGGGCAGGATCCCCTTCAGAGGATCAATGTGGACTTGGTGGGCCAAATAACCTGCTTCCATACTGTAAGGATTCTACGAATCTACTAGCCTTCTTGGCTTTCTTAAATCAATTATTTTTGTTTGATTAGAGCAAAGGGGATTTCTTCAGAGTGATAATGTCCTCATGACAAACTCATTATTTTACACCATTTTCTTTTGGATCATAAAAGAATACAAACAGTATTATTGGATATGGAGGCAAGGTCTTGTGAGCTCTTCTGCATGACTTTTAATTACAGGAGAAATAAACAATAAAAATTATTTCCCTTCTCAATCTAAAATTCTTACTTAGTATCTAAGCTCTGAGTTGGGTTTGGTAGCAAGAACGTATTTCAGGAATACATTTTTTTTAATCACCTAATTTGACAGCTAATTACTGATCATTGTCTTTTTATGTTGCTTGATGCACAATGAGTCTGAAAGACTGACAAGAAACGAAAGTCCTTATTCTGTATTACCTGACAGCTAAATTATATGACTAACAAATCAAATACAAAATCTGAAGGAGCAACATGGAGGAGTTTTTCTTTTGTTCTCTTCGGAATATACAGTGTGGTCCCGTTCCTACCTCTTGGAATATGCATGCACTCTTCACAGATGTTGCATGTGCAAGGTAAGCTGAGCATGAATCTGGAGTCGGGGCCCTGGTTGGCACGAGAATGAAAGTTCTTGGAGGACTTTACAGCAATGGTGTGGGGCTCAGGAGCTCATCCAATTCAGGGTCGTATTATGGGGGAAAAAAAATCTACCATTTAAATTTTAACTTAAGCCACTGGATTGTATAGATTTGTTTTAAAAAGAGCAGAAATAAGCCTTCAGCCCTTTTAGCCTACCCCATCATTCAACATGATCATGGCTGATTATCCAAACTTAGTGCCCTGTCCTTGATTTCAACAATACCCTTTGATCCTCTTACTCCACGTATTATATGGCTGAAGATGGTCTGCTATGCATCAAAAGAGGTTAACAATTTTTCATGTTTAAAATCATACAAGATTAAGCAGAATTTAAAATCTGCAGTGCAATATTATGGTATAAAATGTACAGCCTAAAAGGAGATATCTCAAATAAAATTGAAACTAGTAAAAACATTAAATGGCTAGTGAGTAAGGCAGAAAGATACAGATACATTAATAAAAGAAATGGTAAAATCAAGTGCAAAACATTAAATGTGAGTAAAGTATTGCAATATTTAAACCAATACAGTTTTAATGATGGTGTTTAAAATCCCATCCTATTATCCTGATAGTAATCCATCATTTACCTTAGAAATGAATGGCAATGAACTAATGATTAATTACTCATTAGTTGTCTGCATCCTCAGTCGGTTTTCAATTGCTAGAGCTAAATAATGTTTTAATTTGTTTTTGTCTGGGAATCCTCTTCCATGGTACATCTAACAAGACACTTTGAAAGCAATGACAGCAAATAGGAACCATTGTAAACAAAATAAGCAAAATCTGTTCCTGACATTAATTGGGCAGTTTTAGCAATAACAATGATGAATCTGCAATCATTCCATTTACTTCTCTGAAGAATTTAAGCTCCTCAGTTTTGATGCACAATGATAGCTGTGAGTCAAATATGGTCAGAAAAATATCAGTTAATTTACCTGTATTCAATCTTTTTAGTTTCTGAATATTACCTATTTTAACATAGCGATGAGATTAGGGACTCACTTTTCTTGATTGAGACAAGCATTGGGCATCTTGAATTTTTCTAATGCTGCAATCCCTCCTCCATTCTCGAGTTATGAGACCATCCTATTTTCATGTTGGAGAAGTGAGCATGGCACTCCAGAAGCAGCCCAAGGCAGCAATGCAGGCAGGCAGATGGCAAGACTGGCAGGTTAAAAGGGTTACCTCTACTTACTAGGACACCAACCAAGTTGTACTCAGTTGGTTTTTAGGCCCTGTAGCCCTCACATCGTGTCATCCTGTACACCACTACCCATCTTCCATGACTCATCCATGGTGTCTATACCTCTTTTATACCCTCCATGCCCACTCTATGAGTACACATTATGTACACAACTAATGAGCCATATGATAAAAAGTGACAAGTTTTTGCGATACTCATAAAATGTGAAAAAATGTCTCAATATTCCTTGAAAGAATATTGTCCCCTTAGAATCACACAAAACTGAAAATCAAACATGGGGAGTGAAAATCCCATTTAAAAAATCTTTAGTCTATTGAAATAAATGTACAGGAATTGTCTGGTCATCTGTTTAGTATACCTCTACTGATACATTTAACAGATGGCCTTATTACAAATTATTGTCCGAGCTCGAAGACTGATTAATGAATTCACTGTTATAGAAGTTGTTGAGACAACTTGAAGGGACTGCAAGTCTTGTTTGATTGACAAGTTAATTTTATAATTTGATCTTTCTTTGAAGTGGTTTGTCAATGCTTATGGGCTACGTTTTGCTATTTGCACTTAAAATGTTGTTTCAAGTGAGCTTCATGGTGCTCAGCCCATCATGCTTCAGAGTGACTTTTCTCATACAATCTTTCACACTTCCCATTAATTATGCATTTGGACTCTTGGCTACTCATCTCAGGAAGTACGTGTTTTGAGAAGTGGAGATACTTGTCACTGTTTGGAATATGCTGATACCTTATTTAAAATTCATCTGCACACCACTTTAGATACTACAAGCCAGGAATTATCCTCTCCCTGTTATCCTTGAGACTCAATATTCAGTATATGGCCAAGAAGGGAAGCTTGTTCCTTGTTTCATGGAAAGGGCCTGGAGGTGTTGGTCAATAGAACTGCTGTCCTCCCCACTGGCCTTTCTCTAGCTGACTCTAATTGGAATTCATATCATCAAATCAAGCCACTTCGACACAAATTGCCCCTGGTTCAGTGAGGTGTCAAGACTTTATTTCAGATGATCCTCCTATCAAGGGGCAGGGTGTTTTTAACAAGCACCCATGAAGAGGAACCACCACGCAAGAAATATCCCAAAAGTTTCCTCTCTAAATATTCAAGAGATGTCAGACCCCTCCATGTCCAGCGTGGCTGTGATCCCCAATTCTTTAGGGTGCAGCCAAAGGTGAGCCTGCATCTGGGCAGGATTCTCAGTATAAATGGTCTCTCTAGCCACTTGCACTGCCAATGCTGTGCACTGAAAATGTTCCAGGCCAACAGGGTCCATTACAGAGTAGGCCCCTTCCATCCCCACTATGAACCTGTACATAGTAGGAAGGCAATGAGCTAAAGAACACTGTGGACTCACAGGTGATATGGGCAACACATCTGTAAATATCATTAACAATTCATTTACTCACAAGTATGATTATCCACCCAGCAAATTCTGTGTCACTGCTCATAGGTTCTGTGGGTCCTAACATGGCTGATGAGCTCTCTGACCACACATTTAGCAGGCATTTCCAGGAGACGGAATTAGTTCTTGGCCTGAACGTAGTTGGCATTCCTTTCTCTAGTTCCTATTCCACACTTCCACTTTCCAACAGATGTTCTCAGAGTTGTAGCCTTCTTGCAGAAGCTCCCTCCAAGTCAGGTTCTTCTGAATTCGGGTGTCTCACACATTGGCATGCATGTTACATGTCTTCAAGGAGTTTTTGAAATGCTTCATAGAACATAAAACATAGAACATAGAACAATACAGCACAGAACAGGCCCTTCGGCTCATGATGTTGTGCCGAACATTTGTCCTAGCTTAAGCACCTATCCATGTACCTACCCAATTGCCGCTTAAAGGTCACCAATGATTCTGACTCTGCCACTCCCACAGGCAGTGCATTCCATGCCCCCACCACTCTCTGGGTAAAGAACCTACCCCTGACATCCCCCCTATACCTTCCACCCTTCACCTTAAATTTATGTCCCCTTG
>NC_057735.1:30342903-30406838 GCF_004010195.1 Chiloscyllium plagiosum
AGGCAACATCCCGGTAAATCTTCTCTGCACCCCTTCCAAAGCTTCCACATCTTTCCTAAAATGAGGCGACCAGAACTGCACTCAGTACTCCAAATGTGGCCTTACCAAGGTCCTGTACAGCTGTAACATCACTTCACGACTCTTGAATTCTATCCCTCTGCTAATGAACGGTAATATACCATAGGCCTTCTTACAAGCTCTATCCACCTGAGTGGCAACTTTCAAAGGTCTATGAACATAGACCCCAAGATCCCTCTGCTCCTCCACCTTAGTAAGAACCCTACTGTTAACCCTGTATTCCGCATTCTTATTTGTCCTTCCAAAGTGGACAACCTCACACTTGACAGGGTTGAACTCCATCTGCCACTCCTCAGCCCAGTTCTGCATCATATCTAAGTCCCTTTGAGCCGACAACAGCCCTCCTCACTATCCACAACTCCACCAATCTTCGTATCGTCTGCAAATTTACTGACCCACCCTTCGACTCCCTCTTCCAAGTCATTAATAAAAATTACAAACAGCAGAGGACCCAGAACTGATCCCTGTGGAACTCCACTAGTAACTGGGCTCCAGGCTGAATATTTACCATCTACCACCACTCTTGACTGCGACCGGTTAGCCAGTTCTCTATCCGACTGGCCAAATTTCCCACTATCCCATGCCTTCTGACTTTCCACATAAGCCTACCATGGGGAGCCTTATCAAATGCCTTACTAAAATCCATGTACACTACATCCACTGCTCTACCCTCATCCACATGCTTGGTCACCTCCTCAAAGAATTCAATAAGACTTGTAAGGCAAGACCTACCCCTCACAAATCCGTGCTGGCTGTCCCTAATCAAGCAGTGTCTTTCCAGATACTCATAAATCCTATCCCTCAGTACCCTTTCCATTACTTTGCCTACCACCGAAGTAAGACTAACTGGCCTGTAATTCCCGGGATTATCCCTATTCCCTTTTTTGAACAGGAGCACAACATTCGCCACTCTCCTGTCCTCTGGTACCACCCCCGTTGACAGTGAAGATGAAAAGATCATTGCCAACGGCTCTGCAATTTCCTCTCTTGCTTTCCACATAATCCTAGGATATATCCCGTCAGGCCCAGGGGACTTGTCTATCCTCAAGTTTTTCAAAATGCCCAACACATCTTCCTTCCTAACAAGTATCTCCTCTAGCTTACCAGTCCGTTTCATACTCTCCTCTTCAACAATACGGTCCCTCTCAATACAATCCCTCTTCCTTTGTCCTCCTCTCATTCAAGTACCTTCCTTAAGCTGAACAAAGAAGATTTGCTTTGGCATTTGGAATTCAGGTATTCTGAGAATATGACTGCCACAATGGAGTTAGTTGCAGATGACCGTGACTTTGATGCTAGTGCTGTTGGTTCCTTCAAGGATGCTAATGTTAGTATTCCTGCCCTCTCAGCTGATGCAGATAACCCTCTGAAACAGCACTGATGATACTTCAAGTTGGCATCTATACATGGTCTAAATTTTGGAGCCTGATAGAAGAGTTGGAAGGATGACTGCCTTATACACAAGGATTTTGGTATCAGCATGGATGTCAAAGACTTTCATCCTTAGTCTAAAGGTGACACTTGCAGATTGGATGCGATGTTGAATCCCCCACATCAACATCAGCTTGGATGAGAGGTAGCTTGCCAGGCAGAGGATACGTTCCACGCTTGGGAAGATTTCTCTGTTGATTTTAATGGAGTGATGGACCAGAATATGACCTGGGACAGGTCGGTAAATGATATGAGTTACCTTCCTGCAGTTTGTAATTATAGACACACTCTCAATTATCATGTGATCCATTGCCATCTTAGTTGTCATGATGTGACAGTGCTGGTGCTGGACTGGAGTGGACAAAGTCGGAAGTCACAAGACACCAGGTTACAGTCCAACAAGTTCATTTGAAATCACAAACTTTGAGTGCTGCTCCTTCATCAGGTGAAGGAGCCTGATGAAGGAGCAGTGCTTTGAAAGCTTGTGATTTCTGACTTTAGTTGTCGGATTTGATTAATTGATTATCATGTCAGAATTAGTCGACATTATCCTTTAGTGACATATGCTTTTCGGTTGAGAATTCTTTAAAAAAAATTTAAAATGTATTCATTCTGCAGTTGCATGCATTGCTGCTGTACTTATTTATGGCCACTTCCTCATTGCCCTTAAAAAGACAGTGAACTGTGTTTTTGTACTGCTGCTGTCCACTTGCTGTAGATAGACCACCAATGTCACTAGAGTGAGAATCCAGAGTTTTGACGAAATAAGACTGAAGGAACAGTAATATATTTCCAAATTGCTGATTGTAGCAATAGTGTTCCTGTACCCAAGGCATGTAATTGAAAGTGAACTGTCATAATGGTTTCGTGGTGATAGCCATCTTCCAGAAAGCTGCTAGTTATATGGCCCTTTTCTTGCCAGCAAAGTCTTTCTGGAAAGAGGCAATTATTATCACGATTAGCCTCTCGGCAAGTTCTTTTTCAGGGAGAAGACATTCAACCGACACATTGGCATTGAGTGGCAAAGCCTTTGAAACTTTTGGTACTTCTGTTTAAATGACGTGTCAGTGTTGGTTGATCTGGAAGTGGATTCATATTTTGAGCTGGTTCTCAAGTACTCTCCAGATCTTCGCCATGGTCTTCAGAAAAAAAACCTGATATATTCTTCAGCAAACTCTTCCTTTCTGATAGGAGGAAATGTTTTAAGAGAACTCCTCTCAGAGTAACATACAGCATAATCTGTCAGGTAAATCTAAATATGTTGCTTAAATAGTTGTTGTTTGATGGACTTTTCTACATAATCCATAATCAAACATTTCTCTTTCAATATTTTCTTTGAAGTAGAGTGCAGGGCTTTTACTTTTACTTCTGTTCTGGCTTTGTATTTTACCTTCTTTTGCTTCTATTGCCCTTGTTTCCCATGGTTGTAACCTTTTAAAGGGGTCTTGCAGAGTGCGTGTCTTCAAAAGATAAAGGCTTGTAATAGTAGCTTTCATCCACCACCGAGAGTTCACACCAAATTTGAATTGGAACTTAATTGAAGGAGACAAAATGGTGTCTGTGAGCAACCGTTGCACAGAGGTAAGTTGCTCTAGAGTTTAAAAAAAAAATTTTTAATGCTTAAAATATTCTTACTGTTGAGCAGGAGGGCTGCACAATTAAGTTGACAGGATTCTTTGATGGTCAATGTTAGTTTTAAGTATGTAAGACTCCTTTTTAGCTGATCTGCTATATTTTAACTTTTATGTCAAGAAGCAGGCAGACACTTGAAAACAAATTCTAAAAAAGATAATTGACTTTTTACTTTCTATGTCCTCGACTTTAAGCAGAAAGAAGGTGTTCTGGCTCATATCTATTTAAGTTGTTGATCTACACTCACATTTACTTATCGTTGTCAATTAGATTAGATTAGATTACATTACATTACAGTGTGGAAACAGGCCCTTCGGCCCAACAAGTCCACACCGACCCGCCGAAGCGCAACCCACCCATTCCCCTACATTTACCCCTTACCTAACACTACGGGCAATTTAGCATGGCCAATTCACCTTACCTGCACATCTTTGGATTGTGGGAGGAAACCGGAGCACCCGGAGGAAATCCACGCAGACACGGGGAGAACGTGCAAACTCCACACAGACAGTCGTCCGAGGCGGGAATTGAATCCGGGTCTCTGGCGCTGTGAGGCAGCAGTGCTAACCACTGTGCCACCGTGCCGCCCTAATTGTCTGAATTGTTTATAATATGAGGCTTTTGGAAACTCCTTTATCAGTAATTACAGGGTGCTCATCACAACTCTGTCAAAATGACATGATGTGGCAGTAAATGATCTGCTTCTACAGCACTGTGATAATTAGCTCCTGTGACACAGGAGGATATTTGGGTCACATAGGACTGAAGAATGTGTTAAGCTTGTAACACAGTATTTGGCATCCACATACATATATTTCAATCACAGGCACTTGCTCAAGATCCCCATGCACTGCAAGATACATGTGCTGGATGTCATGTTGCTAGAGAATAGATCTCAGGAAGACTTGAAACTTTGAGCTTCATACCATTAGATCACATGCCTTGATATGGTGATGACATTTTCCCATTTCCTTTAAAGCTATATTGCAAGAAATAATTAGTTCTGTGTTTATTGGTTACTATACATTGTGCAAATAGAGTCAGTATAGTAAATTCTATGACATAGATAGAGCAACTAAAGGCATTATTGTATCAAATACCTCATCATGATTTCATGTATCTGTCTTAAAAGGTACAGGCCAGTCTGATCTGGAATCTGTACCAAAGTACAACAAAGTAAGGTTGCTGTTAATGCTGTTTGAGCATTAGAAGAAACAGTTTCCCACATTTCATGCTCAAGCATCAATGTTTACTAATCTTTCTTTACAAGTTAATTTACACAGGATTGGAGAGCTAAGTCACTTAATGCAATAGTAAATGCAATCCTGCCACTTAAGTACCTTAACAATTATAAATGAACTAGAGATTTGCCAATGGTTGGACTTAATTTCATTTAATTGTAACTGCAGCAAAGTTATGCCAGTCAGACATAGCCAAATTTTGATGAAAACAATGAATTCTTGATTAAAAGTACAATG
The DNA here is from genome assembly GCF_004010195.1 of Chiloscyllium plagiosum. NCBI lineage: Eukaryota > Metazoa > Chordata > Chondrichthyes > Orectolobiformes > Hemiscylliidae > Chiloscyllium > Chiloscyllium plagiosum. Next base: position 30,347,523 of record NC_057735.1, read on the forward strand.
CAATGTAAAATCAGCAATTCATCTTCAAATTGTGAAGAATTTTGAAATATTATATTTTCTCTTGTAAATAATTGCAAGAACATAAACATTTTCAATTTCCAGATGTTTCTGGTGCTTTACTCTATTTTTGTCAAGAAAAATGAGACAGTTGGTCTTGAGATAGTAACTATTGATAAGCTTGAAAATGTGGTTTGCTATCTTTTAGAAGTGAAAATAGTTTTCTCACCTTGCTTGACCTTTTGTTAAAGATCTTTATCCTGTAATGTCTGTAATATATTTAACAATGATTATAATCGAAGGAGCATCTGTAGGATAGCATCAGCTATCTAAATCTACAAATATATTAGCCATACCTACACCATAATCTTGAGCTCCAGAGGTAATGGAATGATACAGTTGCTATAGTTACAGAAATCAAAAAGAATAATGCAAGTTAGACTATCAAAGTTGGGCAAATTATGCTTTTAACTTCTTAGGAGCCAAATGATAGTGCTGACTGACTTCATCTTCTCTTGTCAAATCTAGATAAGTATTGGATGCGGCTATTTTATTGGAAATAATGTGAGAACGAAATTCAGTTGACAACAATTCATTTTGCATTTGAAATATTTAAAGTCTGCAATCAAAATGGTGGGGCAATCACCATGAAAACCCCGGTGAAATTTTCAGAAAAAAAACACCCACCTGGAGCATGTATAAAATGATCCAAACAGGTGAATTGAGTTGCTATTCATTACCTCAGTAGATGTGTACCCTCGGTGTGCTGACAGTCTGTCCAGGAGCAGCTAAAGGGAGCTCTGTAGTTGACATAGGAAGTTTTTTGTGCAACTAGGTAATAGTGGAGTGCCCCTTCTGGGCCCAGCTGATGATCCACTCTGGGGTTACTCTTCCCTTTCCTAATAGACCTTAACTGACAACTAACTCAGCATCAATGCCTTTCCACAATTGGTTAGTTGCAATGATTTTACTCCAGCAACTGAACTGAAATGAAAGCCTAATTGTTGAGAATTAGTAATGACAATATCATGAAGTGAAGGTTAAACCAGTTGTCTGGCTAATTCCATGTCCATTTTGGACTGAATTCACATTTCTAGACAAATAGAATTACCTATTTTTCTCTTTTCAATGATACATTGATTATTTATTATGAAATTTGACTTGCTTAGTTTCAGTTTGTTGTCTTATATCTGATAATCCTGATTGTGTATTTTTTTAAGCACATCTTTGAGTTGACCATTGTTGCTCCCATATCTCTTGCAGCTTTTTTCTCAACTGGTTGAATACTAGTTATTGAGTAAACATGCAACAACTTTTGACTATATACCTTTCTTCATTTAGTGTACTTATAGAGTCATAACATCAGGGAAACAGACTAACATTGTCCCAGTCTTTTGATCAGGTAACTTGAATTTAATCAACTTGCAATGCCAAAATAATAAATAAATGAGAGACTTTCATTTCCTTGAACAATTCCTTGGCATCGCAGTTTCCTATTTGTAGAAATATTCATAGTTGAAAGAAAGTTGTACTAATAATTTTCATCCTTGATCTTCATTATTCTCCTGAAGCTTATGGCACATTACAAGAGGTGCTTGAAAGACTCAACAACTTCATTGCATTTCCATTTCTTCAAGGATAAATACAGTCCATGGGCTGTCAACAGATTGTATGACTTTAGGTGGTATTCTAACTGAGTGTCACCCCCAAGCCTGATGTCTACACAATAGAATATTGTAGTAGATATTGATCAATAACAATCAGAAGTAGATGTTACGCTTCATTATTCCTTTTCCAGGCTGGGGGATATTGAAGCCAATTCACAAACAAAATTATCTCTGCGTGTGTCAATTGCATCACTGTTGAACTGTTCCTGCAGCTTTCCTGATATGTCAATCTCATTATCACACAATGCAGTCAGCATCTTATTACACCATAATAAAAAATATTTGCTGAAAATAGCAGTTATGTTTGACAAATAAAGCATGAAATTATCAAATGTATGTTCAACATAAGTAAATTTATAGTTGTTACCTATTTAAAATTCTTTGCCAGGATGCAGCACATTTATCATATTGTCCAAGTGTTGCCACTAGATTATAACTGCAAACTCATTAGATTTGCATCTAAGTGTCTACATAAATGAAAATCATTGGAGCTGTTTCAAAAATAAAAGTTAAAATTTGACATAACTGATGTACTTTCTGCCACACATGCATTTTTTAGCAATAGTATTTTACGTAAGATCAATGGGATATAATAAACAAGTGTAGGTTAAATCAATGCCCTGGATTTACTATTAAATACTTCTGAGGATTCATGAAAGCCCAGGTTGAATGGAGTAAATGCATGAAAAATACTTTCCACTCAAGGATTGACATCGAATAACAACTGTATAGCTGTTAGATCTCACAGATGCAGATAATTTCACACCAGCACTATTCTGCAGCTAACACTTATCTGAGCAACAATGTCCATGTGTGGATGTAGGAACAAAACTGTAATCCTGGTGTTCATTGAAGTACGTTACAACTAGCTGTCTATCCAGTTTATTATAGATATCTATGTCCTGATGGCTTATATTAAAAAGATGCCACCAACTGAACCAAGGTGATGCTCTAGCCAACTAACATGCTGTCTGCTGGGGATGGTTGCATCCAAAACTATGGTGTGATTAGGCAATGAAATTATCTTTATGCTACTATCACCTTATTTGCATTAGGTGGTACAAATTAATTAGTGGATCCATGTTTCTTAATATTCAAATTATGAAAATTATTAATAATAAAATTATTAATTCGAGGGCCTAAAGGTAAATGCCATTGTAGTTATGAGGATCTCTTTAAAGGAGTGCAAAGTTAATCTGGTTAAGGAAAGGTTAATGTTTTATTTTCTTAGGATCAATGAGTTTAGATTGGTACTATTGTCTATTTCTTGGTAAAGGCCTATTGCTGATACTTTTATGCTAGCTCAACAAGCACTATTAAAATAAACTGCTGTCTGTGACTCTCAAAGAGTATCTTAAGTAATTGGAAGTTTTAACTTGAAAACCTGTCAGGCAACAAATTACTGACAGCTACTGAGCGAAACAGACCATCCAAATACAAGCAAAATATCAGTAGTTACCTTCCATATCTGAAGATGTGCGGTGGGAGAATTAAATAACATGAATAAATAATATTTTTAAACCAAATGACAGGACCATCTTTTCTGTTATAAAACCAGGATAAGCTATAATTTACAATAGCAGTACATCAAACAGCATTTGATGTTAGTTAGTTTTGCCTTGCCCTTTAGGTTTTACATTTTTTATGTGGCAAGTTGCTGAAAACGTGAGTTGATAATGTCACAGTGCGGGAAACTTGGCATCTGGGACATCAGTAACAGGTCAAATAATGGTGCACTTTCTTTGCCAAGTTGATTGAATGACTGTGAAAATAACAGAGGAAAGTCTAAGAAGACAATGTAATTTGAAAAAGTGAATCCAATGCCAAACCAAGTTTTGAAGGAGGGATGGCGAGGGAAAGGAAGCTTAGATTCTTAGATGGAAAAGAAAACAGAGGAAGTAAAATAAAGTATTAATTTTAAATTTGTGGTGAATTAAACTCATAAAATGACTTAGGTTTCACAAAAAAAGTCACAATTTGGCTCAATTTCATTTCAGTTATTAAAAATGATAATATGTGCTACATTTAGTTTGAGCTAATTATTTTTTCCATTCTAGTTTTCCATTTATCATCTATATGTTGAGTTAAACAAAGCTAAAACAGAATATGCTGGAGAAGCTCAGCAGGTCTGGCAGCATCTGTGGAGAGAAATTAGAAGTAAAGTTTCGGGTCCAGTAACCCCTCCTCAGGGTTCTGAGGAAAGATTACTTGATCTGAAATGTTGACTCTGATTCATCTCCACAGATATTGGCAGATGTGCTGAGTTTTTCCAGCAATTTCTGTTTTTGCTTCTGATTTACAGCATCCAAAGTTCTTTTGGTTTTTATTAAACAGAGCTCATACTTACCATATTCACAGCTCCAGATGCCTTACATCCATCAGACCCTGACCTAAACCTATTCAAACTCCTCCGCCCAGATCACCATCTCCCCCAACCACACCCCATCTATTCAGCACCCAACTTTCTCAGCACTCTAACACCAAACTTGCCCTTTGACAGCAACTGTCCTGACAATGAATAAATGTCAGATTGCGGCAGCCGAGTGTTGTGAAAGTAGGGTAAGGTTTGATTTCCCCTGATAGTCCTATGTTTCGAGAGAACTGTCAGCATGGAAAAAATGCCTCCACTTTTCTGAGGGAGACCTGAGTGCAATCTCCTCTCAAAATGTGGAGCTTCCTCCTTTTGTAAGGAAAGGATTAGAATGGCAATCTGTGCAGGATTGCCACATTCTGGAAAATCTGGCCCAATATGTTTCTGAACTTTTAATTGCCCTTTCAAAATAAATAGTAATTACATGAGCCAAAGCAAAGTCAAAGTTGTAGCTTAAGTAGGCGCTAATGTTTTGGTGACATGCTGAGTCAGAACTTGTTTAATGAAAAATTAATACTGTTAATTGAAACTCATTTCTAATCCTGCTATGCCGTACACAACCTGTCTCAGGTTTACAAGTAATACAATAGTAGGACTTTTCCTACTTGCATACTTTATGTTTTCTTTTTACCTATCTTGACCCTTACCCTTGTCCTGACAGCTTAGGTTGAACTGATCTGTGAAGAGAAAGGAAGGATGATCCTTGAATGCTGTTATAGACCTTGACAGGGAAAAGTAGACTGGGTAATGTTTTTTGTAGATAAGAAAGCCCTGTAAAAGGACAGTTCATTGATCACAAGAGATTTCAATTACTTTAATATTGACTGATATAAAAGCAGTTAATGAAGGTGCATGTTTCTCGAGATAATGTGGACTTGCATTCCTATGCAGTTTACTGAGCATCCATAAAAGGTCAGAGGCTATAGAGCACTTAATCATAGGAAATGGAGCTACTGTAGTTAATAAGGTGGAAGCTAGAGAGCTTCAATAAACCAGTAATCTTATCAACAAATTTAAAAAGGTCAAAACAGTGGGTGAAAAGAACAATTCCAAAAATAACTTACTTTAATTAAATTAATGAATAACTATGTTTAGATAGTACACAGAAGAATTTTAAGCTAATGCATTAATCAACACTGTCACAGAGGAAGTTAAGGAGGTAGTATGACAGGAAAGTTGATTAGAACCCAAAGTTAGAAAAAAATTAGTAGAGAGTTAGAGCTATTCAAAATGCTAAATGATGTTGCAAATTCTATCTATGCCATGGTCTAATGTAATTAGACAGGACTGCACATAGAAGAATCCAGTGAAATAACTCCACAGAGACCAGTATCCTAAGAGATGCCTAAGAGAAAGACAACGGAACGAGGACATGCCGCAACCCAAAGGACTAGCCACACTACCATACATCAGGAGCATTTCAGAACTGATAGCCAGACTACTGCGACCACTAGGACTTATAACAGCACACAAACCAACAGCCACCCTCAGACAACAACTCACCAGAACGAAGGGCCCGATACCCAGCATGAGCAAAACTAATGTAGTTTACAACTTCCCATGCAACTACACAAAACACTAAACACTATATAGGACAAACAGGAAGACAGCTAACGATCCGCATCCATGAACATCAACTAGCCATGAAACGCCACGACCAGCTATCCTTAGTAGCCACACACGCAGACGACAAGCAACATGAATTTGACTGGGACAACACTACCATTATAGGGCAAGCCAAACAAAGAACAGGCAGGGAATTCCTAGAAGCATGGCACTCATCCACAAACTCCATCAACAAATACATCGACCTGAACCCAATATACCGGCCACTACAGCGGACAGCTGAAACTGACAACCGGAAGCGGCAGGGACAGGCCACTATAAATGCCGGAGGAAACACCACAGAAGCGCTTCACAGGCGGCTCCCAAGCACTGAGGATGTCAGGGGACGAAACATTTGCAACAAAAATTGCCAGCTTGGCGAACAGAACCACAACAACGAGCATCCGAGCTACAAATCTTCACCCAAACTTTGAAACCAGTATCACCAAGCCACCCTTGTCCAGTATTCTCAGAGCAAGCAGAACGTCTGACACTCCTGTTTATGTATTTACTTTTTCTTTTTTTTTTAGAACCTCTGACCCTCCTGTTTATTTTTATTTTTTTTATTTTTTATTTTCTTCCCCCACACTATCGCCTAATGAGGTAGTGCTTATTTTTTCCCCAGCACCCATGGTGTGTGTGTGCAGGTGTGAGACACAGTGAAAGACACAAAGTGCATGAATATTTATTCAATTTCCACCACCAGGAAGATAGGAAAACACCCGAGTGGCCAGTGACAAGCAGTGCCCTTCACATCAAAGGACAGTGCTGTGTGATCAAAACAGTGAAGGGGAGGGTAAGACACTCCTGTTTATTTTTTTTTCTTTCTTTTTTTTTGTTTTTTTGCCCACAATCCTGTTTATTTTTTTTTGTGTGCAGGTGTGAGACACAGTGAAAAACACAAAGTGCACCAATCTTTATTCAAATTCCACCACCAGGAAGATAGGAAAACACCCGGGTGGCCAGTGACAAACACTGCCCTTCACATCAAAGGGCAGTGCTATGTGATCAACACTCCTGTTTATCTTGTTTTCTTTATTCTATTCCACCTAAGTGTGGTAGTGCTTATTTTATCCCCAGCACCCATGGTGTGTGTGTGTGCAGGTCTGAGACACAGTGAAAGACACAAAGTGCACGAATCTTTATTCAAATTCCACCACCAGGAAGATAGGAAAACACCCGGGTGGCCAGTGATAAACACTGCCCTTCACATCAAAGGGCAGTGCTGTGTGATCAAAAACAGTGAAGGGGAGGGTAGGGACTAAATCAAAATAGAGTTGGAGGGAGAAATGATGCACTCCATTCCCTGCGGCGCCCACCTCTAATGTCCCATTTTTTTTTTCCTTTAACCCCCACACTACCACCTAAGTGCGGTAATCTTCTGTTTATTTTTTTTTCTCTTTTTTTCTTTTTTTTCTTTTGTGCAGGTGTGAGACACAGTGAAAGACACAAAGTGCACCAATCTTTATGTTCACTGCGTAACATGACAAAAAGCACAAACAGAAGCCTCATACTAACAAGTTCTGGTAAAAGCTCCGACACTGTAATAATTTCACTATTAACAAAACACCAGACATTAAGATTAAGCTAAAACATTGGTGCTTTCAACAGATCAATTACATAATCGCATGTCATCTGACCTGCACATCTTTGGACTGTGGGAGGAAACCTGAGCACCCGGAGGAAACCCACGCAGACACGAGGAGAATCCATTGGCATGAAGGGGGTGGGGGTATAGGATGCTGGTGGTAATTGTTGTCCCTTTGTTGGCAGTCTAGGCATTGGCCCACCAACATGGCTTTGTCTACATTCAATCCTGGCCACCAGACATAACTACTCACCAATATCTTTATTTTAGACACCCCTGGATGACCCTGGTGGAGTTCAGCCAATAAATGGTTGCAACCTTTACTCATCGCCGCTGAAAAAAAGTACTCCACAGAGACCAGTATCCCGTCACCAAGTCATCCTTTATTTACACAATATGCATAGTACTTGACACTGGTCAATAATAAACAGAAACTCTGGCACTCTTGTTTATTTTTTTTTAACACCGCGTGATCCTTCTCCAAGGACACCCGGGCCTCAACTCCTGTTTGTTTTTTTTTTCTCTTTTTTTTAACCCCCACACTACCACCTAAGTGCGGTAGTGCTTATTATTTTTTTTCCCCCAGCACCCATGGTGTGTGTGTGCAGGTGTGAGACACAGTGAAAGACACAAAGTGCACAAATCTTTATTCAATTTCCACCACCAGGCACTCTTGTTTATATCTGTCAGCCAGGGCTCCCTGATTGGACCAGGTTAACAGTTCCAATCAGGGAACTCATACTCTATGAGGTCCACCTGACTGACCTTGTTACAATCACTACATCAGGAATGTAAAAAATCAGTAATACTCTTAAAACTAGAATTGTCTTGAAAAAAAGTTTTAGTAAAATGAACAAAGGAAATAAATATTGAATTAATAACTATGGTGTAAGACATTAATGATTCTTTTAATCTAAAACCAGCTACTGAGCATGTGTGAAAGAAGTGCCATAGTGATCTCTCATCAGAAAGAATGGAAGCCTGAATCTAATGTTCGAGGAAAGATGTCCTTTCTTATCATGCCTTAGAAATAGCGGCTACTAATGTTTACTCACAAGAAAGCAAATGCATTTTCCCACAGAGGAATAATGGAGACCAACCCAAGTGGAGGCAAGTGAATAGGGCACCCTGAAGTGAAACCCAGCAATAGTATAGTGATGGCCTACAAACTAATCTGATTAGCAGACCAGTCTGAAGACCATCACATGCAGCAGTACCAGAGACTATATATGATAGAGAATTCTAACAATGGAATTCTAACAAGCAGAGTTGGTAAAAAGGGAACTGGTAAATGTAGTGTATTTGGGTTTCCAGAACTCATTCGATGAAGTGGCACATAAAAGATTATTGCACAGGCTAGGAGCCCCTAATATTGGGGTAATGTCTCAGCATGGATTGAGGGTTGATTAACTAACAGAAGACAGAAAGTCCGGATTAGTGGGTCTTTTTCAGGTTGGAAGGTCATAATGTGTGGATTACCATAAGGATCAGTCCGAGGATCTCAATTACTTACAATCAGTATGAATTACTTGGATGGGTGTACTGCATCCAACAGATACAAAATGGATGAGTGGGAATGTTGCAATGAATATACAAGGAATCTGCAAGGGATATAGATAGATTGAGCAATGGGTGAAAAGTTAGCAAATGGAGTTCAATATGTGAAGCATGAGGTCATGCATTTTGAAAGGAGTCAAAAGGCAGAATATTAGTTAAATGAGAGAGATTCCAAAAAAGTGTACGACAGACGGACTTGGGTACAAAACACAAAGGATAGTATTTAAGTGCTGCAGGTAATGAGGAAGGTAGATGAATTTTGACATTTATTGCTAGGGGGTGTGAATTTTAAAACAAAAAGTCATGTTGCAATTGTAGAGAACATTGGTGAGGCCTCACATGGAATACTGTGTATAGTTTGGTCCCAGAATTTAAGAAAATATGCATTGGCATTAGAGATAATTCAAAAGAGATTCACTAAGCTGAAACTAGAAAGTAGGGATTGAAAGGGATTTCAGGTGCATGTTTTCACACAGAGGGTGTTGCATGCATGGAATGAGCTGCCACAGGAAGTAGTGGAGGCTGGTACAATGACAACATTTAAAAGACGTCTGATGGGCAGATGAACAGGAAGGGTTTAGAGAGATACGTGCCAAATGCTGGCAAATGAGAGTAGATTAATTTAGGTTATCTGGGCAGCATGGAATAAACAGGAGAAAGTGAGGACTGCAGATGCTGGAGATCAGAGCTGAAAATGTGTTGCTGGAAAAGCGCAGCAGGTCAGGCAGCATCCAAGGAATAGGAGAATCGACGTTTCGGGCATAAGCCCTTCTTCAGGAATGGGCCTTCCTGAAGAAGGGCTTATACCCGAAACATCGATTCTCCTGTTCCTCAGCATGGACTAAACAGTTTGTATTCATATTGTACATCTCTATGACTCTATGACTTTCCAAGGACAGCTAAACAGGTTAGGCTTTTATTCATTTGAGTTTCAAAGAATGATAGGAGATCTTATTAAAACATTTGTATTTTTGAGAGAGCTTGACATGCCAGATATTTAGAAGATGTTTCTGTTGAAGAGGGTACCTCAAAGTGAGGGACTTAACATTGGAATAATACTGAAATGCGAAGGAAAATCTTCTCCATGTGGGTAGTGAATTTCTGAAATCCTGTACCCCCAAAAACATATGGAGGGTAGATCTCTGAAAGTATTTAAAGAATAGTTAAATTTTTAAATTATTAGGGAAGTTTAGAGCTTTCCTTTTTTTTAGTTTTTCAGTAGTCTCGTTGGGAATTTAGAATAGTGGGAATGGAGGTTTGGCACATGAATGTTCCTCGTGCAGAATGTGGGAGGTAAGGGTCGCCACTAGTGTCCCAGCTAACTTCATCTGCGGGAAGTGCACCCAACTTCAGCTCCTCAAAAACCGCATTAGGAAAGTGGAGCTGGAGCTGGATGAACATTGGATCATTCAGGAGGCAGAGGGGGTTATTGAGAGGAGTTACAGGGAGGCAGTCACTCCTCAGGTAAAAGAAGAAGGTCGATGGGTTACCATTAGGGGATGGCAAGGGAACTGGTAGGCAGTGAAGGGATCCCCTGTGGCTGTTCCCCTCAACAAGTATACCGTTTTTGATAATGTTGTGTGGGGGGGGGAGCATAGTAGTTACCAGGGGTAAGCAATTGGGCACAGGTCTCTGGCCCAGAGTCCGTCCCTACTGCTCACAAGGGAAGGGTGAAGAGGAGCAAAGCATTAGTCATTGGGGAATCCATAGTCAGAGGGACAGACAGGAGGTTCTGTGGGAACAAAAGAGACTCACAGTTGGTGTGTTGGCCTCCGAGGTGTCAGGGCTCATGATGTCTACGTATGTGTTTTCGGGATCCTTGGTGGGAGGGGGAGCAGCCCCAATTTGTGGTCCACATGGGCACCAATGACAAAGGTCAGAAGAAAAGTATGAATTTAAGGCAGAAATTCAGGGAGCTAGGGTGGAAGCTTAGAGCTAGAACAGAATTGCTATCTCTGTTTTGTTGCCCATGCTATAGGGAGGAATAAGGAGAGAGAGGAGTTGAACACATGACTACAGGATCAAGGGTTTTGGATTCCTGGACAATCGGGGCTCTTTGTTGGGTGCTTGGGACCTCTACAAACAGGACAGTCTTCACCTGAACCAGAGGGGTACCAATATCCTGGGGTGGGGGTGGGGATATTTGCTAATGCTCTTCGGACGGGTTTAAACTAATTAGCAGGGGATGGGAACTGAAATTGTAGTTTGAGAATACAGGAGGTTGAGAGTAGTGAGGTCAGAACTAAGGTTTCAAGGTTGCAAGAAGGCACTGGCAAGCACGGAGTTGGTTTGAAGTGTGTCTACTTCAATTCCAGGACCATCCAGAATAAGGTGGGTGAACATGCAGCATGGGTTGGTATATGGGCTTTCAATGTTGTGGCCATTTCAGACACATGTGTAGAACAGGGACAGGAATGTTTATTGCAGTTTCCGGGATTTAGATGTTTCAATAAGAACAGAGAAAATGGTAAAAGAGGGGGTGGTGTGGCATTGTTGGTCAAGGACAGTAATACGGTTGCAGAAACAACGTTTGAGGACTCGTCTACTGAGGTGGTATCGGCTGAGGTTAGAAACAGGAAAGGAGAGTTTACCCTGTTTGACATTTTCTATAGTCCTCTGATTAGTTCCAGGGATGTAGAGGATAGGATAACAAAGATGATTCTGGATAAGAGCGAGAGTGACAAGGGTATATGTTATGGGGGACGTTAACTTTCCACATATTGACTGGGAATACCATAGTTTAAGTAACTTAGATAGTACTTTGTCCAATGTGTGCAGAGGGGGTTTCCTGACACAGTATGTAGACAGGCCAACAAGGGGCAAGGCAAACAAGATACTGGATAATGAACCCAGCAAGGTGTTAGACTTGGAGGTAGGTGAGCACTTTAGTGATAATGACCACAATTCAATTATGTTTACTTTAGTGATGGAACGGGGTAGGTATATACCGCAGGGCAAGAGTTATAGCTGGGGGAAAGGCAATTACGATGTGATTTGGCAAGATTTAAGATGCATAGGATAGGGAAGGAAACTGCAGGGGATGGGCACAACTGAAATGTGGAGCATTTCAATGACCAGCTACTGCGGGTCCTTGGTAAGTATGTACCTGTCAGGCAGTTGGGAGGATGTCGAGCGCGGGAGCCATGGTTTACGAAGGAAGTTGAATCTCTTGTCAAGAGGAAGAAGAAGTCTTATGTTAGGATGCAATATGATGGCTCATTTAGGGTGCTTGAGAGTTACAAGTTAGCCAGGAAAGACCTAAAGAGAGGGCTAAGAAGACCCAGGAGAGGACATGAGAAGTCATTGGCGGATAGGATCAAGGAAAACCTGAAGGCTTTCTCAAGGTATATCAGGAATAAAAGAATGACTAGGGTAAGATTAGGGCAAATCAAGAATAGTAGTGGGAAGTTGTGTGTGGAGTCAGAGGAGATAGAAGAAACACTAGATTAATACTTTTCATCAGTATTCACACTGGAAAAAGACAATCTGGTCAAGGAGAGTACTGATATACAGCCTACTAGACTAGATGGGATTGAGGTTCACAAGGAGGAGGTGTTAGCAATTCTGGGAAATGTAAAAATAGATAGGTCCCCTTGGCTGTATGAGATTTATCCTAGGATTCTCTGAGAAGCCAGCGAGGAGATTGCCAAGCCTTTGGCTTTGATCTAGATGTCATCATTGTTTACAGGAATAGTGCCAGAAAACTGGAGGATACCAGGCAACATCCTAGTAAATCTCCTTTGAACCCTTTCCCTTGTTCAAGGAGGGGAGTGGAGACAACCCTGAAAATTATAGACCTATGAACCTTATTTCAGTTGTGGATAAAGTGTTGGAAAGGGTTGTAAGAGATAAGATTTATAATCATCTACAAAGAAATCAGTTAATTAGGGATAGTTAACATGGTTTTGTGAAGGCTATGTCATGCCTCATAAACCTTATTGAGTTCTTGTGGATGGGCTGGGCCGAAGGGCCTGTTTCCACACTGTAAGCAATCTAATCTAATCTAATCTAATCTAATCTAATCTAATCTAATCTAAAAAAAAAGATTTATAATCATCTACAAAGAAATCAGTTAATTAGGGATAGTTAACATGGTTTTGTGGAGGCTATGTCATGCCTCATAAACCTTATTGAGTTCTTTGAGAATATGACCAAACATGTGGATGAGGGTAAAATTGTTGATGTGGTGTACATGGATTTCAGTAAGGCCTTTGATAAGGTTTCCCATGGTGGGCTATTGCACAAAATATGGAGGCATGGGATTGAGGGTGATTTAGCGGTTAGGATCAGAAATTGGCTAGCTGAAAGAAGACAGATGGTGGTGGTTGAAAGGAAATATTCATCCTGGAGTTCAGTTACAAGTGGTGTACCTCAAGGATCTGTTTTGGGTCCACTGTTGTTTGTCATTTTTATAAAAGACCTGGATGGGGGCATAAAAGGCTGGGTTAGTAAATTTGCGGATGACACTGAGGTCGCTAGAGTTGTAGATAGTGACAAAGAATGTTTAGGTTTCAGACAGACATAGCTGGGCTGGGCTGGGCTGGGCTGCAAAGCTGGGCTGAGAGGAGGAAAATGAAGTTTAATGTGGATAAGTGTGAGGTGACTTACTTTGGAGGACTAACAGGAATAAAGAGTCCTGGCTGATGGTAAGGCTCTTGGTAGTGCAGATGAGCAGAGAGATATCAGGTACATAGATCCCTGAAAGTTGCCACCCAGGTTGATAGGGTTATTAAGAAGGCATACGGTGTGTTTGCTTTTATTGGTAGAGGGATTGAGTTTCAGAACCATGAGGTCATGCTGCAGCTGTACAAAACTCTGATGCAGCCACACTCAGAGTATTGCATACAGTTCTGGTCACTGCATTATTGGAAGGATGTGGAGGTTTGGAAAGAGTTCAAAGGAGATTTACTAGGATGTTGCCTGATATGGAGGGAAGGTCTTATGAGGAAAGGCTGAGGGACTTGAGGCTGTTTTTGTTAGAGAGAAGAAGATTGAGAGTTGACTTATTTGAGACATATAAGATAATCAGAGGGTTAGATAAGTTGGACAGTGAGGGTCTTTTTCCTTGGATAGTGATGGCTAGCAAGAGGGGACATAGCTTTAAATTGAGGGTTGATAGATGTAGAACAGATGTCAGAGATAGTTTCTTTACTCAGAGAGTAGTAGGAGTGTGGAGCAGCCTGCTGGTAACAGTAGCAGATTCGACAACTTTAAGGGCATTTAAATGGTCATTGGATAGGTCAATGGATGAGAATGGAATAGTATAGTTTAGATGGGCTTTAGATTGGTTTCACAGGTAAGCGCAACATTGAGGACCGAAAGGCCTGTACTGTGCTGAATTGTTCTATGATCTATGTTCTAAGTTCTTTGATAAGTTGGCATGGAAGAATGGTTGAGATCATGGGAAGATCAATTCTTGTTGAATAATGGGCCAGGTTTGAGGAACTGAATGGCTAACCCCTGCTCCTATTTCTTATGACATGAGTGAACAATACATTCTGTCCAAATACACGTACAATTTCCTGGATTTTCCAGGGAAACAGGTAAACTGAAGACAGATGATGTTGCCACAGAGCATGAAGAACTCAAATCAGATCATGCCAACAAGTAAACCAGGCAAACAAAAGGCACCAACTACCATTTTACAAGCCTCTGAGATGGTACAAATAAGGTCCAATAAGTTATCATCACTGAACATTTATATCTCCAACCATATAATGAAGGATGTTGCATTAATAATAATGACTGAATAATTGATCGCTCATCAGAGATTAGTTTCATTAATCGATTCATTAGTTTGTTTCAGATGATAAAACGCATCAGATATGAAGCAGAAATTACAGCAAACAACTAATATCTATGTGTACAGCTTATAAACTTAAAATAGATGAAATGACAGACAGTGTCACAATACTGCCTGTATCCACATGGCGTATGAATTCCGAAAGGTGAACTTCCTTAAAGACAAGGTACACATGCAGCAAAGAAAAAGTCATTGAAGAATCAGCCTACGAAGCTCCTCTGAGGAACTCCTGCACATGATGTCCTACGTTTGTGATAATTGATCTCCAACAACTACAAACACTGATCTTGTGCTAAGTATGTCTTTAACACGTTCAGAGTTTTCTCCCAATTCCATTTGTTTTCAGCTTTGCTGAGGCTTCCAAATGTTGCACTCTATATAATGTTGCCTTGTTGTCAAGAGCAGTCACCCTCAGTTCATCTCTCCATGTTGGAATCCAGGCTACTTTGAGTAAGAGCAAATTACCGCGGATGCTGGAATCTGAACCCAAAAGAGAAAATGCTGGAAAATCTCAGCAGGTCTGGCAGCATCTGTAAGGAGAGAAAAGAGCTGACGTTTCGAGTCTAACTGACCCTTTGTCAGTAAGAGCTGAGTGGGCCTGTGAAATTCAAATTGAGTGGCAGTGAGTAAGTTATTGCTGAGTTAGTGCTACTTGATAGCGCAAAGCTTTTAGATTAGATTACTTACAGTGTGGAAACAGGCCCTTCGGCCCAACAAATTCACACCGCCCCGCCGAAGCACAACCCACCCATACCCCTACATTTACCCCTTACCTAACACTACGGGCAATTTAGCATGGCCAATTCACCTGACCTGCACATCTTTGGACTGTGGGAGGAAACCAGAGCACCCGGAGGAAACCCACGCAGACACGGGGAGAACGTGCAAACTCCACACAGTCAGTTGCCTGAGGCGGGAATTGAACCCGGGTCTTTGGCGCTGTGCTAACCATTGTGCCACCGTGCTGCCCAGCAGTGTTGATGTATTCTTCTGTCACTTCTTTTGAGGACTGAGAATAGACTGCTGGAGCAGTAATTAACTGTGTTTGATTTGTCCATTTTTACGGACAGGGTGTACTTAGATTGTCACTGAAGGCAAAAATAGCAAAAATGCTATGAGAAAAAAATATTTTCATGCTATGAGTGGTTAAGGTATGGAATGCACTGACTGACAGTATGCTGGAGGCAAGTTCAAATGAACATTTGTAAAATTGAATACATCTATCTATAAAAGAATTATATGCAGGGTTTCAATGAGAAGTTCGAAGAATGATACCGAGTGAATTGCTCGTATGGAAAGTTGCTGCAGAAGTGATGGGCTAAATCGACTCTTGCTGCACGACTGTGATTCTGGGACCTCAAGTTGACAACACATCAGAAATCCTTATCAACCAGTTGTAAGATGATGGGTTTACAGGTACATCAATCAGCATCCCCATTGACATTTTCTTGTCCAATTCGATCTATTTTTCCAAAACATAACGGAGAAATTTACTGGATTCCTAATTTTTATGTGGTATCATTCGTGAGGCTTGATCAAGTTATCTAACACTCACTTGTTTAGCATTTAATGTTTCATATTTGATTAGAAAAGGTGATCTTTTCTTTTCTTCTTAACCAAGGCAAGCTCTAGTGCGTGTTGTAGCATCCCTATTGAAACACTGGCTGAGATCAGCCAGTGAATTCAGATCCTTTGTGGCCTATATGATTCATGTTCCTATTGGCTAACCTTGGGTGTCCCTTCCTCCCCTGCTTTAAATAACTGGAGCAGTACAATGTGTGTCTGGTTTATAATTAAAATCTAGTTTTGTCATACCATGTCATTAATGTTGGTAAATTGTTCACAGAATTCAAATGGAAATTGTATGTCATAAACACTTTGAATGCTCATTTCCAATTAATGTATTCATTCATTGGAAAGGCAGACCTTACAGGCAAAACAAACAAAATGGTAAAACTAAAGTGCGCATCAGACAGCGAAAATTACATATAAATTTATCAATCAAAATCAAAAGTTTTTTTTATTAATTAGAAATTGATTTTATTGCGTCATTTCAATTCATTCAAATCCAGTGGGAAAATGTAATGAGTTGATTTAGTGTTTTCTACAATAATGGTTTAATAATGAATTAATTTAAACTATCTTTTTTAAATGCCATATTTCATGATCTCAAATAATTTAAACAAGGCTTTTGGCTTCCTTCATGACTGCAGCAATTTAATGAGTGTTTTTGTATCTTTGTTTTATTCATTAGTCACTACATCAGCATTTAATGTCTCTCCCTAATTGCTAGAGGTGCTTGAGAGATGCAACCTTAAAATGCTGCAGTGCTTGGATGAAATGCACCCAAAATGCTTTTGGTAGCAAGGGGGTTCCAGGATTTTGAGTCAACAGTGGAGAAGGAATGGAAATCTAAGTCCAAATCAGGATGGTATGTATCTTGGAAGGGAAATTGCAGGTTGTATGCAGATTGTTGATGACACTGAGAAGTCAGAGGTGAGTTACCTATCACAGAATTTCTAACCTCTGAGCTGCTTTTGTTGCCATAGGCCTGGATTTTAGGATCACCAAATGATTGGTTCTGCACCATAGATGGGGGTTGGGTGCATGGGGACCATTTGGAATTCCCACCATAGCAGAATCCAAAGGAATTCATTGCCTGGGAGATTGAAGATTCAAGTCAGCAATTCCCCTATGTCTGGAACTCTCTAGAAGTATCTATTTAAATTGTGAAAATTGGAGGGCTCAGCTGGATCAATAGTTACTCAGGAAAAGTTAGACCAATAAGAACTAGCCTCGATTTGAATAGCTATTAAACTGATGCCTTAAGTTTGCACGCACATAAGTGTACACACCCCTTACCACCTCTCCCAGATCTGTAACACTGTCCAGACACAACACATTGCCTGCTCCTCCAGACTTGGACATCACTTCCCCTGTCGCTGGACCTGACCCCTCTGCCACACACACCCTATTTTGGAATCTCCTGTCAGAAATGTGAAGCTCTCCCATTATGTAAAAAAGGAACAAAATGGCAATCTGTGTGTGATTTCCACTCCACGGCAAATCTATTCAGCAGTATTTATCTGACTGGTCCATTTCAGTTTCTGTTTAATGGTAAAGCCCTGGGTCTTCATAGTTGGAAATAAAGTGATGGTAATGCCATTAAATAAGAATCAACAATGGTGAGGTTCTTTCTTGGTCAAGAGTGTGGCTCTGAAAAAGCACAGCAGGCCAGGCAGCATCCAAGGAACAGGAGAATTGATGTTTCGGGTATAAGCTTTATTCCTGATGAAGGGCCGATGCCCAAAGCATTGATTCTCCTGCTCTTTGGATGCTGCCTGACCTGCTGCGATTTTCCAGCGCCACACCCTCGACTCTGATCTCCAGCATCTGCAATCCTCACTTTCTCTGAGATTTTCTCTTGTCAGAGATCAGCATTGTGTGACACTTGTTATCTTACCTTTTGTCAGAAAACTTATTTTAAGTTTCCAACATTTGCTTTTTATTACATTGCAAAATGTAGGATGCTTTTTCAGCCGAACTTAATCATGCATTTCCTTTTTTGCATTCTATTTCAAGTAAAATGTGGCATTCAGGCAATGCACATATTCAAACTATTGTCAATAATGCCACACATTCATTGGTAGATTTTATAAAGTGGAATGCTTTGGTCCTAGAATTTTCTTTCTTACAGATCCAGTGAATCTATTACAATTAGTAAAGATAAAATGATGTCCATAGCTTTCAATCTCTCGCTGTGGACATTAAAGGAGAACTGTGTATCGTGTCGTGCATGACAGCCTGACATCCATACCCAGCAAAACAAAATACATGGAACAATACGTGAATTGAAGCTGTAACTGTAAAGACCTTCATGAATTTTTTGATGCAAAAAATTCGGGTCGACCAGGTTGAGATATATGGAAAATTCTGATCCAGTTGTTTCACATATATTCCCTCATATCTCAGTCAGCATTACGCCTGCATCAGATAGTGTAAAATCTTAAAACAATTATTGGAAGCACTCAATTGGTCTGGCAGCATCTGTGTTAATTTTTCAGTTTAATAATCTTCTCTCAGAACTGGCAAAAAATAAAAAGTGTAGTAGATATTTTAAGCACAGACAATGTGGGAAAGTGGTGATAGGAAGGAAGACAATGTGGATTGAATAGCAAATGATATAGAAATAGACAGAACCATAGAAAATAGGAGTAACAATAGTCCATTCAGTTCCTTGATCCTGGTCTACCATTCATTATGATCATGGTGCTTATCCAACTCAGTGGTCTTTTCCTGTTCCTCCCCCATAAATTCTGATACCTTTAGCCTTAAGGGCTCTATCCACCTCCTTATAGAAGTCATATAATGTTTTGGCCCCCAGTTGTTTTCTGTGGTTAAAAAAAATCCATAGTTTCACCATTCTCCTCATCTCAGTCCTAAATGGTTTTCCCTGTATCTTTGAACTGTGACCCATGGCTTTAGATTCCTCCTATCATTGGAAATGTCCTTCCTGCATCTACCCTGCTTAGTCCTGTTAGAATGTTATAGATTTCTGTGAGATGCTCCTCATTGTTTTAAACTCCAGTGAATATAATCTTGACTGATTCAAGTCCTCGTTAAACATCAGTACCACCATTCCAGGAATCATTCTGGTAAACTGTTGCTCGAGTAAGAACATTCTTCATCTGATAAAGAAGCCAAAATTCAAGATAATATTCCAGGTGTGGTCTCACCAAGGCCCTGTACTTTTGCTGTGTCGAAAAGTATGGCATTGGAAAAGCACATCAGGTCAGGCCGCATTTGAGGAGCAGGAGAGTCAACATTTCAGGCAAAAGCTCTTCATCTGGAATGTGCGGGGAATGCAGCTGAGAGATAAATATGAGGGTGGGGTGGAGCTTATGGTAGCTGGGAAGGCGATAGGTGAATGCAGGTGGGAAGTGATTATGATAGGTTGGTGGGGAGGGTGAAGCGGTTAGGTGGTAAGGAACATCGACAGGTAGGGCATTTAGAGAAGGCGGTGCCAAGTTGGAGGGTTGGATATGGGATGAGGTGTATCAGACAGGAGATTTGGAAATTGACATTGATGCCATGTGGTTGGAGTATCCCAAGGTGGAAACTGAGGCGTTCTTCCTCCAGTTGTCGGGTGGCTTGAATTTGGCGGTGAAGGAGGCCAAGTACTTGAATGTCCTTGGTGGAGTGGGAGGGGCCACAGGGTGATGGGGTTGTTTGGTGTATGTTTCCCCAAGATGTTCTGTGGGTTGGTGTTCTGTGTCCCCAGTGTAGAGGAGACCCCATCAAGAGCAACGGACACAGAAAATGAAGTACAGGAATATCTCTGCCGAATGTGAAAACATTCTTTGGGGCCTTGGATGGCAGTGACGGGGAAGGTGAGGGTCTAGGTTTTACACCTTATGCAGCGGTAAGGGTAGGTGCTAGGACTGGAGGGTGGGTTAGTGGGTCACATGGACCTATCGAGAGAGTCACATAGGGAATGGTCTCTGCGGAACGCAGATAGAGGTGCGGAGGGGAAATATGTGTCTGGTGGTGGGGTCTGATTGTAGGTGGCGGCAATAGTGGAGCATAATGTGCTATATCCGGAAGTTAGTGGAGTGGAAGGTGAGGACCGTGTGATTCTATTCTTGTTGCAGTTGGTGGAGTGGGATTCAAGGACAGAGGTGTGGGAAGTGGAGGAAATGCATTGTCGGGCATTGTTGATCACATGGGAGGGGAAATTGAGGCCATCTGGGATGTCCTGGAATGGAATTGGTCCTCCAGGGAGCACATATGGAAGAGGTGGAGGAACTGGGAGTAAGGCAATGTGTTTTTATAGGAGTGGTGGGTGGGAAAAGCTATAGTCCAGGTAACTTTGGGAGTCAGTGGATTTGAAATAGATGTCTGTATTGAGTCGGTCGCCGGAGATGGAGACAGAGAGGTCCAGAAACGGGAGGGAGGTGTCCGAGATGGTCCAAGTAAACTTAAGGTCGGAATGGAAGGTGTTTGTGAAGTTGATGAACTGTTCCACCTCCTCGTGGGAGCCTGAGGTGATGCCGATCCAGTCATCAATGTAGCAGAGGAATAGATGGGGGATGGTGCCAGTGTAACTGTGGAAGATGGACTGTTCCATCAGCAAGATTTGCCTACTCTTGTACTCAATGTGATGGTGCCTGGCTAAAGGGAGTGGTGGTTGGACAATGGAAAGATTTGTTACTGTGTCTCTTTAAGGTGTAGTGGATTCTTGCAGTGAGATTACGTTTGACTTTTGATCTTCATGATAGAAATGCTGAAACAACAGGAGTATACAGTCAGGACCAAAATAAATCCATCTTTAAGTTGCGATATCAGAGTGTTATCCTACATAAGAAACTAAAATTGATAGATTAATCTTCTGATTGTTCTTATCCAGAGAAAATCCCAATGAAAATCATAACATTAGAATTGCCATTTGAAGTCATCTGATGTTCGCAGCTATTCCTGATAAAACATTATTTAGCAGCAGAAATGGAACACAATACTGCAGTTAAGAAGGATTTGCAACTCAGAATTTATCATCTTCTGGTTTATTAAAATCTTGCGGTTATGAATTTACCCAAGTGAAGATGCAGGAAATGGATAAAACAAATAAACGTACTGGATTGAGACTCTAGCTCAGATAAGCTTTCTAACTTCCATGCAGTATTTATAAGGATTTTCTTCTGTATAGAAAGATTGTAGATTATTTTTGGTAACTGCCACAAAATGGGTTATGCAAAGATTGTGAATCCTGTGATTTTGTGTTTTTTTAAAATATGGACAACAATGAGAAAGGATTGTTTTCAAACCAGAGGAGTTTTGCAAGGACTGGTGCATGTTTTGAAATGCAAATAACCCAACACTCATGGCAAACGTCACTTCAACAACTGCTTGAACTAACAGGAATTAAAGTTTTAGTTACAGATGAAGTGGAGCTGAGGGGTTGTACAGATGGTGTTCTGGTTGGTAACAAAACGTTGATTGGTTTATAGACCAGTGACAAGTATCAATGACGAAGTCGTTTTGCCTGCAAACAATGATGTGATTGGTTCTTAGGTAACTCAACAGCTTCGGGCTGCTAAGCTTGTATGGTATGAAATCTTCAGCTTTCTAACAGCCAGGAGCTGTCTCTCTTTAGGTATAAAATAACTTACGGCAGAGAACGAAGAAAAGTGGTTTATCTTTCCTTCAGCAGTTGCTATAAACTATAACTTAATTAATCATTTTACAAGCCAGCCTGTGCTTCTTGCAAACCGCTTCCAGAAAAGAGAAACAAGAAATAACATTTTGGATCAGCAAGAACCAACTCAGCAGAATATGTGGACAAAGGCTACTGAACTGTATTAATGGAAGGGTGTAATTGCATTAGAGAGGTTGCTGATGTTACCAGGATATTGTCTGGGCAGGAGGATCTAGATTTGTATTCTTTGAAACAGCAAAGGTTGAAAGTGCACTTGATAGATATGTATAAGATTATGAGGGTCATAGAATGGGTGGATAGGAAGGCAGTTTTCCCATTATCATAGGAGTAAATGGTTGTGGATAGAGATTTAAGAAAAGAGGTCAATGGTTAAATCTGAGTTGAGGGCAATCTTTTCACCCAGAAGGTGATAAGAATCTGGAACTCATTGTTTCAAAAGCTGGTCACAGAGTCATACAGCATAGAAACAGACTCTCTGATCCAACTTGTTCATGTTGACCAGACATCCCAATCTGGCCTAGTCCCATTTGCCGGCATTTCGCTGATATCCCTCTCAACCCTTCCCAGTATGTACCCATCCAGATGTATTTTAAAAGTTATAATTGTATCCACCTCCACTACTTCCTCTGGCAGGTCATTCCATACATGTACATCCATCTGCATGAGAAAGTTACCCCTCAGGTCCTTTTTAAATCTCTCCTTTCTCACCTTAAACCTCTGCCGTCTAGGTTTGGACTTCATTGGGTTTTCATAGCCTCCATTGCAATGAGCCAAGAGCAGGAAAATGGCATTAGTACTATCAGGTTTTCATTGACTGGTGCAGACGTGTTGAATGATTTCCTTCAATGTTGTTAATGTCAATGAGTTTATGAGGAAATTTTTCAAAATTTTAAAGACCTCTATTCGGTCATGCTGCGACCTGCTCTTTTCAAGTCTTTTCATTCATTTTTAATAGCTTTTATTATGATTCCAAAAAGACTAATCATTTTAATATGAATTTTGATTTCCCAGCAACTAACGAACTAATTGGATAACAGGATTTTAAGATTTTAACTTTTAAAAACAAAGTAAAAGCTATATTGAATGAACATTGGAGTATAAATTGCCTACTTGACAAATGACAGAAAAAAGATAACCCTCATTCATGTTTTAATCTGACCAATGCTCAGAAATGATTTTTTAATATGAGATAGGAGTAATGAATTTGAAGATGTTATCCTCAATGAGCATCAGGGAGGCTTTTAGAAACAATATGTAGCTAGTCTAAATAGAGAAATGTTTGCACTATACCTTATTTAGGAATGATCCTGCTCAAGTGATTGATGTCTCATGGCGGGAGCATGTTGGGAATAATGATCATAATTCCATATGTTTTAACATCGTTGTGGATAAGGATAAGACTGGTCCTCAGGTAAAAGTGCTAAATTGAGGGAAGTCAATTACAACAGTCTTAGGCAGGAACTGGAGAAATTAGATTGGAGGTGGCTTTTGAGGTCAAATCTACATATGATATATGGGAGTCATTTAAAGGCCAGTTGATCAGAGATCAGGAGCAACATGTTCCTGTGAGCCTGAAAGCTAAGGATTTGGGGACCCTGGATGACAAGAGATGTTGACATTTTAGTCAAAAAGAAGAAATGCATGGATACTGAAATCAAACAAGGCCTTTGAGGAATATAAAGAATACAAGAAAGAACTTAACCAAGAGATTAGGAGGGTTATTAGATTATTTACAGTATGGAAACAGGTCCTTCAGCCCAACAAGTCCACACCAACCCTCCCAGACCTATTCCCCTACATTTACCCCTTCACCTAACACTACGGGCAATTCAGCATGGCCAATTCACCTAACCTACACATCTTTGGACTGTGGGAGGAAACTGGAGCACCCTGAGGAAACCCACGCAGACACGAGGAGAATGTGCAAACTCCACACAGACAGTTGCCCGAGGCGGGTATTGAACCCAGGTCTCTGGCTCTGTGAGGCAGCAGTGCTAACCACTGAGCCACTGTGCCGCCGTTGGTTACAAGAGCTATGAAAAGTTCTTGCTAAGTAGAATTAAGGAAAATTCTAAGGCATTTCATACATATATTTTGAGCAAAAGGGTAGCTAGGGAAAGGATAGGTCCACTCAAGGGGAAAGGAGGGAATTTATGCATGGAGCCAAGGAAAGTGTTTGGGATCCTTACAAAGTATTTTGTACTTGTATTCACCAAGGACATTAGAAGAGGTATGTTGATGTACTAGTGCATGTCGATATTAAACATGAAGAGGTGTTGGGTATCTTGAAATCATTAAAATAGATAAGTCCCTGAGCCTCATGGGATCTTTCTCAGGAGACTGAGGGAGGCAAGGGAGGGTGCTGCTGGGCCCTAGACAGAGATCTTTGTATCTTCTTTAGCCATAGGCAAGGTCCCAGAAGACTGGAGAATAACCAATGTTATTCCTCTATTTAAGAAGGGCAACAAGGATAATCCAGGAAACTGGATCTGTGGTGAGTTGGTGAGTTGGATACAAAGTTGACTTGGTTATCGAAGACATAGGGGTGGAGGGGTGGTTTTCTAACTGGAGATCTGTGTCAAAGGTGTTCAGCAAGGATCAATGCTGGGACCTCTATTATTTGTAAATGATTTGGATAGAAATGTAGGTGGCCTGATTGAGTAATTTTGCAAATGACATGAAAATTGATAGAGTTATGTATAGTGAGGAATTTTTTTGAAGGATACAGAAAGACATAGATCAGTTGGAAAGTTGGACAAAGAAATGGCCAATGGAGTGTAATCCAGACAAGTGTGAGATGATGCAATTTGGGAGGTCAAATGGGAGGGGGAAGTATGCAGTAAATGACAGGACCTTTAGGAACATTTGATATACAGAGGGATCTTGGCTACAAATCTATAGCTCACTAAAAGAGGCAACAAAGTGGATGGCGTGGTAAAGAAGGCATACAGCATGCTTACCTTCATTGGTTGGAGCACTGAGAATAACTGATGACAAGTCATGTTGCAGCTGTATAAAACTTTAATTAAACTACATTGGAAGTGTTGTGTGCAATACCTTTACACTAGAAGAAGGATGTGAAAGTTTTGGGAAGTGTGCAAAAAAAGGTTTACCAGGCTGTTGCCTTGTATTAACTGTAAAGAGAGAATGGATGAACTTGGATTGTTTCACTAGAGTGGCAGAGACTGAGGGATGGCCTGATAAAAGATATAAAAGTTTGAGAACTGTGGATAGGGGATCTTCAAATTCTTTTTCCCAGTGTTAAATAGTCAAATACTCAAGAGCATAGGATTAAAGTGAGAGGGGGAATGTTTAAAGGAGATGCATGAGGCATGTTTTTTGCACAGAGGTGGTAGGTGCCTGGAATGCGCTGCCATTGGAGGTGGTAGAAGCAGATATATAACAACATTTAAGAGGCATTTAGACCGCCACATGAACAGGCAGGGAATAGAGGGATACAGAGCATGTGAAGCAGATGGGATTAGTCTAGAATGTCATCATTGTCAATGCAGACATGGTGGGTCATCCTGTGCTGTACTGTTCTACATAAGACTTCCAGCACTATTCACTGTATTTCTTCACAGATTCACAAAACGTTATATTTCTTTGTACAATTTGTCCCAATGGTTGACATACTAAAGAGACGATTTAATGAAGATATGAGAAACCAGTACAAATGGTCCCAATTTTATATCCAAGAGTTCTGTACCTCTCAAAAGCTAAAGACGTCGGTTTGCTTTTGTTTATGGCCTTATTTGCCTATACTGCTACTTTTAATTAATTTGTGTGTACTCCCTTTGCTTCATTAATCCATTGACATTCTTATGTTTCAAGTAAGATGTAACACCCATATTTTTCTTCCAAAATATGGAACAGCACAGTTATCAGTTTTGAAATTCATTTGTCAATTATAAGCCTATTCTAATTCCCATTGGTGCTAATTAGGCTCCTACATTTATCTGATATTGTATAAATATTATGCTAATGTTTGCGTTATATTGCAAATTAATATTTGAGACTTAAATCCAGGATATCTTCATTGGCAGCCTTGCAAAAAAAAAGTGTTGGCAAGGCATTTTGCGCTATTTTTGAAATCATAATTAGCTAACATACAACTACATTGTTATTTTCCAGTTATTTTGAGGCAATTTTCATTCCACATGGATGCAATGGTGAAAGTGTAACTTTGGCATCTGACCTGAAGCTTGTTTACAATAATGATTCTTTGAGAAAGTTATTTCACACCATTTGGGAAAGACATTATGCTCCAGTGCAGTATCTTGCAGGTGTTAAATACTATTCTTACAGGCTATCTCAATATTACAGTGAAGGTCACCTTGGATTATTTGCTAAATTGGGAAATGTACCATCACTGCATACTATACATTTAAAGTTGTGTGTAACTATTAAATGTAACTAAATTCTAATGGTTTCCTTGAGATACTCATTGTTGTCTTTGTGTCTAGACTCAGTTTTTTTATTGGCTACAAAATGCTTTGAGAGGTCCAGTGATCATGAAATGTGCGACATAAAAGCAAGTATATCTTTCTTCTTGTATGTAAAATAAGGCTCAAGAAAGACCAACCTCCCTATCACCATGTTGATAAGTTTCCAAAAGGCATTTCCTCTGTGGCGTAAAGCATGGTAACAGATACATTGTACTCACTGGTGATAGAAATAGTTAATAGAGTCACAGAGTCATACAGCATGGAAACAGACACTTCAGTCCAACCAGTTCATGTCGACTATAATCCCAAACTAAACTAATCCCACCTGCCTGTGCTTGGCCAGAATCTCTCCAAAACAGTTCTCATTCATGTACTTACCTAAATGTCTTTTTAAAGGTTATAACTGTACCCGCATCCACTACTTTCCCTGGACGTTCATTCCACACAAAAACGACCCTCTGTATAAAAAAAAGCTCATGTCTTTTTAAATCTTTCTCCTCTCACCTTAAAAGTATGACCCTTGTCTTGAAATCCCCCACTCTAGGGAAATGGCACCTGCCATTCACCTTACATATACCCCTCATTATTTTATAAACCTCGATAAGGTCACCTCTCAACCTCCTAAACTCCAATGTAAAACTTCCTAGCCTATCCAGTCTCTCCTTATAACTCAATCTCTCCATTCCTAGCAACATCCTGGTAAATCTCTTCTAAATGCCCTCCAGTTTAATAGTATCTTTCCTATATAAAGGAGACCAGAACTGGACACGGTACTCCAGAAGAGGCCTCACCAACATCCTGAACAATCTCAAAGGTCTGTGCAATGAAGGCAAGTGTGCTAGACACCTTATGAATCACCCTAACTATGTGTGAATCAAACTTCAAACAATTATGTTCCTGAACACTTAGGTCCAAGGCCACACTTTTTAATTGTATAAGTCCTATCTTTGATTGTTTTACCAAAATGCAATATCTTGGATTTATCCAAATTAAACTCTATTTGTCTTTAGCCTGTTGACCCAAATGATCAAGATGTCTTTGTAATTTTTGATAACTTTCTTCACTGACCACTAGAGCACCAACTTTGGTGTCATCCACAAAGTTACTAACCATGCTTTCTATGTTAACGTTGGTCATCAGACTATCAGGTGATCATACATCTCTCTAATGCCTTTGAAACTCTCCTATTAAGAAATCCCATTATAAGCACTCTTGAAGCATGGTAATATTCTGAAGATGCAAGCTTGACATACCTCATTATTTAGAAGACAGTATTGTGAATCTAATTTAAGAACTAGTTTGATTGACATGAATGCCATAGCGAACAAATAGTTTTCAGCTGGAGAGCTTTGACTAATTGTGGAATGGTAGTTGTTCATCATTCTTTTGCTTGGACTGAAAATATGGACATGATAATTAAGTCTGATGCATCACCTTCTTTATTCTCCTTTTGCAGGAGTATGACATGGTTAAAGGCAAACAAAAGGGTTCACTAACACATAAATATGTTTCATTGACACCATATGGCCTAAGCTGCAAATGCTTCAGATAATTTCTTCTGAATGTGTGTTGTTTTGAAAAAATACAAGAACTTTAAGTACCACATTTTACCCAACATCTGCAGTTTGTTTTAATTTTCTTGTAACTCCACCAGTATAAAGAAATATCAGCAATAATTTTCAGCCTGTTGTGTGCTCTGTTTAGTGTTTTATTTCACATCCATTGAAGAGATAAGCATTGTGTGGTGATAGTCTATATATTTTATCCTTCATACAAATATGATCAAAAGATGTCTTCCTTAATGTTTCAGAATGTTTTGTGTAGTAGTGCAAAGGAAATAAGTTTACCTATCAAGAGGGATTTTTTTTCCCCATTGGATACAAGGCCTTAGACATGCTGAATCATAATAATGTGTCCAGAACATCGAAGTTTGCAGATAGAAGAACAAGAACTATTCATCAACTTTATTTATCTTCAAATCAACCAAGATCAGTAATTCCAATTGTACCAATAAACATTGTTTGAACTTATGGATTCCCACAACCACTTTTCTAATCAACTGTGGGTTTTTTTTACTGATGTTCTCCTGGCAGAATAGAACCCAAAGACTCAACCAAGATGTCAACTCTAGCCCTCTACCCTCTTCTTGGGTATCATATTGTTCACTGCACCAGGTATTCCCTGTGCTTCCCATAATATTGTGCTCTTCCTTTCAGTTTGGAAAAATTGTAAGGCATCCTCCTCTACAAGAATTCCACTTTTGTTTCCAAGATTGGGTGTGTAAAGTTGGTATTACTGACTGTCTGTGTGACAGTGCTTAACAACTATGGATTGGGGTCTGAGCCTTTCAGTGTGGAGACAGGGGTCAAGCAGGGCTGTATCATTGCAGCCACCCTGTTTACCATCTTCATTATTGCCGTTCTCCATCTCACTGGTAATTTAAATAATTTACTGTGTGGACAACAGGCTGTTTAAACTTAATATCAGTGTGGAGACAGGGGTCAAGCAGGGCTGCATCATTGCAGCCACCCTGTTTACCATCTTCATTATTGCCGTTCTCCATCTCACTGGTAAAGCCTGCCCAAGGGAATTTAAATCATTTACTGTGTGGACAACAGGCTGTTTAAACTTAATAGGTTCAAGGGCAAGATCTCCACCACCCCCATCTTGAAGCTTCAATATGCTGATGACAATACTGTCACAGCACATGCTGCAGAAGACCTGCAGTACATCTTGGATGCTTTGCCAAGACAAAGAAAGCTCCGAGGCCTTACTCTTAACATAAGAAATACTCTAATACTCCATAAATCACCACCCAACTGTCCCTCCACCCCTCCTACAATAAGCGTCACCATTCATCCCATTAAAATATGGATCACTTCCTATACCTCAACAGCCCCTTCTCTTCTCTCCTCCAGGGCCAACATCGATGCAGAAATACAACACCATCTGAGCTGTGCCAGTGGTGCCTATGCCTGACTCAGAACAAAGGTATTTGAAGACTATGACCTAAAGACCCAGTCTACAAAGCCATTGTTTATCCCTCACTGCTGAAGTGTGGACTGCCTACAGTAGGCATCTTATACACTAGAACAACACCACCAGAGTTCCTTATGAAAAGTCTTGCGGATCACCTGGGAAGACAAGCGCACTAACACCAGCGTCTTAGAGGAGGCCAGCATAGCCAGCATCACCACCACCATAATTTAAAGCAACTTTGATGGACCAGCCATGTCATCCAGATGCACAACTTGAGCTTCCCAAATAAGATCATATGCTCCCAGTTAAAGGAAGGTCAGTGTGTCCCTGGTGGCCAATAGAAGTGCTTCAAAGATAACATCCAGGCCAACCTCAAGAAACTCCACATCAGCATCATGGGAGGACATGGCTACAAACCAGAGTCACTGGAGGAACATCATTCAACAGGGAGCTATACGCTATAAAAACGATATCTGCCGTGCCGCTGAACAGAAATTAATCTTGCGCAAGGAGAGATAGAACATCAGGAAGGCCCACCCACCACCAACCACCATTATCACCCACCAGTGCCCACACTGCAATAGAATCTGTGCATCCTGGATTGGCTGCTTCAGCCTTTTGAAGGCCCACCAATAGTCACCCTTATGGAGGGCAATCATACTTGACCCATGTGATTGCCGATAGACTAGCTTCAGGAATCAATGGAATATACATTTGCATTGAAATATAAGAAAGAGTAGAGCACACAATCATATTGAATGCCTAAAACAATGCTAATTCTCTAATGACAAGAACTTAGACATACATGGTTTTAAAAGGCTAGTTTTAAAGAGAGTGGATGAATCGTAATGGCTTTAAAAGTTTTCAGAGGTTCAAACCAAATACAGATTCCAACTCTTTTGAATAAACATTAGACCTACTCAGCAATATGAACAAAATCCTCAAATATAAATGCGAACACTATCTCCAGCTTTTTAAAATATATTTTCAATCAACATGCTTAGTCTATTGGAGCAGGTCGGACTTGAACCCAGGCCTTCTGGCCCAGAGGTAGGGATGCTACTAATGCACCCCAAGAGCCTCTAATTTGTCCAACATTTGTTTTCTAATCAACCAGTTCAGAGATGTTATTACATGCCTTTGGAGCAGGTGGGACTTGAACCTGGACTCTTGGCCCATCGTTAGAGACACCACCACTACAGCACAAGAACCTATTATTCCAACTAAGAAACCTTACTTAACAATTTTAACCCATACAAACCATGGGCAATTGTTAAGAAAACAATCCGCAGTTTCAGATGAGGCACCCAATATATACTGATTCAAATTTCCTTCTATTAAATTTTATTGAAAGGAATATTGTAAGAATTTTAATTTAGTTTGATTTTTAATTCACTGCAATAACCATCAATGCACTACACAAATTACTTGGAAGCAAATAAAGACATAATCTTGTGTATAAGAAATTTTGATCATAGACCATCTATTCAATGTTTGGGATTACCAGTTCTGGAAATGATCCAATCACTGAGGTAACTTTCTGGTTGGTTTATTCTAAATTGATGAAAATAATTACATCATCAGTCATCAGTTGCAATTAATTATCCAGAAAAAGTCATTAAGTCTCATAATTGGCATAATACTACTTTCTTTTGTTGCACCACTCCTCCTCAATGCATATGTTCATTATTATTGATCTGATTTCTGAACTTTGTACAATACTGAAGACTCAATAAAGCATAAAGAGCTAGATGGTATTTTGATGCTTGGGAAGGATGTAAGATCAACTGGTTACATACAGCTTTCCCAAAGATGTTATCTCTTATTAACTATGTATAGAAAATTGACAGAATTGTTAGCTATCCAAGGATCTCTTCAACTACATGACTTTATATTTCCTGTAAAAACCTTTGCTTAAATCTTTTCTATTAGAAAGACAAAGATGTCTGTGGATGATGAAATTGAGTGTAATATTTTGAAGTTTGCAGATGATACAAAGCTAGGTGGAACTAGATTGGTGGTGAAGACTATGTAAAGATGACTGAGGGCAGTTGTGAATAGACAATGGCAGATGCAGTATCACATGGACAAATGTAAAGTTGTCCATTTTTCAGTGGGAGAAATAGAATAGCAGAGGATTACTTAAGTGGTGGTTGATTGGGAAAGGTTAATGCACAAAGATAATTGTAAATCAGTCATTGAGAGCAAGTAAATAATAGGAAGGAAAATAGTATGTTGTCACTCACCACAAGAGGGTTTATTAGAGTAGCCAGGAAATTTTACTGCAGCACCAGGTACTTGGTGCAACCACAATTGGAGTATATCGTACAGAATTGATCTCCTCACCAAAGAAGAGACATACTTACTGTAAAGTGAGTGCGATGAATGGTCATCAGACTAATTCCTGCAATGGCAGATTTGTTGCATGATGAAAGAAAAGAAAAAGCTGGGATCAAATTGAAATGAATAACATTCTGATGGGGCTAAACAGATTGGATGAGAAGATGATGTTTCCTCTGGTCACAAGCTCCAGAAGAAGATGAAGTTTCCTCTGATCTGCAGTAGGCCAAAATGAGGAGGAATTTCTTCATTCAGAGGGTGGTGAACCTACAAAACTCTCTGCCACTGAAAGCCGTGATGGTTAAGTCACTGGATATGTTTAAGGAAGATATATATTTCTTGAAGCTAAAGGTATCATTGAGCACATGGTGTGAGCAGGGGTTTATCATTGAGATAGAGTTTCAGCTGTGATTATATTCAATGGAAGAGAAAGATCCTTAAGCAAAATGGCTGACTCTTGCTCCTATTTTTCCTTGATGTTATGTTTCATTTTTGATGGAAACACAATGACGTAGAACTTGAGTTGGTGCAACATTGTAAAATAATGAATCAGCAGCATACATTTTCAGAAGAAATAAAAGCTGGACGAGATACAGAATTGGCAACTGACTTAATGGTCCCTGCTTTTTTCACAAACTTGAAATCTACCAAATGATTGCAAATTTATTTTTTCATGTAACACCATATAAACTCTCTGGGGTTAACTTTCTCAATCTATTACCCCAATTAGCTGCAGTAAGGTCAGCATAAGTTGGTAGGAATCCATGTCCATATACATGTCCATTTTCTGTCAATCTTTCACCACCTTATTGCAGTGTCTCTGAAAAGCACCAAGGATAGCTCCACTATTCAATTTAATGACTCTTTCAATAAGCCACAGTCCAGTTACAGTTGTGGACCCAGATGTTTAAAAAGTTCAAATTTGTGAACCATAAAAATAAAAGGCATTAATTTGGATCATCTAAGATTAGGGGTCCTTTTGATCATTTTGACTGCACTTTATTTTTGCTGCAGTGTTTATAAAAGCACTAAGAAGTGGAGTTTTCATTAGATCGCATTATTTTGCTCATCAAAAGAAATGGCCTCATTTTCTTAAGATCAAACACAACATTATGTGTACCAGGATGCCAAGGAAAAATGTGCTTCTTGTGTTGTGGGGTGGGAGGTGCCAATCAAAATCAAAGAGTAATACATCAAAAGATGTGCTAAATGTGATCTAAACATTTCACTCTTCCCTATTAGTTATATTTGTTGCAGCACAGAAATAATGTTCCGTGGCTAGAACTGCTCAAGCTTTTCTGACAATCTGCCTCATATAATGTCAGAGTTCCGGGAGTAAAGTCTGTCAGCTATTTATTTCCATTACCCAAAACCTGTTCCCAGAATCTTGTTTGACACAAAGGATCCTGGCGAGCAAGAAAAAATTGGAGCATGTTAAATATCAAGGTTTCTTATTTGTAATATTTTTACTTAATAAACCAAACCTCATGAAGACAGAATCTCTCTCGGTGAGGCAGAACTTTTTGTGACAATGTTTATCTGAGTGTTTGGATAGGACAGGGGTGGTACATGAGAGGTAGAGGTCAGGTGAAGCAGGTAGTCTGCTGCTGGAACTGATCCGAGGCTCAAACAATTTTCATGGTGATCTCCTTAACATTATCATGTCATTTATCAAATATTTTGAGCAGCTGAGTTGTCAGACGAAAATGAGAAAGTGTTGCACAAGCCAGTCCAAGGATCTTTATGAGCTAAGGGCCAATCATGTGAAAAAGGCAGGTAGGTTCAGTGGAGATCCATGAATACACTTCCTGACCTCACAAAAGTAATTTAGAAACTATTTTCTAACCTATGAAGACTGATGCACAGGCTGCTCAGCACCAGGTTGCAGTTGAAGACAACACAACTCTTTCACTAGTATGGCAGCGTTGCACCATTTACATTATGCAGATGCAATGGGCTACACAGATGGAACAGGCTATAAATTAGTCTCCTATTTCCACTTGACTTCTCGGCCACTCATTTCAAAGACCTAAACAAAGTGATGTTGGGTGAAGGTGGAAACAGGGAAGTAAATGTTGAATTGCCTTTCAAAAAAAAAGTCATGCTGACATCTTGTTTCCACCCTGCAAAAAGGATATTAAAACATAAACACTGACATGTTTAGAAATTTCATGGATGAATCACAGAATTGTTATTGTGTGGAAGGAGACTATTTGGCCCATATAAATGCTGGTGGTGTTCATTTGGAATTGTCTCTAATGTTTGAAAAGCATGTCTGCTTTAAGCATAACTGAATAGAATATCGAAGTATTAAAATAGCTTATGTTTAGATTTGTGTGACTCTGCTGTACTTTTCTAGATTAAAAACTATCCACATCTAAGGCTGTACTCTTCGAAAATATCTTTCAATTGCTCCAGGATAGTGATTTGGCCATTTAAAACAGATGGGGGCAATGTTTCTCCCATAGCAAGTTGTGAGTCTTTGGAACTCTCTCCCTTAAATACAAGGTGAAGCATAGTCTTTAAATGTTTTTAAGGC
The DNA here is from genome assembly GCF_004010195.1 of Chiloscyllium plagiosum. NCBI lineage: Eukaryota > Metazoa > Chordata > Chondrichthyes > Orectolobiformes > Hemiscylliidae > Chiloscyllium > Chiloscyllium plagiosum. The sequence goes on from NC_057735.1 coordinate 30,381,630, forward strand.
AGAGGTGGCTCAATTCTTGGTGAATAAGACAGTGGGAGGTTGTCTGGATAGATGAGAATGTGGATTTGAGGTTACAATGTAGAACACATTTTCCATATGTTAAAATCTAACAAACCAGACAGCAACATTTTCTTTGCATATTTAAAGGAATTATACTGTGATGCATTACAAATCTGTGGGAGACATTCGCAATTCGTAAATGTTTGATTTCAAATCTACTATTAAAGGAGAGGCATTTGTCATATTCTACAGGTGTATTTTACATACCTCTAAGCGAAGTTGTGTGCAAAGAGTGAATGGGACAAGTGACTAGATTTGGGGGTCTATCGAGGCAGGGGTGTTGATAGGGTCATGGGATTGGCAGAATCTGACAGGAGTACCCAAGGCAAATTCACAACTTTGAGGGAGAGCAAGAGCCAATGCAGAACACCTGACAAAAAAAAATGCAGCTGCAAAAAATGTTTCTGTTAGATGGTGATAGTCCATGTATCAATAAGCCATTGCGCCCACTGTAAAACTGTATTCCGCAATGGAGCTTTCCTACTTAACTTTAAGCTGATTACATTGAATAGACTTTGGTGGTGCTGTTCTTCCAATCAAAGACTTCTTGGAAATATCCTAGTCAGATCCCAATTCTCCAAAACTTTTGGCTTCTCTTAACACCAAAATAAATGAATAACAAAATAGATCTTAAATCATGCCACTTTCCTCATTTTTATTCTATTGTAGTGAAGCAGATCATCATTTTAAATATCTAATCCACTTGATAAGCAATGTGGATAATGAGGATACAATAGATATAGTATACCTGGGCTTTCAGAAGATATTTGATAATGTGTCTCACAAAAATCTAATGAACATGGGGTTAAGAGTAACTTATTGGCTTGGATAGAGGATTGACTAGCCAACAGAAAACAGAGTCAGAATAAACAGGCCTTTTTCTAATTGGCAAGTTGAAGGTTTTAGGGTGTCTTTGGATTCAATCCTTGGGCTCCAATGAATTACAAATGATATTAATTTCTTGGATGTAGAAATAGAAAGCATTTTCACCAAATTTGCAGAGGACAATAAAATAGCTGCAAATGTAGATTATAGTGAAGAAGTAAGAAATTTACAAGTGGATATTTTAGGTAAATGGGACAATATTTTGGCAGATGAACTTTCACATGAATAAGTATTGGGTTATCTATTTTGGACAGAGGAATAGAAAGGCAAATTTTAACCTAAATGAAGAGAAACTTCAGAGTGCTGTGGTGCAGAAGAATTTGTGTCCTTATGCATGAATTGCAAAAAACTAGTATGTGGACACAGCAGGTAATAAGGAAGGCAAATGGAATTTTGGCATTTATTGCTGAAGGACTAGAATATAAAGCAGGGAAGTGTTGATGCAACTGCACAAGTACTAGTGAGACTACATCTGGAATTTTGTGTGTAATTCTGATCCCGTTACTTGAGAAGGGATGTATTGCATTAGAAGCAGTTGAGGAAATTCACTGGATTGATTCTAGAGATGAGCGGTTTGTCAAATGAAGACAGATTGAGCAGATTAGGCCTATGTTATCCAGAGTTTAGAAGAGAAGAGATCTAATTGAGGTATATTAAATGCTAAAGGGGATTGACAAAGTGCAGAAAGAAAGGATATTTTCTCATGTTAGGAAATTATAAAATAAGAGGTCATAGTTTTAGAATAACAGGTAGCAGATTTAAAAGAAGTGAGGAGAAATTCCTTCCCTCAAAGGGTTATGGAGCTATGGAATTGACTGCCCCAGAGGAGAGTGAATGTTGGGACATTGAGTCAATTTTAAGGGGAGAGCGACAATTATTTTAATGAGTAATGGGTTAAAGGGCTATGGAGAATGAGCAGGAAAGTGGAGTAGAGGCCAAGATTATATCAACCAAGATCATATTAAGTGGCAGATGAAGGTCCGGGGAGCTTAATTTCCTGCTCCTGCTCCTAGTTCTTATGTGATTATGTTGAGTTGAAGCCAAGGTATTTAATTGTAAAATGTAAATAGATGGAAACAATTTCTAAAAAATCAACCTAATAAGTCACAAAAGAAAATTCTGAAACATTTTGGCCACTTGATTTTAATTAGATTGTTAATGGCTGGATTAAAAATTAAGACCACAACAACATTTCAGCCAGTCATTAATCACTCGACTTTAGATTTAAGATCCCAACTCCGACCACCATTATATTTTACAAGTAAGAAAGTAATGTCAATGATTTGGCATAAAGCAAACTAGAAGACAATTTTCCTAGATAATTGTATAAAATCAGAAATTGGAATAAATATTCTGCATTAGCATTAATAATCAATCTCAAGTTCTGGAATGCTGACATCTTTCCCAATGTAATGCCATATAGACTTAAATCTGGACACAATCAACTTCCACAGGTCAGGTACCTCATTTTAAACATCCAGGAGTCCCATTTTCTCAATACTTCAGCCTGAGTTTGATTCTCGGAGAAGAATTGGAACTTTATTCGGCTTTTGTGATGCAGTCACAGTTTTCATACCTCTAGGATCAAAGGTCTTGGTTGAAGTCTCATCTGACACTGAAGTCGATTAAACATAATAGGTTGATTTTTTTTTTCTCCTGCACCTTCTGAAGATAATGACATCAGTTATTCATTCCACTCCATCAGATTTTTGAAAATACAAGGTGCTTAAGTACAGGGTAATTCAGAACAGATATGCTTACGTTTTGTCTAAAAGTTATTTTGATAAATTTAAATTCATTGATTTGAAAGGAAGGTTATTTGGGCCATAATACCTCTTCCTTCCACATAACGTTTGAAATCCATTTCTGATAGAGTTCTGTTACATTTAACATCCTAACCAGAGCTTCTCTGACCTTTTCTCTCTGATCTCCTCTTTAAAGGTTAATCAAATAAAATTCCGTACTCTCCATTTTTCATCCTTGACTGGTTGCATTACTTGTCCTGACATTTCCAACCTACTACTAATTTCAATTATAACTCTGTCCTGAGCAACATAAAACTGGATTATGTTTTGAAATATGTATGTATTCAATTCTTTATTTAAAAGTTTCTGTTCAACACCAAAGTGACTTACAAAGAAAAATAAATGCTGGGAATACTCAACAGTTAATGTTTCAGATCAATAACATTTCGTCAGAACTGGAACACCTTTGATGTAACACTTTTTAAAAAGTGCAGATGCAGGACTCATATAGGAAAAGAAAGAAAAAAAGACAGTGAAGTGGTGGAAGGGAAGAGCAACAAATAATAAAATAGCTTATGTTACAAGGAGAAGAGAACTGGTAATGGGGTAAAACAAAACCCAGCAAAATATAGATTTCATGGAGATGTAAATGGTAACAGCAGAATCATTACCAACTGTTTATTAAAAATGGGAGATGTGGTTACATTCTGACTGTTGAGACTGGAAGGTTGAATTAGAGACACAGGGCCGGGGAATAAAAGATGTGTAGATCTTCTTCCAGCCCAGAAATTGTCTGTTCTTTGCTTAAAAAAAAATCACTTTAAACCTGAAGAAGCCTTTCCTAAAGTTGCCGTGAGCTGTGACTTTTGAATTGATAAACCAGAGATATTGTCCAAGTGTCTGCCTTTAAGCCCGATACAGTACAACTTTGATTATCCGAACATCAATTATCAGAATTTCAAATTATCCAAACAAGATCTCAAGGTCCTGTAAAAATGATATTAGGCAACTCAGCATTCAGTTATCAGTTGAACGGCATTATGGTATGCATTGCTGGATAACCAAGGCATGTTTGGTAACCGGCACTCAAATTATCGCTTGTTTACAATCAGATCAGTTATCAGTTAATTGGCATTATGGCGTGTATTGCCGGATAACCGAGACATGTTCAGATATCCACACTTATAAATTACTGCTTGTTTACGATCAGATCCTATCCTTATAACTCAAAACATCCAGTAGTATCTTTGTAATCTTTTTCTGTCCCCTTTGCAATTTAATAACATGCTTCCTTAGTTCTTGTGTTTCTATTAGTAACAGATATGCAATGATGTAATGGATGTTTGATGAAAACTGAAGGAGCAGGTGAATGGAAGTTTGACACTTGACAGGGCACAGGAAATGCTGGCTGTGTTGATCCAGTGAAGGTGCATACAGCTTTCACTGCTATTTTGTGGCCTGGAAGCAAGCACGCACGGAGGTTATTAATAATTTTAGGCATGGTAAGTTTAGTTATCGTTTATTAACAAGACTATGACAAAGGTTTCTGTTTAACTGTTCTTACACATGTAAGTAACTTCTTCCTATGGTTGAAGTCTTCTAACAAGAATGCACTATTAAAATGAAATTGATCAAGTTATCATTAAGTGAAATACGTCTGCTTTGATTTGGATCCATTGAAAATCAATTCATTCCAGAGAACAGTATCTGTCAAGTAATGCTCCCATTAACTGGCATCAGTTTTGTCACAGATGTCAATTGGTGGATTTCTCATGTCCTTCTCCCAGCCTAACTTCTTGTTAAAAGTGAAGCCTGATTACAAATGGGACTTTTTATTCATCAGAATTATTCATAGATCCGTCAATACAACTATTGAGTTATTCCTGAACCCATCTTCGTACATAATGGAAGCATTCTTCTCATCTACTATACTGACTTTGTGTCAGAAAAATGTTTAGCATAATTGCATAAACGTTGAGCTATCTAGCACCAATTTTTTCAGCACTATATTTCCTAATTTGATTCCAAAGTGTGCTAGATGTAATAGATATGGACAAACAAGATGCTTCCTTTACCCAGGCCCGAAAGAGGCATTAAGTGCTTTGAGTATGGAAATATGGTTCTTAACATCTGTCTGAGATTCTGTTCAATCCTTAGTTTATTCTGAGAGTGCCGGTATCATCACAGCCTTTTCTCTGGGAAACTAGCCTTGATGTTGTATATCTTATTTGAACATGAAGTACATGTTACTGAACCCAGTCATCACTTCTGGTGGCAAACATATTTATGCCCCAAGCTCCCAAATCTCTAGACTTTTTAAATTAGGATAAAATAGAAAGTTTTAGTGCTTTTGACATGGACTTTAGCCAGTGTTGGTTTTAATGACTTTATGATTAAAATGCATACTATCCACATGTTAGATAGAGATCTAGACTCCCTTGGCCCCACAAGATCTTTGCTGTTATGTTTGATTAAATTTATGCAAAACAGAAGCTACTGGTAAAATGATTTCCAATTGTGAAAATCCAGATTCTAATCTTACCATTTTTATTTTTATAGTGACATGTTGAAACATTAATTTTTCCAGTGCATGAATTCAATCTTAAATTCAATTAGTATTAGTATCAGGAACCTTGCCAATCAGGAGATGTCTATAACCATGCTGACTTTGAACATCTACTGAATAATATTAACTATATCTCTGAGGAAGAATGAACTGCATGAATATAAATGCCTACTATTGGACCTTTTAGATTTAGATTTTTTTTTTGCTTCTAGCATTAAAACATCTGAGCCAAAGGGAGAGTTTATTTTTTCCCATTTTTGGAAGATGGGATTAAATTGAAAAATAAGGAAGTCCAGTTCTTGGTTTACTATTTTTCTTCTCGACATATTAAGTTACATTTAAATTTTAGTGATTTTATTTTAATCTGTACACAGAATTGTTTATTGACCTCATATAGACATAGAGGTGACAAAATCTGGATCAATGGCACAAGACCTAATTTCTGCTTTGTGCTATTTGTTCTGGAATGGCATCTCCTGAATGGTCCATGAAATAAGCCATTTGGAAGGTCATCATCCTGGGTCTGTGGGTTTGTATCAAAGGCATGCAACAGAGGCAGATTATTACATGGATTTGATGCCAACACTGTCACTTTCTAATTTTCTTTTGCAGCTAATGACATCTATTCATATTTAAACATGCACTTAAAAACAGGAAGGTGGTTTGCATCAGTTCGATTTAAGCAGATGATCAGGTTATACTGGTTAATTTTTACCTTGTGTTGAAAGATGTGTTCAGTGTTTGCAGAGTTGTTTAAAATTGGTCTAGTCCACAATGGATTTCAGGTGGAAAAGTTTGATATTCTAAAGTTTCTTTATAAAACAATATGCTTCTCTCATGATAACTCTTCATTTTTGTTGCTAACTGCATTAGAAGGTAAGGCTAAACAGGTACAGAGGACCAATTTCTGACAGAGGTAGAATGAGGAGGTTAGAGGGACCTGAATAGGAACAGCATCATCCAGGAGCATTTCTCTTACCTCACAATAAACAACAAATAGTGTGTGCTGCAACTTAATTTTCTGGAAATCTACCGGATATTGCAAACAGACCTCAAAACTCAAAATAGGCCTATTAATTGCAGCATGCCCAATGGCTATAAAGTAGTTGGTGGTGGAGCAAATTATAACATCACTCAGTTTGATGTTTATTGCTCAACAAGTTCTTTGTGCCAGGAGGGATGGGTTCATTGTCTTGTTTATAATCAGGGAGAAAAAGGTGAAGAGAACATGGGAGTTTGCTGGGATAATGGGTTTCCCCATGGTTTAGTGTAGCACTACCTGCAAGCATCTAAATGCTGGGATGTAACTACAATGGATCCTGTTAATGTGAATTGACTGCCTGCCCTCCTGGAAGCAGTGTTGATGCATTTAATCTCCATCAGTCAACTGTGGTTCCCTAAATATTTGTGGCATTGCATCAACAAAATAAGTCTTAGATTAACAGCTTATTTATGGCGTGACTGCATGGCCCAAGCAGCAGAATGCTAGCAATGAGAACAATTGCTGTCACTTGAATCTTCGCAAATTAGCCCACCGGGTGCTCAAGCTATAGTTTTGGTGTCTGAAGCACCGTGCACTAACTACAGGGCAATGTGCTCATTTGTCATGATCTGCTGCATCTTATACAGTCTTCTATCTCTGCAAGCCCTGCTTTTGTCACCAGTGACATGATGAGCATCACAGAAGCAGAGGGAGAAAAGGAAGAATTAGAGCTCCATACTGGCCAAGCTGTCTATGATGAACTCATTCCACTGCAGTTTTGCTGAATACAATCCACATGCTAAAATCATTCCCCACCTTACTCAATTATCATAGTCTTCTTTTGGTCAAATGAAATGAAATTCACCACAAAACGATTAATCCAAACCAACCTGACCAAAGGAATTATCCAGTATTCTTAAAGAAATAAGTCACCTCTTGCATTTCTTTAACGCCAATCTGGCAAACACCCTTACCTGTTCTAGTACTCCTAAGCAGTGCAATCTCAGTAATTGTAGCATGGTTAGCTGAAGACTGTTGCATTTTGAATGGAGAGCCAACAGAAGATCTCTCCGAAGGCTTAGAAGGCTCAGCTATGGAATATACCATTAAACAAAAACTGCGGATGTTGAAAGTCAGAAACAAAATCATTGGAAAAACACAGCACTCTGAATAAGGGTCACTGGACTTGAAACATAAACTCTACTTTCTTTTCATGGAATGTCCCACTTTGGTTTGACAGTGTCTGCTGGCTTGCAACAGCAGTGTTATTGTGAAGAGGTGGAAGGACGAATGCAGTCACCTTCATATACAATAGCAAATTGGTTTTCCTCAGAGCTCGACTGTCACTCACCCTGGGTCTGAGTTTCAAATATTCTGATAATTCATTCAAGGACTGATTGCTGGACTGTTGTGACACTCAACAAACCCCTTTTCATTGAGGGATAGCACAATGGCTCAGTGGTTAGCACTGCTGCTTCACAGCACCATGGATCCAGGTTCGATTCCAGTCTCAGGTGACTGTCTGTGTGGAGTTTGCACATTCTCCCCATGTCTGTGTGGGTTTCCTCTGGGTGCTCTGGTTTAATCCCACAGTCCAAAGATGTGTAGGTCAGGTGACTTGGCCATTCTAAATTGCCCGTAGGGTTAGGTGCATTAGTCAGAGGGAAATGGGTTTGGATGGGTTACTCTCCTGAGGGTCAGTGTGGACTTGTTGGGCCGAAGGGCCTGTTTCCACACTGTAGGCAATCTAATCTTTTGTGTTGGTAATTGGAATGAACAACCATTATGATAGCAGTCTGAGTTTACCTAACAACAGGCTACATTTGAAGCAACATGCTGAGATTTCATGCTCTGAATCTGAACTTCTGTTGCAGCACTCAGATGTTGGGTGACTGCTTCTTGAACTACAACTGAAGTTCAGACATCAGCATTTAGACACTGCATGAAAGTTGAGTCTATCAGTGTGCTCATGAAGTTTGCCAACTTCATGCTGAAAAACATAGTGTTATTTCAGAGCTTGGATGTGCACAATCATTTCTTCCTACACTTACTCCTCCTCTGATTGTAATAAATGTTAAGTTTACCTAGAATGGTGACATTGTCAGTTATATAAGTTTTAGATTGCATCTGGTTTAGTATTAGAAATAATTCATCCAGGTTTCTCTCGTCAACAAGAAGTAGCAAATTTATTACAAAGAAAATTTAAACAAACATGCAGATTAATGACAAAAAATGTTTAGACTGTGCAAAATAGCTACAACTTGTGTTGGATATAGAATGTTAGAATGTGAGGCAAATATGGGTGACAAGCCAATGAAGTTCAAACACCCCACAAATAACAGATATGATCAAGTCAAATCCTAAAGATTTCTCAGCAATGACTTGCTCAGATGTTAGTGATGTTGTGAATCACTTAATCTTTTTAAAACTTCATAAGAGATTACAGTTTTTTTTTTATTTTTGATGACTTGATCTTGAAACTCCCTCAAACTCTATTTTGTCATAGTCTACACCCAGTGAGTACTTATGTTCTAGATGTTCAGTTTCTTATCCTGGGAACATGTTTCCTTGGATTCCTGAAAACCACACTCCCACAATTATACAGGTATATTTCCAGCTTGACACAAACAGTAAGACACATGAAGCCAGTCCTGGCCTTGGGTATATTTTCTGTGACCTAATCTGGCTATACCGCACAAAGAAAATACCGCTGGTGAACTTTCTCCATCTTTGTTCACAGCTTAATTAACCATTGATTTTTTTTCTGCCAGCTGCCAGGACCAATATCTATATCAAGGTTTTAATGAGGTCAGGAGCTGGATGGCCCTGTGAGCTCCTGTGCACGTCTGTGAGCGGTTATTCCAAAGCAGGTGATCCTTGACAGCACAGGTGATGACAATTTCCATCACTTTTGTTATGAAGATGTGAGTGTCCTATACCTTTAAGAGATTTAAAAGCTAGCAGTGACAGCACCAAGTGTTTGCAAAAAGATACAATGTAACAGATGCTCCAGCTACTAGGATAGCTAGGGTAGCTGGTTGCTAAGAGACTAGAACAGATTTGAATTAGGCCAATCAGTTTAAATTATACCCCAAAAAAACCAAACTCCAATCAAGTTTGAATGTAGTATATTGACAATCTTAAAAACCAATGACATAATCGGATGCTTTGGGGGGTATAAGACTGGGGAAACTGAACAGTTAGGAGGAGAACTGCCATGCCAATGACATCTGCAAACTGCCCAGATAATAGCTCTCTTAAAGGTACCTTTATTGATTAATAACCTGTGAAGCAGAATCCCCAAGAAGAAGAAAAGAAGACAGGAATACAGAGAAGAACCGAAAGCTGCCTAGTTTTGAGATAAGAAGTTTTGAATTGTAAATCTTAATCGGGAGTTTTTGCAGACTAGTATTATAGAAGGGGAAGGTAAAAGATAGGTTAGAGGAGGGAGTTGTAAACAGTTGCTAGTTAATCATTCTCTGTTATACTTTAAGAAATAATGTTGTTAATTTTTATTTTAAATGGTTCTTGGCCTCTCAAATTTTCACAGGTTGCTGCACGGGATAAATCTTTTCTGTGGTATTGGTTTAAATTAAGCGGGAGAGTTTACCTCATTTTGTAATAGATTTGGGGGTTCATCATCAGGATTTGAACTGGTTTAGACAGATTTGAATAGATTTGGGGTTCGAAAAATCCTAGCAGATTTAAACACCTGCAGGTTAGTGTCCTACATCCTTAAATAAAATATAGGTGAGGCAATTGTTTACTTTTGGTGACTTACGCTTCATTTAACTATAAATGAGAGAAATAGCTCTTAAAATTGCGAAAGAGTTTCTGGGATTTGAAGATGATTCTCAAATTTGCCAAGAAAATTTAGAAGGAAAGAAAAAAAGCCATACTTTTAGAATTAGCAAATAAGTTAGATTTGGATTTAACCAAGGACAAAAGTAAAGCTAAAATTGGAAGGGAATTACTTCAATACTTAGGTGTGTCAGAGAAATAGACAAGTGCAGTAGAGGTAGAAAGACTTCAATTATAATTGAGGAAAATGGAGTTAGAAGATAAACAGAGAGAGAGAGAGAAGGTTCTTAGCTGAGCAAAGATGAAGAGAAGAAAGGAAGAAAGAGAAAGAGAGAGAGAGGAAAAACAGAGAGAAAGTTCTTAGCTGAGCAAAAAGAGAGAGAGAATTTGAACTTGAGAAGTTATGGCTTAGTCAGCAAAATCAAGTTAATAGGATGGAGATTAAAAGAGAAGGTAGTGATATATATAAATATGTCAAAACTCTGCTACATTTTGATGAGAAGGATGTTGAAGCCTTCTTTATTTAATTTGAAAAATTGGTGAGGCAGATGGACTGGTCTGAGGATTTATGGGTAATGCTAGTTCAGACTAAACTGGTAGGAAGAGCTAGTGAGATATTTGCTGCACTGTCAGGTGAGGTGTCAAGAGATTATGAAGAGGTTAAACAGATTATTTTAAGTTCTTATGAATATAGACAGCGGTTCAGAGACACAAAGTAGGAACCAGGTCAGATTTATGTTGAGTTTGAAAGAATTAAACATAGTCATTTTGATTGATGGGTATGCACTTTGAAATAGATAAGACATTTGAGGCTCTCAGAGAGATTATTCTGATGGAGGAGTTTAAAAATTCACTTCCAGTGATGGTAAGAATTCAAATGGAGGAACAGAAAGTTCAGGAAGTGAGAAGGGCAGCAGAATTAGCAGATGAGTACATGTTAGTGCATAAGACAAGCTTCCGGTCAGAATTCCGTCCTGCGAGGGATAGAAATTGGGAGAAGGGGAGTTCTCACACTATGGAACCAAGAGTGGAGAACACTGGTAAGAATTTACCATAGGATAAAAAGAAAGCTCAAGAGGGTGGAAAGGAGGTGAAAGACCTCAGGTGTTTCCACTCTGATAAGGTGGAGCATGTAAAGGCACAGTGCTGGTTGTTAAAGAAAGGCACTGTGGGAAAAGATGTGGTAAAGGAAGCTAAGCCAGTGGTATCAGTGAAGATAGTAAAGGAGAATCCAAGAAGAGCTGAGGAGCTACAGGAGAGTGCACAGCCGAGGCAGGGGCTGGGTATGGAGTTAGTGCCTGATCTCTATAAAGAATTTGCATCTGTGGGTAAAGTTTACTCAGAAAGAATGGGGGAAAGGGATAAGAAGTTATAATTTTCAGGGATACAGGATCTAACCAGTCACTGATAGTAAGAGATGAACGAATATTCTGATCTGTTACCAGAGAGTGTGGTAATTTGTGGGATAGATGGTAAGAAATGTAATGTTTCCCCTAAGTAAGGTCAGGTTGGAGTGCCAACTCAAAACTGAAGAAGTTAAAGTGGGAGTGATTGACAAAGTGTCAGTTCCAGGAATTCAGTTTGTTCTTGGGAATGATTTGGCAGGATCCAAGGTGGGAGTGACACCCCTTGTTGTGGAGAAGCCCGAGGAAGACCAAGAAACTGAGGTGTTAAAACAGAAATATCCTGGTATTTTCCCAGACTGTGTGGTAACCAGATCCCACAATCATAAGTCACAGCATGAAGCCAAAAGTAAAAAGAAAGATGAAGGAGTTGAAGTTCAGTTAGTGGATACCCTGTTTGATGTAATGGTGCAGGAAAAACCTGAACAGGCAGAGGGTCAGACAGAAGTGTTTAGTCCTGAAAGACTAAGAGACTTGTAGCAGCAAGACAAGACAGTAAAATATACATATATTGATGTGTCCTCTGAAAAGGAGGCAGAGAATATTCCGGATGGTTATTATCTGAAAGATAGAATCCTAGGGCAAAAATGGAGACCACAGCAGGTTAGTGCAGAGGAGAAATGGGCCAAAGTGCACCAGATTGTGTTGCTGGTAGCATACAGACAGGCGGTGTTATGGGTAGCACATGAACTACCTGTAGGAGGTCACCTATGGGTACAAAAGACTCAGGCTAAGGTACAAAAGCATTTCTATGCACCAGAATGTGGTTAACCTCTGCTGTATGTGTCAAATATGCCAAATGGTAGGTAGCCACGGGCGATAATAAAACCAGCACCTTTGTTACCAATTTCTGCATTTGAAGAAACTTTCACATGGGTTATAATTGATTATGTAGGTCCCCTCCTGAGAACTAAAAGTGGGAACAAGTACCTGTTAACCATAATGGATGTGTCTACTAGATTTCCAGAGGCAATTCCTTTATGGAGTATCAAGGCAAAAAAGGTGGTAAAGGAGTGAGTAGCTTTCTTCATACAGTATAGGCTACCTAGAGAGATTCAGTCTGATCAAGGGTCAAATTTTGCTGCTAGGCTGTTTAAGGAGGTTATGGATAGCTTAGATATACAGCACTTTAAATCCAGTGCGTATCACCCTGAATCCCATGGAGCTTTAGAAAGGTGGCATCAGACCTTGAAGACCATGTTGAAAGCATCTTGTCAGGAATGATTGGGATAAAGGTATCCCATTCTCATTGTTTTCTATTAGAGATGCCCCAGATGAATCTATTGAGTTCACTCCCTTTGAGTTAATATTTGGGCATGAAGTGAGAGAGGCTTTGAAAATAATTGAAGAAAAATTGGCACGACCAACGTCAGAGATCTAACACATAGATTATATATCGAAGATAAGGGAGAGATTAAATTGAGTAGGTGAGTAAGTTAAACAGCACCTAAAAAGGTGCAGTATAGAATGAAGCAGGTGGCAGATAAATACTCTGAGATGCGGACATTTTCCCGAGGGGACGACGTGTTAGTACTGTTACCAATGATAGGAGATCCCTTCAAAGCCAGGTTTAGTGGTACCTATCAAATTGAGAACAAGTTGAGTCAGGTGCACAATCTAGTAAAAATGCCGGCTAGGAAAAAAGGTATCGAGTATGTCATGTGAACATGTGGAAAATGTATTATACTAGAGATAAAGAACTGGAGAAACAGGTGTTAATTACTGCCCTGCAGAGTGAGGAATCAAATCCAGAATATGTGGATTTTGATGTGCCTCAAAATAGATTAAAAAATGAAGAAGTCCTTGAGGAATGGGATGGGTGAGTAAGCTATCTGTCTCAGGAGCATAGAATGCTGTTGAAAGATTTGTTACCGCAGTATAAAGACATCTGTAAGAATCAGATGGGGAGGACTAATGCTATTGTTCATGAAGTAGATGTAGGAAATACTGCTCTGATAAAACAACAGCCCTATCGGCTTAGTCCTTTCAAAGACAGACAGGTCCAGAAGGAGGTGGAGGCCATGTTTGATGAGGACATCATTGAACCAAGCCAGAGTGAGTGCAGTTCACCGATTGTCTTAGTTCCCAAAGTGGATGGAACTCGACGAGTCTGTTTGGATTATAGGAAGATCAATGCCATTACAAAATCAGACTCATATCCAATTTCTAGATTGGAGGACTGCATTAAGAAAGTTGGACAAGCCAGTTACATAATCTAGTTGGACTTAATGCATGGTTACTGGCAGGTATCTTTATCAGAGACTGTGAAAGAAAGTTCTGTGTCTCTAACCCCAAATGGGCTTTATCAGTTTAAAGTGTTGCCCAGTGGAACGAAGAACACACCCACCACATGCCAAAGACTCATGAGCAGAGTTGTAGCTGGGTTAACAAACTGTGCAAGATTAGAGTGGTGCTGGAAAAGCACAGCAGGTCAGGCAGCATCCGAGGAGCAGGCAAATCGATGTTTTGGGCAGGAGCCCTTCATCAGGAATGAGGCTGGGAGTCTCCGGGGTGGAGAGATAAATGGGAAGGGGATGGGCCTGTGGAGAAGGTAGCTAAAAATGCAATAGGTTGATGGAGGTGGGGGTGAAGGTGATAGGTCGGAGAGGAAATTGGAGTGGATAGGTGGGAAGGAAGATTGACAGGTAGGACAGATCATGAGGATGGTGTTGAGCTGCCAGGTTGCAACTGAGGTAACGTGGGGTGGGGGGGGAATGAGGAAACTGGTGAAAGTCCACATTGATGCCCTGTGGTTGAAGTGTTCTGAGCTGCAAGTTGAGGTGTTTTTTCCCTCCAGGCACTGGGTGGTGAGGGAGTGGCAGTGGAAGAGGCCCAGGACCTGCTATTTGGATGATGTAGTGATCTTTAGTAAGTGCTGGGAAAGATCACATGGTGCAGTTAGCAGAGCTCTTTGAATAATATGAGAAGCAAAACTGGTGATAAATCTAAATAAAACAGAATTCGCGAAAGCAGAGGTAAGGTTCTTGGGACATAACATCGGTCATGGAAGGCTGACCCCATGGAACGCAAAGTCAAAGGCCATTGAGGAATTTCCATTACCAAGAAAGAAAGAGGTGCTTTATTTCTTAGGACTCCACGGATTCTATCGGAAGTTTGTTCCAAACCTCAGCATTGTAGTGGCATTGTTAACCGATTTGCTGAAGAAGAACAAAGTTGCTGTGAACAAAACCATGACAGGAGGCATTCGACCATTTGAAATCAATAATAACCAGCAAATTAGTTTTAGCTTCACCAAAGTTTTCAAAATCTTTTAAAGTCGCCATCGATGCTAGTGACATAGGAGTTGGAGCTGTACTCCTACAGGAAGATGAGGATGGGATTGAATTGCCAGTTGGTTACTTTTCGAAGAAGCTCAACATCCACCAAAGGAAATACTCCACAATTGAAAAGGAACTATTGAGTTTGGTACTGGTCTTACAACATTTTAATATGTATGTTGCGAACAATGTGTTGTGTACGCGGATTACAATCTGCTTACATTCTTAGAATATTTTAAAGAAAAGAATGTGAGACTATTTTGTTGGAGTCTTATGTTAAAGACTTATAATTTTAAGATCATACATGTTGTGAGTGGTAAGAATGTAATTGTAGATGCATTATTATGGATTTAACTGATAGAGTATAGATGAGATTTGTATTTATTTAGTACTTTTTATATATAAGGGAAGAAGTTAGGATGAACTTATATTAAGGTTATCTGTATGTTAGGGTAATGTTTTTAAAAAAAAGGGAGAAAAAAGGAAGCCATCTGTTCATTATGATGGTCCATTTTTTGTTGAGGTGGAGTTGTAATGAAGATATGGGTGTACTGTAACTTTAAGAGAGTTAAATGCTAGCAGTGATATCACCAAGTGTTCTCAATAAGATACAATGTAACATGTGGTCCAGCTGCAGGGTAGCTAGGGTAGCTGGTTGCCTGGAGACGAAAACAGATTTGAATTATGCCAATCAGTGTAAACTATACCTTAAGCAATACTAAACTCAAGTTTAAATTGAGTATATTGACAATCTTAAAAGCCAATGACACAATCTGATGCTTTGAGGGTATAAGATTGGGGAAAATTGAACAGTTTGGATGAGAAGTGCCTTGCCAATGACATCTGTAAACTGCACCTAGAGTAGCTCTCTTAAAGGTACCTTTATTGATCAATAACCTGTGAAGCAGACTCCCCACGAAGAAGAAAAGAAGTCAGGAATACATAGAAGAACTGAAAGCTGCCTAGTTTTGAGATAAGAGCTTTGTTTTATAAATCTTAATCAAGAGTTTTATCAGACTAGCATTGTAGAAGTGGAAGGTAAAAGATAGGTTACAGGAAGGAGTTATGAACAGTTGTTAGTTAATCATTCTCTGTTATACTTTAAGAAATAAAGTTGTTAATGTTTATTTTAAATAGTTTAAATGGCACAATATGAAAAAAAAAAAAGTGGGCGGCACGGTGGCACAGTGGTTAGCACTGCTGCCTCGCAGCGCCAGAGACCCGGGTTCAATTCCCGACTCAGGCGACTGACTGTGTGGAGTTTGCACATTCTCCCCGTGTCTGCGTGGGTTTCCTCCGGGTGCTCCGGTTTCCTCCCACAGTCCAAAGATGTGCAGGTTAGGTGAATTGGCCATACTAAATTGCCCGTAGTGTTAGGTAAGGGGTAAATGTAGGGGTATGGGTGGGTTTCGCTTCGGCGGGTCGGTGTGGACTTGTTGGGCCGAAGGGCCTGTTTCCACACTGTAATCTAATCTAATCTAGTTCTTGGTCTCTCGAAGTTTCACAGATTACTGCATGGGATAAATCTTTTCTGTGTTGCTGGTTTAAATTAAGCAGGAGAGTGTGCCCGTGTTGTAACACTTCACTGATGATCGAGACTAGCGTGATGGAGTGATAATTATTTGGTATGAATTTGACCTCTTTTTTGTGCAGAACATACCTGGCAATTTTCCACATTGTCAGACAGATGCCATTGTAATAGCTGTAGTGGAAAACCTTAGCTAGGCATATGGAATTTCTGGAGCACATGCCTGTAGCACAATTGTGGAATGTTGTCAAGTCCCATAGTATTGACAGTATCCAGTCCCTCCAGTAATTCCTGATATCATGTGGAGTGAACTGAATTGGTTGAAGATTAGCATCTACGATGCTGGAATCTCTGGAGCGGTTGAAGACTTTTTGCAAAGTCCCCAACATATTCAGTGCAATTCAGTAGTCTTTTCAGCAGTCCAACTTAACAATATTATTCTGCAACAGAAACAGAAATTGTTTTTGTGTGGAATTGTCCTTGTGTGATAGGTCAGAGAGGAGGGTGGAGTGGATAGGTGGAAAGGAAGATAGGCACGTAAAACAAGTCATGGGGACAGTGCTGAGCTGGACGTTTGGAACTGGGGTGAGGTGGGGGAAGGGGAAATGAGGAAACTGGTGTTTGTTTTGGAAGTTCTGTGTCAGACATGCTGAAGATGCGTCCACTCATTGTGACTGACTGACAATAATGAGTTATCCATGCTTTGAAATCTCCTGTCTTTTCCAATTTTCTCACCTACTTCTCAAAAAGCATGTGGTCTCCTTACTTTTAAAACACACTACCTCATACTTACCAATAGACTATTGAACTTAATTTGCCTATTATGTGCTCATTCTGCAAAGTCATAATTGGTATTTTTATTTAAGTTAGTCTCTAAACATGTACACACAAGAATAAAGCCAGATTTATGTGTATAACAATGTATATCTCAAGAGGGTAGTTAGGACCTCAGTGAATAGAAAGTAAGCCACGTTTGCAGTCTTTTAAGTATAGAGATTAATACAAAATGGATTTTTTAAAAACTAAATCTTTATCTAGATCTCTAGCATCCTCAACTGTTCACTGCAGGGCACTGTTCAACTGATTAAACCACCCCCTCAGCAGTGCAGTTTAAAAGCCAGGTAGTAATAAAGAGTTTCACTCAGTCTCCCTGATGCACCCTTCTGTGATATTTTCTTAATAACAGAAACAAACAACTAGATAATGAAATAATTTCAGCAAAATCCAAATATCCCTCCAAATATTTTAGCTCTGATATTATCATGATCAAATCACAACTTTCTCTGAAACTCAATAACAAAGCCTTTTTAATCACTAGCTTATTTCAGTTAATGTTGTCATCAATTTCATTTTACTCATAAAATAGAGGGCAGCGTAGTAAAAGGGAAAGTTCAGCTTATTTTTCTATTTTTCATGAATATTACCATTTATTTCTGTGGTGATTGCCATAAATCAACAATGAAAATCTTGCCATAATGTTTCTTTTACTGGATAATCTCACAGATATAGACAGGAGGATAAAACAAAGGAACCCCGATTTTGTCTGCTTTTGCTGATATTATGAATGTCTATAATTTATAGGGAACTACAAAATTACTTACCAACTTCAAAGTTTGGGTGAAAATTTGTAGCTCGGGTGCTCATTGCTGTGGTTCTGTTCGCTGAGCTGGAAATTTTTGTTGCAAACGTTTCGTCCCCTGTCTTAGTAGCCACACACGCAGACGACAAGCAACATGAATTCGACTGGGACAACACTACCATTATAGGGCAAGCCAAACAAAGAACAGCCAGGGAATTCCTAGAAGCATGGCACTCATCCACAAACTCCATCAACAAACATCGACCTGGACCAAATATGCCGGCCACTACAGCGGACAGCTGAAACTGACAACCGGAAGCGGCAGGGACAGGCCACTATAAATGCCGGAGGAAACACTACAGAAGCGCTTCATAGCAGGCTCCCAAGCACTGAGGATGTCACCTAGACAGGGGATGAAAAGTTTGCAACAAAAATTTCCAGCTCGGCGAACAGAACCACAACAACTTACCAACTTACCTGACTGTACCACTTCACCCACATAGCACCTGATCCCTGTATCTGCCAGGGACTCAACATCTTTGTCCACATGGCATACTGTCTCACCAATCTCCTGCCAACCAATCTCTTCAGTGACAAAATTAGAGTGGTGCTGGAATAGCACAGCAGATCAGGCAGCATCCAAGGAGCAGGCAAATCGACATTTCGGGCAAAAGCTCTTCATCATGAAGGGCTTTTGCCCAAAATGTTGATTTTCCTGCTCCTTAGATGCTGCCTGACCTGCTGTACTTTTCCAGCACCACTCTAATCTTGACTCTAATCTCCAGCATCTGCAGTACTCACTATCGCCTAACCTCTTCAGTGACCCAACTGCTGCCCTACCTCCTCAACCAGGCACCCTACACCCTTACACGCCTGGCACCTATTGCATCATTCCCTCCATCTGCCACCCAACACTCTCATCTACTTGGCTTTCACAGTAGCTTTTTACTTACTGGATAATTGCAGCTATTGCCATTTTTTTTAGAAAAAGTAAGTGTGATTTAGAACATAGAAGAATACAGCGCAGTACAGGCCCTTTGGCCCTCGATGTTGCGCCGATCCAAGCCCACCTAACCTACACGAGACCACTATCCTCCATATGCCTATCCAATGCCCGCTTAAATGCCCATAAAGAGGGAGAGTCCACCACTGCTACTGGCAAGGCATTCCATGAACTTACGACTCGCTGAGTGAAGAACCTACCCCAACTTCAGTCCTATATCTACCCCCCCCACCTTAATTTATAGCTATGCCCTCTTGTAATACCCGACTCCATACGCGGGAAAAGGTTCACACTGTCAACCCTATCTAACCCCCTAATCATCTTGTACACCTCAATCAAGTCACCCCTAAACCTTCTTTTCTCCAATGAAAACAACCCCAAGTGCCTCAGCCTTTCCTCATACGATCTTCCTACCATACCAGGCAACATCCTGGTAAACCTCCTCTGCACCCGTTCCAGTGCCTCCACATCCTTCCTATAGTATGGTGACCAAAACTGCACACAATATTCCAGATGTGGCCGTACCAGAGTCTTATACAACTGCATCATGACCTCAGGGCTCCGGAACTCAATTCCTCTACCAATAAAAGTCAGTACGCCATATGCCTTCCTCACCGCACTATTTACTTGGGTGGCAACTTTCAGAGATCTGTGTACATGGACACCAAGATCCCTCTGCTCATCCACACTACCAAGTATCCGATCATTAGCCCAGTACCCCATCTTTTTGTTTTTCTTCCCAAAGTGAATCACCTCGCACTTAGGTACATTGAATTCCATCTGCCACCTTTCTGCCCAGCTCTGCAGCTTCTCTATATCCTGCTGTAACCTGCCACATGCTTCCTCACTGTCTACAACTCCTCCGACTTTCGTATCATCCGCAAACTTGCTTACCCAACCTTCTAACCCCTCTTCCAGGTCATTTATAAAAATGACAAACAGCAATGGTCCCAAAACAGATCCTTGCGGAACACCGCTAGTGACGGCACTCCATGAAGAAACTTTGCCATCAACTACTACCCTCTGTCTTCTTCCATCCAGCCAATTCCTAATCCAAACCTCCAACTCACCCTCAATGCCATATCTCCGTATTTTCTGCAGTAGCCTACCATGGGGAACCATTTCTGCAAAGATTCTCCAAAAAACTGTAAACATAGCTTGCTGAACTGTATCTGTTGGGATCTCATAAGGCCATAAGTTATAGGAGTAGAATTAGGCCATTTTACCCATCGAGTCTGCTCTACCATTTGACCATACTGATATATTCCTCAACTCCATTTTCTTGCCTTCACCTAGTAACCTTTGATCCTCTTACTAATCAAGAACCTATCTACCTCTATCTTAAAGACACTCATTGACTTGGCCTCTATGATGTTCTATGGCAATGAATTCCATAGATTCGCCACCATCTGTGCAAAAACATTCCTCCTCACCTCAGTTCTAAATGGTCATTCTTTCACACTATGCTGTGTCCTTGGTTTCTAGCCTCTCCTACTTACGAGACCTATCAAGTCTCTCAGTATTCTTTTCATTTCCGTGGGAACTCGCCTCATCCTTCTGAACTCCATTGAATATACACTCAGAATCCTCAACTGTTCCTAAGATAATAAGTCCTTATTCCGAGATAATTCTCATAAACCTCTTCTGGAACACCTCCAAAGCCAGCCCATCCATCTTATGATATGGGGCCCAAAACTGTGCACAAGAGTCCAAATGAGATCTGATTGGAGCATTACATATCCTCACTAATACATCCCTGCTCTTGCATTCTAACCCTCTTGAAATGAATGCTAACACTGCATTTGCCTCTCTAACTGCCAACTGAATCTTCATATTAACCTTAAGAGAATCCTGAACCAAGACTCCTAAACCCCTTTGTGCTTCAGATTTCTAAGTCCTCACTTAGAAAATGGTCTAGGCTTCTATTCTTCCTACCAAAGTGCATAACTTCACACCTTTCTGCATTATATTTCATCTGCTAGTTCTTTTCCAAGTTCATTTGTAGCCTCCCCACCTCCCTAACAGAAATTGGGCTTGAAAATTGCTTGCTAGCTAACTAGCTAGCCCAGACAGTAACTTTTTTTCTGATTTGGGTCAGAAATACTGATTCCAACATATATTGGAAAATCTGGGGCAAAAATTCACAAAAGCATACAACTTGAAATAAACAGAGAACTTGGTTTTTATAAATTGATACGATGGCCAGATATCAAATATTGGTGGTTTGCACCTGGGATAGAGTGCTACCACCCATTCTCCACTCAATGAAACTAGAAGGAGCTAAGCAATATTCTGTTTTGGAGGATAGACAGAAATAAATCTTAGCTGCTGGGATCCAGGGTAACTTGACAAGTTGGGTCCAAAATTAGCTTATTCACAGGAGACAGAATATGGTGATAGAAGGCTGTTTATGTGACTGAAGCCTGGTGTGCGTGGTGTAACACAGGAATCAGCGCTGAGTCCCTTATTGTTGTGATATTCATAAATGAAGAAGATGAGAATTTGGGGGGTGGGGGAGCGGAATGATAAGTATGTTTTCAGATGACACAAAGATTGGCTGGGTTGTTGAATTGAGGAGGAAGGTGTAAGGTTACAGAAGAATAAAGACTGATTGGTCAGATAGGCAGATCAGTGGCAGATGGAGTTTAACTCTGATCAATGTGAGGTGGTGCACTTCGGAAGATGGAACAAGACAAGGGAGTAACCAATGAATAGCAAGACACTTGGACGGTCAGAAGAACAGGGGGTTCCTGGGGTGCTTGTCCAACGATCACTGCAGGTGGCAAGACTGGTTACAACAATGTTGCCAGGGTTGGAGGGTTTCAGTTATAGGGAGAGGCTGAATAAGCTGGGGCTGCTTTCTCTGAAGCGTAGACGGTTAGGGGGTGGCCTTATACAGGCTTATAAAATCATGAGCGGCATCAATAGGGAAAATAGTCAAGGTCTTTTCCCCGGGATGGGGGAGTCCAGAACTAGAGGGCATAGGTTTAAGGTGAGAGAGGAAAGATTTAAAAGGAACCTAAGGGGCAACTTTTTTATGCAGATGTTGGTGCGAATATGGAGTGAACTACTAGAGGAAGTGGTGGATTTAATTACAACATTTAAAAGGCATCTGGATGGGTATATGAATAGCAAGGGTTTAGAGGGAACTGGACCAAGTGCTGACAAATCGAACTAGATGAGGTTAGGATATCTGGTCAGCATGGACAAGTTGGACTGAAGGGCCTGTTTCCATGCTGAAAATCTCTATGACTCTAATAGAGAAGCTAAGAAGGCATTTGCTTTTATGATGGTATAGAGTTAAAAAGCAATGAGGTCACATGAGGTTTGTACGGAACTTTGGTTAGGCCATAGCTGGAGTACTATGTGCCGTTCTGGTCACCACACTATAGGAAGGACTTGATTGCACTGGAGGGGGTGCAAAGGAGATTCACCAGAATGTTGCCTGCGATGGAGCATTTCAGTTTTGAAGAGACTCTGGATAAGCTTGGGTTGTTTTCTCTGGAGCAAAGAAGGATCTTAATGGAGGAATATAAGGTTATGATAAACATGAACTAGGTAAGTAGGAAGCAATGGTTCCCCTTAGTTGAAAGGTCAATAACAAGGGGGCATAATTTTAAAGTAAAAAGCAGGAGGTTTAGAGGAGATTTGAGGAAAACCAACTGTATCGAGAGGGTGATGGAGGTCTGCAAAGCACTGCCTGGGAGGGTAGTTGAGGCAAGAAAGTTCACATTTTAAAAAGTGCTTGAATGAGCACTTGAAGTGTCATAACATTTAAGGCTATGGGCCTAGGTGTGGGAAAGTGGGGATAGTGTAGGTAATAGTGAAGCCCCTTTTCTATACTGTATGATTCCAGGAGAAGCTACAAGATGCAAGTTAGTACATAAAAGTAAATATATATACAGGTTACATTAACTCTTAAAACAATTATTACTAAAAGGTAGAGAAACCACATGAGTCTCCATTAGGAGGCTATGCAAGAGTCTAACTGATGTTGATGCAAACTGCCCAAAGTTCCACCCAGTGGTGGTGTCTTTTTGACATCATACCTGGCACATAGGAAGATGGTTGTATTTGTTGAGGTCAGTCATTTCACCTCCAGGACATCTCTGCAGAAGATCATCAGGATAGTGTCCTCAGACCAACCATTTTCAGCTGCTTCGTCCATGAGCTTCCCTCCATCATAAGGTCAGAAATCGGAATTTTTGCTGATTGCGCAATGTTCAGCACCATTCAAGACTCCTCAGATAACGAAGCAATCCATGTTCAAATGCAACAAAATCTGGACAATATTCAGGCTTAGGCTGACAAGTGGCAAGTAACATTCATACCACACAAATGCTCAGCAATAAACATCTCCACTAAGAGACGATGTAACCATCAGCCCTTGACATTCAATGGTGTATCGTCACTGAATCCCTAACTATCAATAAACTCTCACCTGGACTCATTATATAAACTCGGTGGCTACAAGAGGAGGTCAGAGGCGAGGAATACTGTGCTGTGTAACTCACCTCCTGACTCCCCAAAGCCTGTCCATCATCTACAAGGCACAAGTCAAGATTGTATTGGAATATTCTCCACTTGCCTGGATGAATGCAGTCGAACGATATTCAAGAAGCTTCACACCAGCCAAGACAAAGCAACCTGCTTGATGGCACCACATCCAAAAGCATCCACTCCCCCCTCCACCTACATTCAGTAGCAGCAATCGACAAGACACACAGTGGAAATTCATCAAAGATCTTAGACAACAGCTTTCAAATCCATGATCATTTTATTTCATTTCCATGACATTCTCCTGCCACACCTTCGATGGAAACCTGAAGAAAGTAAATATTTTTCAGATAAGTGTGTAGTCTTTCCAGGGATTCCACTCACCTCCAACGGGAGATTCCTATGGAATCCTCTTATGCGTCTACATCACAGGTACAAGTGCAAACCTAAATTAACTTGAACATATACTTGGAGTAGGAAGTAGCAGGTTTTTTTTACATACAAGGCAGGAGACCTAATTCTGAATGTTTTCAATCCAATGTTGCTTAACTATAAAATATGACTTTCTAGTTATTCCAGATTACTTTTCTGATAAACACATCATGGTAAAGATGAGCAGATTTTGCTTTATCCTCTCATCTAATATCAATGATAATTTAAATAATTTCTCACATTTGGAAGTTGCGTTGAATTTAATAAATTCTTTCATTTGGACTGCCACTGAAAACCTCTTAAACCTTTTAAAGTGTCAGACATTTCGCAGACAATCAGTATGGCACATTTTGTTTGATCTGATTTGTACAATATTGCTGTACAAAAGTGTGAAATGCTTAATAGGTGTTCAACTTTCGAACATGTGAAATTTTTATTGTGAAAATCCAAGAGGGAAGGTAAGTAAGGATTATTCTAAGACCATTGTAAAACTCTGAAATGTTATATTGTTCCCAGTGAACAAAAGTTGAATAATTAGCAAGTTAGAGAGAGGATTGATGTGGCTGTGCATGAAATGGGATGTCAATATTTTTGACATTCCTGTAAATCCTGTTCATACTTGATCACATTTTCATAACTATAAAAGGAGAATGACACCAAGGTGATAGGTTTAATTGTATGGTGCACCCAACAGATTAATTTCCTTTTTTGAAACAAATTCCTTAGTTTTACTAATACTAATAACTAATAAATAAAACCTAAGATTTGTTAAAATAGTGAATCAGGAAACTCTTCTGTTTGTATTCCCCAAGCTATTCTAAACTAGAGGTGTACTAAGCATTTCTTTTTTCAATTTATTCATGGATATGACTGTCACTGGCTCAGCCAACATTCATTATTGTTATAGACTAGGCCAAATCACTTAAAACATTCTGAAGCAGGCAGCCCAGACCATAACTTTGCAATTTTTTTCGGTAAGTGTACAGTGAAAATTACCCAGAGTAAATTAGCTAGGTGCACTATCAGGTTTTAAAACAGAAAACTTTATTCACAAAATTACACAATGAAACACAAAAAACAGAATCAAGAACCCCTATAGAACTCAATCTATCCAAACTAGACTTAATTGTGCTGTTCCGAATATACACAACAGTCCAAATAAGCAAACCACCTTAAAAAACAGGGAGAAAGTGAGGACTGCAGATGCTGGAGACCAGAGTTGAAAAGTATGGTGCTGGAAAAGCGCAGTAGGCAAGGTTAGCATCCGAGGAGCAGGAGAATTGACGTTTCGGGCACAAGCCCTTCTTCAGGAATGAGGCTGGTGTGTCAAGCAGGCTGAGATAAAAGGTAGGGGGAAGGGAATTTGGAGGAAGGGCGCTGGGAATATGATAGGTGGAAGGAGGTGAGGGTGAGGGTGATAGGCCGGAGAGGGGGTGGGGGTGGAGAGGTC
>NC_057735.1:30407348-30408813 GCF_004010195.1 Chiloscyllium plagiosum
TTAGTGGGGGATGTGGACCTGACGAGGGAGTCGCGGAGGGAGAGGTCTCTCCGGAATGCTGATCGGGGTGGGGAGGGAAATATATCCCTGGTGGTGGGGTCTGTTTGGAGGTGGCAGAAATGACAGAGAATGATATGATTTATCCGGAGGTTGGTGTGGTGGAAGGTAAGGACCAGTGGGGTTCTGTCCTGGTGGTGATTGGAGGGGCGGGGTTCAAGGGCCAAAGAGCAGGAAGTGGAGAAGATGCGGTGGAGAGCATTGTCAACCACGTCTGAGGGGAAATTGCGGTCTTTGAAGGAGGCCATCTGGGTTGTTCGGTATTGGAATTGGTCCTCCTGGGAGCAGATGCGGCGGAGGCGAAGGAATTGGGAATATGGGATGGCATTTTTACAGGGGGCAGGGTGGGAAGCGGTGTAATCTAGGTAGCTGTGGGAGTCGGTCGGTTTGTAGTAAATGTCTGTGTTGAGTCGGTCGCTTGAGATAGAAATGGAGAGGTCTAGGAAGGGGAGGGAGGTGTCTGAGATGGTCCAGGTAAATTTGAGGTTGGGGTAGAATGTGTTAGTAAAGTGGTTGAACTGTTCAACCTCCTCATGGGAGCACGAGGTAGCGCCAATACAATCATCGATGTAGCGGAGGAAAAGGTGGGGGATGGTGCCAGAGTAGCTGCGGAAGATGGACTGTTCCACATATCCTATGAAGAGGCAGGCATAGCTGGGGCCCATGCGGGTGCCCATGGCCACTCCTTTGGTTTAGAGGAAGTGGGAGGTTTAGAAGGAGAAGTTGTTAAGAGTGAGGACCAGTTCAGTCAGTCGAAGGAGGGTGTCAGTGGAAGAGTACTGATTGGGTCGGCAGGAGAGGAAGAAGTGAAGGGTTTGGAGGCCTTCGTGATGGCAGATGGAAGTGAATAGGGACTGGATGTCCATGGTGAAGATAAGGCGTTGGGTGCCGGGGAAGCGAAAATCATGGAAGAGGTTGAGGACGTGGGTGGTGTCCCGAACATAGGTGGGGAGTTCTTGGACTAAGGGGGACAGGACAGTGTCGAGGTATGCAGAGATGAGTTCGGTGAGGAAGGAGCAGGCTGAGACAATGGGTCGGCCGGGGCAGTCCACAAACCCTAAATCCACAAACCCGACTGCGACCGACTCAACACAGACATTTACTACAAACCGACCGACTCCCACAGCTACCTAGATTACACCTCCTCCCACCCTGCCCCCTGTAAAAACGCCATCCCATATTCCCAATTTCTTCGCCTCCGCCGCATCTGCTCCCAGGAGGACCAATTCCACTACCGAAGAGCCCAAATGGCCTCCTTCTTCAAAAACCGCAATTTCCCCTCAGACGTGGTCGACGATGCTCTCCACCGCATCTCCTCCACTTCCCGCACCTCCGCCCTTGAACCCCACCCCTCCAATCGCCACCAGGACAGAACCCCACTGGTCCTCACCTTCGACCCCACCAACCT